>NC_065592.1:19371875-19705000 GCF_024542745.1 Macaca thibetana thibetana | reverse complement strand
TCAGTGCCATCATTTCTTACTAGAAATATTGGGAATATTTCTTGACTCTTCTCCCTGCCTCCAGTCCTATCCCTTCCAACCCATTCTCACCCCAGTCATCAAGAGTGATTTTTCTAAATCCAAAGTTATTAAGTCCATCTTTCCATCCCAAAATCTCCAATTCAGCCATTCAAACACTGGGCCCCTACTCAGTTCCAGGCACTGTGTTAAGTCCCAAGACCTAACACAAGCCACCAGGATGGACCCAGTCTTTGTGGAACAGGGAGAAAGCAGAACTTATAATTCAGCAAGATGAAAGCTGTGGAAGGGAGAAGTTCAGTGTGCCATGAGATGGAGCAGGAATGTTACTAATCTGGGAAAACTTCCCAAGAAGAGGAGATGTTGGAAGGACAAGGGAGAGTCACCTGGGGAAGAACAATGTTCTAGAACCTGGGGGCCAAAAGAAAGGCACGATGAGGGAGAAGCCCTTCAAGCAGCAAAGCAGGGCTGGAACACAGCAGGCAAGAACAACGGTGACAAGAGATGGGTCTGAGAAAATCAGCAAAGCCTGGGCCATGGATGGTCCTGAGTCCAAGCTGAGGAGTTTGCTATTTTTATCTTTAGGGCACTGAGAAGCTATGGGAACTTTTTATCCAGAGAACAACATGACCAGGTGCCTCTTGCGGCACAGGAGGAGGGATGAGGGAAGGAGAGATGCTACGTAGGAAGACTATCAAGGAACTGTTGTAATGGCTCAGGGGAGAGATGCTGCAAAAAGTTTGAAGCCCAGAGATGTTTGGAAGCAAACCTAGAGGATGTGTTGACTGAGCAACATCCATACTTCCTTTCCACATTCAAGGCTTCTTTCTAATGTCTATATAAGAGGTGGGAAAGAGCAGGCCAGGTTGGGAACAAAAACCAACTGGGTGTGGCTGTGGTCTCCATCCATCATGTCCATCATGGACCAAAGCCATCACTTCCATCTCCCCTTAGGCCAGAAAGATGACGAAACAAAAAGAGAACTTCACAAAGCCAGTGAGGTCCCCAAGCACACATAAGAAGTGACCGTGTGCCCATTATTGTGCTAGGTAATTCAAGGAAGAACAGGAAACTGCAAATAACCTACCAATAAAAAGCAGCAAATTATAGTAACATGTTTAGAACCTTGCAGAGCGGCACATTTAGAATACAGATGGAAGGAAGGACTGTTTTGTCATTGTTGTTGCTTTTAGTAAATGCTCAGTTTAAATTTTTAATATGATAAATCTCAACCAATATAACCCTATAAACAAAATCCCTTTGGGGCCACAACAATTTTTTAAGACTGTAAGGGAATTCTGATACCAAAAACTTAGAAAACCATTGCACTAAATGATAGATGACTAATCCAGCAAGGGTCAGAACTAGAAATGCCTGATCTTTATCTGATACCAAAAATGGATTTGTGCTCCATTGTTGCGGCAACAAGTTAGCACAATCTTAGTGGCTTAAAATGATACACATCTATCATCTCACAGTTATCATTGGTTCAAAGTCTTAGTACAGGTCAACCAGATTCTATGCACAGGTCTCACAGGCTGAAATCAAAGTTTGGGCTAGCTTTTCTATCCTCTGAGGCTTGGAGTCCTCTTCCAAGTTGAATGCTTGTTGGCCGAATTCAGTTCCTTGCAAACATAGGACTGAGGTCTCCATTTTTGTGTTGGCCATCAGTGGGGATTGCCCTCAGCTCCTCGCTGCCACTCTCTGGTACTTGCACACAACCCCCAAGAAGGGGCTGAGATTGATCCTCTGTCTTGTCGCGTGTTTGTTGTGTGACCTGTTCAATACAATGGCCAAGGAGGTTGGGCTGGGATGAACTTTGGTCTGTGGTGTTGCAGGGGACACAAAAGGCTCTTCTATCAGGCTTAAGTGGGGTTAGCAGGTCAGTGACAAAGAGCCAGTGAAGTGGGAAGTTCCAAGGAGAAAAGAACCCACTAGGAAACGACTTGAAGAACGAAATGAGCAAGTACAGCAAAGGGCTTCCAGTTCCTCTGGGGTCATGGGGAGGACAGGGGTCAACCCAGTGCTTTCCTCTTGGGCCACTATTTGGTGGGGAAGATGCAGCATAAAGCAAGTTTGTCCTTCAACTTCTTCAGCTTTAACCCCCTAAGAACAGTATTGTCAAAATCGGCCACATAATTTGTACAGCCCAGTGCAAAATGAAAATGCAGGGCCCCTTGTTCAAAACTTAAGAATTTTGAAATGACAACAGCAGAGTGTTACATGCATGGGGCCTTTCTAAGTGTGGGGCCCTGAATGACTGCACACCTGGCTAGTGTGCTTAGACCAACAATAATTTATCAGATGACTGGAACTCAAAATGTTGATAGAGATCATTTAGTCCAAATCTAGCTCCCATATTGTTCACTGGGAGAGCTGGGTCAGAGAAAGAGAAAACCTTGGCCAAGATCCTAGAGCAGGTCAGGGATAGAGTTTATTTATCCAGATGAAGGGTTCTTTATTCTTCTGTGCTGCCCTTAAAGCTGTCTTTCACCCATCAAACTACAGCAGACACAGGTGGAAAGCCTATGACATGCCAAGCACTGAGCTTGCTGTCTATCTTCACCCACTGATAGCACAGAGGCAGTCAGACATAGGGAGAGACCATCCTAGGCTTGGAGCAAGGATTTAATTCCTTACTCCACCAAAAACCTGCACGGCCCCCCAGGCAGGTCATTATTTCTCTCTGTGCTTTAGTTTCCTCCTTTGTAATAGGTAGAACCAGCTTGTCTCAAAGGTCCTTCTCAGGTGTCACTTGTATGGAAACAACAGGGAGGAAGGCCTTCCAATGGAGAATCAAGGGGGCCTTCCACCCCCATCAAGGAGGTAGCTCTGGGCTAAGCAGCTTCGGGTGAAATTAAACTCTGCTTTCAACTGAATTTGCCAGTTTTTCAGCCAAAAAAATAATAATAATAAGTATCACAACTACAAGCTGCTCCAAGCCAAGCTGCCCTTAAACAGATAATTGGATTTGCATAATTGGGTGCTGCTAAGGTTTAAATAATTCATCAACATGGCAGGCTCTTTTTAATAGCCAAATAGAACTGCAGACTTCGGGAAAGGATCGATGGCAATCCATGTCCCAGGAATGTGAGCTGCATCCTCAGGGCAGTCAGAGCTGCGGGGTGAGGTTTAGAGCCTGGACTCTCTGCTACCTGGTTCTCTCTTCTAACAAGGAGTTGAACAAAGGGTTTGCTTTTCTTCTTCTGCAGTACTGACGTGTTAGGCAAAGCTTGTTCACAGAGTTGGGGCAAAGGGAAACCCCTGAGTCGCTTTGCAAAAAGACAAACTATCTGGAGAGATTCAGATTGCAGCAGAATTGTTTTGGCAAGACCCAAAGTGAGGGCCAATGGGAACCTACTTGGAAAGAGATAATTTCATGCTATCTAGAGATGCAATTTCTGGTCATCCCTTGATAGCTTGTGTTGCTTCACTTGTCAATGTTCCTCAGTCAAAAGGTCACTAGGAACATACTTCTAGTCAAACAAAGTCGACTTCAGCGTTCATAACAAAGGAAAATGCATACCATAGGGGAACCATAAGGAGTCTCAATGAGAGAGTGCTGGGAATGAATTATTATGGGATTTGAACCTCTGTTAGATGATTTACGAAGAGTTCCAGGAAGTGGGGTTTACTGCATTGAATACTGTCAGCAAGTGGGGATAATGCTACGACTGGGTACCTTGATAAATCTTATGTAAAGGGATAGGGAATACAGCAAGTCTAAAACTGGAATAGCTAAAGAAGAACAGTCACTCATATTAGCTGGAAGAGGGAGTTGGCCCTTTTGTGATTTGCACAGTGACCTTGTTTTTGTCTATGTACAGACAAGATTATGAAGGGGTCTTGTGACCTCATCACCATCACACACAACAACATCAGACCTTGTCTGATGCTGGTGTCTTCTGAGGTTTATGTCTGACAGGAGAACACCATAGGTTATGTTCTAAGAACACTGACAAGGTCTGATTGTGAATTCCAGGCCAGATCCCAGATACCAGAGGCTGTTTTTCTCTGTCCCATCGTCATACAAGAAAAGCAGTTTTATTACTTTACCACCTATGGATGCTGACTCAGAATGTTCAGTGCCAACTTTGTTGTCTTCCCCTGAAACTTGTTCCTTCCCCAATGCTCTCCCGACCTTGATCAATGATGTTACCATCTGCATGAGAACCCAGGTGAGATAGCTAGGCATTATCCTAGCCTATTTCCTCTCCCTTACCTTATATATTTAATCCCATCACCAATCCTGTTGATTCTGTCTCAAGATTAAACTCAAACTTCTAGAGGTTTTGTTGTCCTTGTTGGATTTTAACTGCCCAGATCAGCAGGAGACTGTGCAGATAAAAGCAATGGAAGTGATGGGAAACAGAGGTGATGGCATGGCCTCTGTCCCCTTCCCCACCAGTGCCTTGGATAAGTCTGGTGTCCCAGAAGAGCAAAAACATAGGAGAGAAGCCAAAGAAGATGTCAATGCTCAGGCTGTGTGGAAATTAGGGTCCAAGCAGTCTGGCTTTGTTATCCTGGTCATTGTGGTGGCACAGAATCAGGAGAGAATCTTCATTCCCCGACGCTACCAAAGGCTGCCATGTTCCTCTGCTGTTCTCTTTGTGCAGGGCTGCCAGAAGGTAAGGGCATGCCAAGAGAGTTGAAATCTCAAAAAGAGCATGGAAAACAGTAGGAAAGATTTTTGTAGTGGAAGCCAGAGCGGATAAACAAGGGCAGAATTTTTACGAGCATCTATAAGCCAGGGGAGCGACTCTCTCTGAAGGATTCAAATCCACAAAATATGAATATAAATATTAATATGATTCTGTTGATAGCTATAGGCTGGTAAAATGCTTGAAACATTTGAATTTCACAAATTCTGTACCCTCACAATGTTAGAGCCCTAGACCAGTGATTCTTAAACTTTCTATAGTGAAGGAAGAGTTGTCAGTGGTGACACTGTTGTTATTAATTCCCAATTCATCATGGACCATTGCATGGATGACTGCATGCGACTACGACATGGTTCATGCCACCTGAAACTCATCACCCACTTTCATCAGCAACCAAACTTGTCTGCACCCTGTTCAACAAGGAGAGTTCTTGAATAGCATGATTGGATGTCTCAGCAATGGCAAATTGCTATAAAAGATTTTGAACACCTACTGCAGCTCATTTTCTGAACTTATTACTCCTCCCAAGAGGTAGAGTTAGTGATGGGGTAGGGCGGGGCAGATGCTTTCAGTTCACAGACCAGCACCAGCCTGTGGACCATACTTTCCCTAACACTGTCCTTGACCACCAAAGGTCAAAGTGATCATTTAACAGTCACTTAGTCTCATCCCCACTTTGCAAGAGTGAAGCATTTGACTTAATTAATTCCTCAACCCAATAAAGGCCAAGATAGGCTTATTCCCTAAGGAAAATCAACAAGATGTGATGATCAAGGTGCATCTCCTATGCAGCATGGTATATGTATTAGATTTCTATGGCTCCTGTGACAAATAAATACAAACTCCATGGCTTAAAACAACACAAATTAATTTTCTTTCAGTTCTGGAGGCCAGAAGTCCAAAATCATTTTGGTCTCAAGGGGCTAAAATCAAGGTGTTGGTAGAGCTGATTTCTTCTGGAAGCTCCAGGAGAGAATCCCTTCCTTGCCTCCTCCTTTCATCTTCTAGAAGTTGCAGCACTCCTTGGTTTCCAGCCACATCACTCCCAAGCTCTGCTGCCATCATCTCATGACTTTCTCCAGCCTTTAACCTTCTTGGCTCCCTTTTACAAGGACCCTTTTGATTATAATTAGGGCCTACCATGTAAGGTAGGAGGCAGAGGTTGCAGTGAGTCAAGATTGTACCACTGCACTCTAGCCTGGGTGACAGAGCAAGACTCCATCTCAAAAAAAAAAAAAAAAGACAAAGGAAGAGGAGTGATTTATCCCGTTGGTAGAGAGTGTGACATCCGTTGGTCCCTGCGTGTCAGGTGGGATACGTGGCCACATGCCACTTGCTCACAAGGCAGCACAGTGCTGCATTCCTGTACCCTCTGGGCCCAAGTAGGGTATAAGGCAACCACCAAGGGGCTAGGTGCATAGGAGGCTGCCCTGAAAATCTACCTGTCACTGTAAGCTGGTCCTAGACTTGGGGAGGCATAGAAAGCCCATTCTGGTCTCATGTCTAATTTGCCTACTCCATTCCCCCTTTTTCCAGCAGGAAAACTCATATATTATCCCCTGCTGACTCTGCTGTCTCTTTTGTAATTGATTTAAAATAGGAGGGGACAAGGTGTGATTATACATCACCCTCAACATCCCAAAGAAAGAAATTTGGAGGAAAGGGGTAGTGAGCTTACTGTCAGTAGGGATGTGCAAGTAGAGACTGAATTAGTATATACTGGCTTTTTAAAAAAAAATGATGGATTAAATGGTATTGAGTTTCCCTAAAATGCTAACATTCTGTAATTTTTTTATGAGACTACCAATAGAAAAATCTGAGATAGTACACAGTATTTAAACTGGCACAAATACAATAGCAGTTTTAGTCAAAGAATGATTTTCATGATTATATATACCCTGCAGCCCATGTATTATAATAAATAGCACATCAACATGTTTTTTTTTCTTCTGATTCTGGCAGGACCATTATCAAGAGAAGAAAGGCTCTAATGACAATTCCCTGTATTTCTCTAAAAAGGCCTTTCATGTCTGGCCTCAAAGCAGATAGGGTGGAGGCGGGTCTGGCTGTGGATCTTTGTGTGGTCATCCTCCGGTGTGCTGTTCATCGTCTCTGCTCTGCTTGGTCCAAGGCTGGAAAAATGCCTTTCTGCCATGAGCCTTGGCTGGAAGCAGAGGCAGGGTGCAGGGGGAGATTTCACAGAGATAAAAGACAGACAGCAGGAGATGTGTGTCAAGTCACAATGACAAGGATCCCCTGAATGGTAGCAGGAAGGAAGCCCTGGGTCACCAATGTTCTTTGTGGGAAAATAAGAAAGAAAGGGCACTACATCCAGGGAAAGCAGAGTCATATTTTTTTCTCCTGGGCTTTTGGCCCTTTAAATACACATTCATCTTTATCCTCACAGCAACCCTGTGAAATAGGATGGTGACCCCATTTTATAGATGGACTAGTTGAGATACAGAAAAGATGAAATGATAAGTCATAGGTCCCCACAAAGAAATGTCTGAACTGGAGTTTGAACACAAGTGTGTGAGGTGCTAAAGCCAGTCCTGTTTTCACTGACTCAGGCTTGGCATAGAAGATTTTAAAGAAAATGTACTTTCTATGTTGCGGTTGGTTGAATAATGGCCAGCCCAAAGACATCCACGTCCTAATCCCTGGACCTGTGAATTTTACCTTATGTAGCAAAAGGGACATTGAGGATGACCAAGTTAAAGATTTTAAGATGGGGACTTTTAGTAGAGATGTGGTTTCACCGTGTTAGCCAGGATGGTCTCGATCTCCTGACCTCGTGATCCACCCATCTCAGCCTCCCAAAGTGCTGGGATTACAGGCGTGAGCCACCGCGCCCGGTCATCACTCCTCTTCCTAAAGTTTGGAGCCAGCGACAGGCTACAGCCAGGCAGAAGCTTTTTCATCTAAACTTCTGAGAGTTCCTGTTATGCATGTCAGAGTAAGTAGCACAGTAAGGGAGGATGAAGTTCCACCTTCTGTGATTATCTTAAACCTTCCTTTATTGAGCCAAAATCTGCTTCCATTCCAATCTGTCCACTCTTCCCAGCTGAGCTCTCAGTTGCCATACAAGACAAGAAGTCAAGAACTATCAGCCCCACCACGGGCTTCATATCCCAGCAAAACTCAGTTCAAACCCGGGCCCTTGCCACTGGCTTATCATGTCTTCTTGAGCGAATTACTCTACTTTCCTGAGTCTCCACTTTCTCATCAGTAAAATGGGGTGATGTTGGTCCCTCCTTCATGAGGGTTATGCCAATTCACTGAGATAACCTATGTGAGGCATTTAGCCAGGCATATGGTAATAATTTCATAACAGTAGTTGCCAGTGTTACTGCCACATGGAATTAGTAAAAATATCATAATTCAATACACAAAGAGCTTTCCTACTCTGTGGAACTCCTCCTGGTGGCTGCTCTGAGAAATGCAAGAGGAAGGCCCGGTGCGGTGGCTCACGCCTGTAATCCCAGCACTTTGGGAGGCGAAGGCAGGCGGATCACTGAGGTCAGGGGTTCGAGACCAGCCTGGCCAACATAGTGAAATCCCATCTCTACTAAAAATACAAAAATTAGCCAGGCATGGTGGTGTGTGCCTTTAATCCCAGCTATTCGGGAGGCTGAGCCAGGAGAATCCCTTGAACCTGGGAGGTGGAGGTTGCAGCGAGCCGAGGTCACGCAACTGCACTCCAGCCTGGGTGACAGAGTAAGACTCTGTCTCAAAAACAAAAAAAAGAAAGAAAGAAAGAAAAGAAGAGCAAGAGAAAATACAGGACCCAAACTCCATCCTTTACCATCAACCTTGCTGGGGGAGATGTCACCAAAGAGAACCACAGCACGCGTTCCTGTGTTCACACACTGTCATTTGTAGAACATGTTAACTCATTTATCAAATGCTTTTTTTTTTTAACTGTTTACTCTGCTTCAAACTCTGCTAGGACCTGAAGCCACAGAGGTTAGACCTTCACAGATTCTTGCAGAACCCACAGACCTGGCAAAAACTTCAGTGTGTATCATATAGAATAGGCCTGGCCGGGCACAGTGGCATAATTCCAGCACTTTGGAAGGCCAAGGTGGGTGGATCACGAGGTCAGGAGTTCAAAACCAGCCTGGCCAAGATGGTGAAACCCTGTCTCTGCTAACACTAGGAAAATTAGCCAGGCACGGTGGCAGGCGCCTGTAATCCTAGCTACTTGGGAGGCTGATGCAGGAGAATTGCTTGAACCTGGGTGGCAGAGGTTGCAGTGAGCCAAGATCATGCCACTGCACTCCAGCCTGGGTGACAGAATGAGACTCTGTCTCAACAACAACAACAACAACAACAACAAAGCATAGGCCCTCAAGAGTCTCAGGAGGAACATCACTTACAGATGGTAGTCCCTGGAATATTCCCTGGATGATATTTTTTCCCAGATTTACTGAGATATGACAGACAAATGAAAATTGTACATATTTGTGGTATACACTGTGATGCTTTGATACATGTATGCATTGTGAAATGATGACCACAATCAACCTAATTAACATATCCATCACCTCACATATTTATCTGTGTGTGTGTGTGTGTGTGTGTGTGCGCGCGCGCCTGTGTGTGTTGAGAACATTTAAGATCTATTGTCTATTTTTGGATAAAGACAATGTGGGTTGGGCGTGGTGGCTCATGCCTGTAATCCCAGCACTTTGGAAGGCTGAGGCAGGCGGATCACCTGAGGTCAGGAGTTCAAGACCAGCCTGGCCAACATGGTGAAACCCTGTCTCTACTAAAAATACAAAATTTAGCCAGTTTTGATGGCAGGCGCCTGTAATCCCAGCTATTTGGGAGGCTGAAGCAGGAGAATCGCTTCAATCCAGGAGGCGGAGATTGCAGTGAGCGGAGATCATGCCACCGCACTCCAGCCTGGGTGACAGAGTGAGACTTGGTCTCAAAAAAGAGAATATGTGGTACATATACACCATGGGATACTATACAGCCGTAAAAAGGAATGAGATCATGTCCTTTGCAGGGATATGAATGAAGCTGGAAGCCGTCATCCTCAGCAAACTAACACAGGAACCAAAAACAAACACTGCACGTTCTCACTCATAAGTGGGAGCTGAACAATGAGAACACATGGACACAGGGAGGGGAACGACACACACCAGGGCCTTGGGTGGGGGCGAGGGGAGGGAGAGCATCAGGACAAATAGCTAATGCATGCGGGGCTTAGTACCTAGGTAATAGGTTGATGGGTGCAGCAAACCACCGTGGCACACGTTTACCTATGTAACAAACCTGCACATTCTGCACACGTATCCAGGAACTTAAAGTAAAATTTAAAAATTTTTTTAAAAACACTGATTCTCTATTTTCAAGTATATAATACATGGTGACTATATTAACTATAAGCACCACACAGATCTCCAGAATGTATTCATCCTGTCTAACTGAAAATTTGTATCCTGCTGTCAATACCTCCCCACTTTCCTCCACCCCCAGACCCTGGAAATCATCACTCTACTCTCTGCTTCTAGGAGTTTGACTATTTTAGATTCCACACATAAGTGAGATCATAAGATATTTGTCTTTCTGTGTCTGGCCTATTTTGTTTAGCATAATGTCTTCCAGGTTTATACATGTTGTTGCAAATGACAGGATTGCCTTCTTTTTAAAGGCCATTATATATATATTTCACACTTTCACATTTTCTTTATCCATTCATCCATCATTGCTAGACACTTATGTTGATTCCATATCTTGGCTAGGAGTGGGAATTTGAACTGAGCTTTGAAAGCTAGCTAGAACTTGGATGTGTGCTATATCAGTTATTTATACCACAAATAGTGCTGTGCTGTGTAACAAGCCAGTCCAAAACTCAGTTGCTTAAAAAAAAAATAAGCATGTATCTTTGCTCATAAATCTGTACCTTGATCGGGTGGCTACATTGATCTTGGCTGTCATTTTCATATATCTTGGTGTTGGCCGGCAGTCAGACAGTCTAGGATGGCCTTGACTGGGATGTTCTGAGTAACACAACACTTATCCACCTGCTTTTCAATCTCCAGCAGGATCGTGTGGAGATGGTCTCCAGGGAATCACAGAGGAACAAAAGTGACAGCAAGCTGCAACGTGCAAGCATTTTTCAAGATTCTACTTGTGTCACATTTGCTAATATCCTGTTGCCATCCAAAATTATTTGGCCAAGCCCAGCATCAAAAGAGAAGACCCTGCAAAGTTGCAGAGCACAGGGAAAGGAAAAGAATGGAGGCTGTCAATAAAATCAGTCTGCACAGGAGGAATCAAGCGAACAGCCAGAGAAGGCTGGATGAGAAATGAGGGTAGGGAGAAAGAACTCTTCCTCTCCTATCTCCACCAGAGCACACATCAACCAACACAATAGTGGCCATTTCCGGAGCATCCGTAGTGTTCCAAGCATGGCACCAGACACCCAGCAACATTATCTCATTTCAGCTACACAATACCCTACAAGTAAATATTCCCATTTCACAGATGAGAAATCGAGGTGCAGACAACATAAATTGCAAGCTTAAGGAATGGAAGAGTCAGGATTGAAACCCTGGCCTGCCTGGCACAGTGGTTCATGCCTGTAATCCCAGCACTTTGGGAGGTCGAGGCGGGCAGGTCCCTTGAGCCTAGGAGTTCAAGATCAGCCTGAGCATTTTTTGTAGAGACCCAGTCTCTACAAAAAATACAAAAATTAGCTGGGTGTAGTCCCAGCTTCTTGGGAGGCTTGCTTGAACCCAGGAAGCAGAAGTTGCAGTGAGCCAAGATCACATCACTGCACTTCATTCAGCCTGTGCAATGGAGAGAGACTCAGGAAAAAAAAGGAAGAGAGGGAAGGAGGGAGGGAGGGAAAAAAAGAAAAGAAAAGAAAAAAGAAGAAACCTGTCCTGACAGACAGACACAAAACTTCGGCCACCTCCCACTACCTTTCACACCATTAGGAATGGATGGGGAGATTAAAGATTGGACCCAGATGTCAAGACTAAACACTTACCCTTTTTTCCACCTTTCATAGAGGCTTATCACCTTATATCAAGCCTCGCTTTATTCCAGAGCTTGCTTTTCTCACCACTACCACAATCCTCCCTGTACTCATTCCCTTCACTTAGGCATCCTTATTTGAGCTTAATTAGGTTTGCACTAAGTTCATGAGTTTCTGTAAACTTAATGGGCTCTAAAGAGAAAATAGAGATCTTTCTCACCAGGTGTTTATCTCCTTCCCAAGTTGTCCCCATTGCGCTTTCAGGTTCATTTTAAGTTCCATCTGGTTAATGGGTGCAGGTGAGATTGAGCAAGGAACTGCATGCCCTCCCCACCATGCCCCCAACTTTGCCTCCACCCACAGCACACCCAGATGTTCCCTACTCCCCTGGCAACAACATGGGAATGAAACGAGAGACTTTTAGAGACCAGCCTAGGCCCCAAATGAGTCAAATCTATCTCACAATATCTCATCCTAGATATCTTTGCAGAGGGCAGGAAGAGCACGATGTTTCTTGAGTAACTACTATGTGCTAAGCACTGCACCTGCACTCCCAGTCATTCCATTAAGCGAGGTCATAGTGCATGGGTTCTGGAGTCAGTTCACCTATCCAGACTGCTCATGAAGGATGCCTCTGAGCCTCAGTTTTCACATCTGAAGCTCAAGGTAAACATAGTACTCCCCACCTCAAAAGTCACTGTGGGGATTAAATGCATTTATATTCGTAAAGCACTTAGAACAGTTTCTGGTTCAAGATAGGACTCAATAAATGTCTGTCACCATTATTATGACTATTATTTCTATTATCCCCATGACAATTCTTGAAAATGGACATATGCCTCATTAAAAGCTAAGAAAATAAACTTTTAGAGGTAAAGAAATAACCCATGAGAAAAGTAATCATTAACAATAAGGTTTGAACTTTCTCTGCCAGCGAAGTCCCTTCTCTGTCCACCATGTTACCATCTACCTCCCTCTTAATGGAATAGGCAAGCATAAAGGAAGTGGTCTTTACTGGAACAAGCCAAATCCTTTCTAAGGCAAAGGCAGAAAAGAGCTCCCAGGAAGTGGCCTATGGAAGGCAAAGATGCTGACAGTCTTTATCCTCTGCCCCCAGGGAGGCCACTCAGTGCCCAATTTCAGGGCATGTGAGTCCCCTTTCTCCTCAGTGTGAGCATAAACAAAACGGATCACTAACCTGGAATGCTCTTCATAAGCAGAGGTGTAGCCAGTTCTTCCTGAGGCTCAGAGAAGGTTTTGTGGATAAGGGACCATTGGCGTGGGCTTTAACGGATGGGGAAAGTTCACAGGAAAATGGGGAAGAACAGAGAGCCCCAAAGCAGAAATGCAAAGGACCAGAAACATGAGAGTTTTGGGCTTATCCCCAGGTGGATAAAGAAACTGGCTAGTACAGAGAGAAAATAAAACGATAAGGGCTGTGGAAATGGTGGGCAATTCTGAAGGGCTTCTAGTGCCAAGAAAAGGCATTTGGGCTTCATTCTGCACACAGCAGGGAGCCATTTGGGATTTTTAAGCAGGTAGGTGACATTATCACAGCTGGGATTTAGAAAGTTCAGTCCATGGAGATTGACTTGAGGAGGCTGATATTAAGAGGAAAATTAACTTGGGGGCACCTCTTACAGGGAGGTAGCAAACCCAGCACTTCACACCTGTAATCCCGCTGAGCTTTCCCAGTGATATTAGAACAGGAGTCCACAAACTATGGCCCATGGGCCAAATGCTGCCTGCTGTCTGCTTTTGTAAGTAATAATTTTTAAAACTATAGCCGCCATCCATTTGTTTATGTAGTGTCTATAGTTACATTCATAGTACAACAGCAGAGCTGAATAATTGCAACAAAGATTATCTGGCCTGTAAATCCTAAAATATTTATGAACTGGCCCTGTATGGAGAAAGTGTTTGCAATACTTTTGTTAGAGGGAACTACTATCCCCATTCAATGCATGAGAAAACTGAGGCTTTCAGAGGGGAGGTGACTTGTCCAAGGTTATACAGCTTAAAAGTAGAAGCAGTGAAATGGACGAGGAAGCCTGTAATGGTCCTACGGCAAAACCAGGCAGGCATCCGGGATGCCTGACCCCTAATCCATTGCAACAGCCCATTTGGCAGCATCCTCTTCCCTCCCACACCACCCACCGCTGCAGCCAGCCAGGAGGACTCAGGCACCTCTTTGTCAGCCAGAGCCCTTGCTCTGGTCCCCAAACCAGCATCAAATGACTAATTTAAAACTTAATGCTTCCACCATGTCCATCCAGGCTGCCCCTTCTTCAGCTTATCACATCCTATTCAAATCCAAAATAAATTATTTCAGCTCTGTAGCCTTTGGATGAAGAAAAAAATGAAATTAAAAATGAAAAAGGAAGGAGGAAAAGCTTTGAAGGGACAGCCTGCCTCCATCCCTCGCCCACAGGTCCAGGCCTCTTTTCTAAGCCCATGCTGATAACCTCCAGGGGATACTGAGCTCTGGAGGCTGTGAGGACAAAACCACACATTTTTTTAGACCCTAGGCTTTCCATAGGTGACAGAACATCGAGATGCAAAGGTTTTAGGCAAGAATTTGTACTATATCTCCCTCCAGTTAGGTAGAGTACTGGAGAATTCTGTGGGTCAGAATCCCATGTCTTTAGGGAGTAGAATTGCTGAGGAGGGAAAGGGGTTATGCAGATTGATAATCATTCACTTATTCTTTAAGTATTTCTTATTCACCTGCTGTACATATGCCAGGTGCTGGGCTTTAACAGAGGAACCCCACTGTGTGCCCATTCTCATCAAACCACTGGGCCCATTGCATTTCACAATTGGCAAGGCCCTTTCTGCTCCCTCCTAACTAGAGCCTCCAATAATTCTCTGAGGCAAGGTGGGGATAATATTATTAAAAGCTACATTTTATAGATGAGGAAACTGAGACTCAAAGAGGTAAAAGGACCTACCCAAAGCCACACGGTAGGCAGGGAGCAGATCTTGTCAAATTTGTCTCACATCAGAGATCCTGGCAGAATAATGTAGTGGTTTAAAGCCTGGCTAGGCTTACCTGGGTTCGCTGGTTGTATAATCTTGGGAAACTTTTTTTAACTTTGTTAAACCTCACTTTGCTCATCTCTGAAATGGGAAAAATAATGTCAATCTCATGAGGTCATTATGGGGACTAAAATAAACAAGTTTTTAAAGTTGGTGCAATGCCTGCTACATGGAAAGTTTTCACTGAAAAACTGCTTTGTCTGCTATTGATGTTGCTATTGTTGTTGGGTAAGAATGATAGGAGGGTGAAGGGGAGGAACAAGACAAGGGGGAAGAGGGAGAGGGGAAGGGAAAGGACAATGATGGTTATTTGGCACCACAGCCTGACTGCAAATGGTCTCTTCACACAGCCCTTACTCCTGCTAAGTTAAAAAAAAAAAAAGACACATGTTGTGGTCTTGGCTATACCACGGACTTCTTCCACGAACTTGGACAAACCCTCCCACCTCTCTAGTTTTCCCACCACAAGTGAGGGAGATGGACAAGAAAATCTCCATGACCCCTTCCCCTCATTCCTGGTAAACTTGCTGGGAATTTAAGTGTCCATAACTAAGAGAGGAGAGACCCAGGCCCCAGGTGGAAGAAGACCAGAGAGGAGCCTTCGGCAAGGCAGATGCCTTGTAAATTGAATGCCTCCACTGCCAGTAAAAGAGACACTCCCCTCTAGCCCCAGGAAGCCTGGTGGTTTCTCTTCTGCATTCTCTGAATCAAGAGGGATGGATGTCAATAGCGAAAGCTGGAGAGGCAGATCCAAATGTGCTGCAAGTGTCCTCAGCATCCTACAGTGACTTTAGGAGTTTAACAGCCAAAGAGCATCCTTGGGAGATTTGAGGGAATCACTAGAATTTCAGGAGATTTTTCAGGAGCACACATGGTAGAAGCTGGCTTATTGGACCCCAGCAGCAGCCAAGGACGTCTTCTCCACTCTGGCTCTTGCTTTGAGCTGCTGTGATCTTCACTCCCACATGGGTGGGCCAGGCTCAGAGACCTCTGTAATCAGATGGGACAATCCAGGTGGAAAGAATGCCTAAGACCCAACTGGGGCTTTTGCCATTGCAGTATGTCTGGGGAGGTCTGCAGATGGGAACCAAGACTCAATGCAATGACAGGTTGATATCCAGCAGTTATGCAATGAGGATAAGAGGTCAAATGTATCCACCTCTCCAGCCTCACTTTCCTTATGCCTTAGGCGCTCAGCACTGCTCCTGGTGCATATTAATGTATGCACCAGCTAAGTTGTAGCTTTTGCATTATTTCATTTCCCAACTCCCTCAGGATGCCCTGAAAGTCCTGGGAGGTATCTTTCTTCTGAAGACATGCCCTCAGGATAGGCCCTCCCCACAGCCCGATGTCCAAGCAGAATAGCCACCATCTCCTCCTCTCGGGGGGACGATGGGCATGACTGAGGCCTCCTGGCTGGGTAAATCCCGGCTGCCTCCAGCTTTGCCTCTGTGGATTGTAGAAAGGAAAAAAAGGCCTTTTGGAGTCTGACCGCCCAGGGTTAGATCTCAGTTCTACCACCCCTGTTCCGTATGACTTTGAGCAAGTTCATGAAACTCTCGAAGCTCAGCCCCCTCCTCTGCACAATGGGGATAACAAACCCCACAAAACAGGCTTGTTGTAAGGATTGAAAACCACAGGTTGGTTAGTTATTGGGAGGTTTTGTTTCTATTTTTAATTTTTTGCTTGCTTATCATGTGTGAGGTAGTATGCTAAAGGATCAAATGTATTCGCTCATTTAATCCCTGCCTCACCTCATGAGTGAGATCCCTTTGTCTTTGTTTTACACGGCAAGATTACTGAGGCCCCGTGGGAACCAGTGACTTGCCCTGGGTCACTTGGCTAGGGAGGGACATGTCAAGCCCAGCTTTGGAAACAAACCTCAGCTCAGACACTCTGCTCTTTGGCTTTCTGTTTGAACGCCCTTTCTTCATGCCAGGCCTGAAATGGTAGGGATTATCATCACTGCCTTACAACCAGGGCCTCTGGAGCCCAGAGAGGTGAAGGGCCAACTCAGAACCACACAACGCAATTCCTGTGTGTCCTTGCTGGAGGCAGAGCAGTGTGGCTGACCCCAGTGCCTGGGTTCGGCCATGACCTCCACCTGCCTCTCCTTGTAATGCTCAGTTATTCGAAAAGTAAGAAAGAAAAAACTTCACTGAATGTTTAGCAGAGATGAAACTGATTGAAGACATGGCATTGGCATTAAATTGTGGATCCAGCAGGGCTGGCGGTCCCCTCCTCCCCCTGGCACACTCTGGCCCCCTTGCCTGCCTCTGGGCCAGCCTCTGACAGCTTGTCAGGAAAGGCTTTTCTGCACTTGGGGCGACTTGCTAATGGGCTGATTATGCAGCTGGTGTGACCGAAGAGGCAGTAAGGAAGCACCTCAGCTCAACCTCCAAACCTCTACCAGGAACTTTCACCCTAGGCCAGGCATGGGCTGGGCCCTCCAGTAGCAGGTGAGATGGGGGTCTGGGTGACCTTCTCTCACCTGTACCATTTTGCAATTGGCACTCTCACATAAGGCAGGCAGCCTGGTATTAGGAAAGGACCTAAGCTTAAGCTCCAAGAGGCCCAAATCTAAACCCAGCTCTGACACTTTACTAGCTGTGTGGTCTTAGACAAGTGGCTTGCCTTCTCTGAGCCTTGGTTTTCTCCTCTGTAATGCAAGACTAATCATGGTACCTACTATATAAGGCTCTTACAAAACACAAGTGGGTTTATGAACAAAGATTTAAACTTGATTTCAGGCATCTTGAGTCTAATGGGTTGGTAGAGATGTAGAGAGGCTGGGCACTATGGCTCATGCCTATAATCCTAGCACTTTGGGAGGCCAAGGCAGGTGGATCACTTGAACTTAGGAGTTCAAGACCAGCATGGGCAACATGGTGAAACCCTGTCTCTGCTAAAAATACAAAAATTTAGCCAGGCATGGTGATGCCTGCTTGTAGTCCCAGCTATTTGGGAGGCTGAGGCAGGAGAATTGCTTGAACTCAGGAGGTGGAGGTTGCAGTGAGTTGAGATGGTGCCACTGCACTCCAGCCTGGGTCATAGAGTGAAATTCTGTCTTAAATAAATAAACAAATAAAACAAGAAAATGGTAGCTCTGAAGGAAATTGAGAGAGGAAAAAGGCGAATTGATGGGTGATGTCCTCAGCTTTCCTTTCTGATGGCCAAGACATTGGCCTCTGTGGCCAAAAGGAGGGAAGAGGGAAGAAGCTGCGTACAGGTAAGGAGCCGGCTTTCACTAGATGCTTACTCCAAGCCGAGCATTCTGTGGATGTTACCACTGGACACTCAATGCCCTCAGCGGCCACAGGAAGCAGGTTTAATCATCTCCATTTTGCAGATGAGGCAAGTAAACATCAGAGAAGAGGACTGTTCTGGTGAGACGACATCATTAGACCATAACACCACGATTCAAACCCAAGTCTACCGACTCTAAATCCTAGCCTCCACACTCTGTCTCATGACCCCATGGGCCACCAAGCCAGCTGCCTTCAGGACCCCAGGGTGGGAACCCAATTCTGAGGCAGATACCTGCTGTCTTGGATGCCTGAAGACAGGCCAGGAAAGGGGTATTCAGGGTGGAGGTGAGGACAAAGGGGCCAGGCAGGAAAAAGGGGCCCCTGTTGCCTATAGAGGAGAGGAGAAAAGGGACAGTGAATATAACCATTAGAGACCCATGGGAAGGGAGTCAGCAGAGTAAGTCTCTTCCCCTCTCTGAGCCTCACATTCCTCTTCTTACACCAGGTGCTCACAATAGCTGTCTCATCAGCATCAAATGAGATGGTGCCCGGTGCTCTGCCCAGAGCCAGGTACACAAACGGCGCTCAGTCATTGTCCGCTGTCCTCCATGGACGCATGCCACCTCCTTGAGAGCACCCGCCTCGAGGAGCTCCGTGTGTGCAGTGCGTGGGAGTCTGAGCGTGGTGTGTGAGTGTGGGACGCCATTGCCCTCACATGTGTTGGGGTGAAAGTGTCATCTACTCTCAGGATGCCTTAGGGCAAAAAAGAAAAAGTACAAGGGGGGCTAGGAAGAGAAAAGGGAAAGCTGAGAGACTCACAGGAAAAGAAATGGAAAACATCCACCCACTCTCTGCACCTCTCTCCCTGACCCTGTCTCTGTGTGTGTGTTCGTATGTTTGTCTTTCTCGCCCCACCCTTTTCTCTTTCTTTCTCTTTGAGTCTCTCTCACTGTCTCTTCTTCCTGTTTCTCTGTCTCTTTCTCTGTCTCTTTGTCTCTCCATCTCTCACTCACCCTCCTGCCCTCTTTCTCTGTCTCTCTCTTGCTATTTCTCTGTCTCTCTGTCTCTCTGTCTGTCTCCATCTCTGTCTCTCTCTCCCCCACTACCCTCTCTCTCACTCACACACACACACTCACCCTCACATCCACCCAGCACACAGTCTCCTTTGTGCATCCACATGCACAGCCCTCATGCTTACAGGCACAGCCTCTTAAACACTCCTTGATCTCTCCAAATATTCACACTCCTGCCCCACATATCACCAAACCCACATGTCACTCAATTACATGTCCACTTTTGAGAGCACCAGTCCATCTACACCCCATCATTCTCTTGCACCACACATAATGGAGCACCTGCAGGGGCTCAGGTGCCATGCTGGGAGGACGGCAGTGATGGAGCTCACAGTCTGCTCGTATGAAAACAAGCAGCACTTCTTCCTGGCCCCCGATGTTTCCTGCCAATGATAAGGGTGCAATTAGTGTAACTCTTGGCTTCTCTATTCCTTGTCTCTGTCTGCCCAGGGGACCTGCAGAGATTCTTGATAGCTGATTTGTGAATTGGAGAAGAGACACTGAGCACACTCGTATCAGCTCAGATCAGCTCAGCCTTCCTTCTTGAGAACAAGCTTATGCTGAGAGTGCAGTTCTCCTGTGCCCCTTCCTGCCCAAAATCCTGCCTGAGTGGACTGCCATGTTGAAAGGCATGTCCCCCACACTATTGAGTTGCCTCTGAGATACAACAACATACACATCGATCCATCCATCCATCCATCCAAACAATTTATGCCCCCCCACCACCACCTTACACACACACATATCTCCTTTGTCATCTAAACCCGCTCTCATGAACAATCCATTCCACTTATTTAGCCTCATGCCAATACATATGTCTGCCATCCTCCATGCACCCAAGCCAACACACCTCTCTCTACATTCCCTTCCCTGCATACATTCCCATGCCCTCCCCAACAAGACTATCCCCCTGGGAGCTCACTGCAAGTCATCCCCCTGCCAGTGCAGGCAAAACCAGGTCATGGCACAAAGGAATTTTGCCCAACCCTTGAGATTTTTTACTCTGCTCACAGATAACTAACAGGACCATCTTCCCAGCTAATCGGGAAAGAAATCTGGTGGGTTCAATTGTTGCTGATATGCATTTAAATGGCTGCATCTAAGAGGGAAATCTAAATGAGAGCTGAAGGGAGGCTGGGACACTGGGGGAAATCATGCTGTAATAACTGTGTGAGGCGAAGCAAATCAACAGAAAGCTGTACACTCGCTTGGGGAGAGAGAGAAGACTACTGTAACATGTGTACTCAGAAACTTATTGGAATCTTTGCACTTTTAATATAATGGCATTAGTGTCACGGTTCTTTATGTATAACTTTACCCGCCACACATAATAAATGAAACACTATCTCCCAGTGCGTTCAGTGCTTGGATGTGGGTACAGGGAGAGGTTATGTACTCAATGATCTCTTTCTGAGTCTGAGTGATAGCGTGCAGCCCTGAAGTGCACAGTCAGACTGCACTACAAGGCAGAACAGATCTAGTTCAAAGCCTGACTCCGCACTTACACACTAGGTGACCTTGGGTCAATTACTTAAGTCTGGAAATGTCCACGTCCTCATTGGTAAAATTGAGACAATGACACATACACCCCAGGGCTGAACTAAGGATTTAATAAGTTACATAAAAACACTCAGCTAATAATATACACTTTATTTAATAAATGTCATTATTAGGCTTGGGTTTGAATCCTGCCTCCAATATTTAATAATTGAGCGTCATCGAGTTCATTGTCTAACCTCCCTGCTCCTCAGTTTCCTCACTGTAAGATGGAGATAACAGTTTTTTCTCAGTGAATACATACAAAGTGCTTAGAACAGCATCTGCACTTTGCACATGCTCGATTCAAGTTCATTTTCATCATCATCACCACCATAAGTCAAAGGTGCTGAAGTTTATTGAGCATCTAATATATGGTGCCTGAGGGATAGAAGAAAAGGAACTGTTGATTCAATTCTGCATCTCATTCATTAGGCAATTCTAACCATAATTCAACCTTTGAGAGTTAAAATTGAATCTTGTCTCAGTAGTGTCACCTCCTTCTCTAAGCATGGCGTGACCTCAGAACAAAAGTCTTGCATTGGACTTAAGACCCACAGCGTGCATCTGGAAAGTATCTAGGAAAAATCCTTCTAAGCAGAAGGAACAGCAGTGCAAAGGTCACAGGAAGGAAGAGAAAAGCATTTCTTTGCATCTGGAGTGTAATGCACAGGCAGGAAGCAGCAGGACATGAGGCAGAGGCAAGCAAGAGGCCAGATCACAAAAGGTCTTAGAGGCAGTCCTCAGGAATGGAAACCCATGGTGGGTGAATTGAGGGGAGAAGTGCTGGGACCTGATTTACATTTTTTTATTGAGATGTAATAGTTGTACAAATTTATGGGACACATGATACTTTGATACGTGTATAGAATGTGTAATGATCAAATCAGAGTACTTAGGATATCCATCACCTCTAACATTGATCATTTCTTTGTTTTGAGAGCATTTCAAATCTTCTTTTCTAGTTATTTTGAAATATACGGTACATCGTTGTTAACTATAGCCATCCTACTGTGCTGTTGAATCCTGGAAATGAGAACTATGTCATTAGGTGATTTCATAGTGCTGTGAACATCACAGAGGGAACTCACACAAGCCCAGATGGTATAACCTACTACAAACCTAGGCTACATGGTATGGCCTATTGCTCCTAGGCTACAAACCTGTATACCATGTTACTGTGCTGAGTACTGTAGGCAATTACAACAAAACGGTATTTGTATATCTAAACATAGAAAAGGTACAGTAAAAAATATGGCATAAAAGATAAATAATGGTATACCTGTCTAGGGCACTTAACTTGAATGAAGCTCACAGGACTGGAAGTTGCTCTGAGTGAGTCAGTGAGTCAGCGGTGATTGAATGTGAAGGCCTAGGACATTACTGTACACTACTGTAGACTTTATAAACACTGTTCACTTAAGCTATGCTAAATTTATTAAAATATCTTTTTCTTTCTAAGAAAATACATTTTCTGAGATTATCTTTATTGGTCTACACACATTTTTAATTTTTTTAACTTTTTGACTCTTTTGTAATAACACTTAGCTTAAAACAAAAACACTTCGTATGGCTATATAAAAAATATTTTCTTTCTTTATACCCTGATTCTCTAAGCTTTTTTCTACTTTTAAAATTTATTTATTTTTTTTTACTTTTTACACTTTTCTGTTAAAAACTAAGACACAAACACACACATTAGCCTAGGCCTACACAGGGTCAGGATCATTAGCCTCACTATCTTCCACCTCCATATTCCCACTGGAAGGTCTTTAGGGGAAATAACATGCATGGAGCCATTATCTCCTATAACAATGCCTTCTTCTGGAATACCTCCTGAAGGACCTGCTTGAAGCTGTTTTACAGTTAACTTTATTTCAATAAGTAGAAGGAGTACCATCTAAAATAGCAATAAAAAGCTAGGATAGTAAACATATCAACCAGTTACAGTCATTTATTTTCATTATCAAGTATTATGTACTATATGTAACTGCATGTGCTATACTTTTATATAAGTTTGCTTACACCATCATCACCACAAACATGTGAGTAATGCCTTGCACTACAACATTACGGTTACATCCATCGCTAATCAAAACATTGTTATGTGGTGCATGACTGTGTTTTAAAAGTAGAGCTAATAGGATGTACTGATCAAACGTGAGATAGAGACATGAGAGTGGCTGCTAAGGTTTGAATGGTTTTCCTCCAAAATTCAGGTGTTGCCAATGTGAAGGCATTAAGAAGTGGAGCCTTTAAGAGATAATTAAGTCATGAGTTCTCCCTTGTTAATGAGATTAAGGCCCTTACATAATAGAAGAGGCTTCATGCTGCATGCAGGTAACTCGCTAGCTTGCCCTTCCACCTTCTTCCATGTGAGAGCACAGCAAGAAGGCCCTCACCACGTCTAATGCCAGTGCCTTGATCTTGGACTTCCCAGCCTCCAGAGCTGTGACAAATAAATGTCTTTTTTTTATAAATTACCCAATCTCAGGTATTCTGTTGTAGCAGTACAAAATGGACTAAGACAGTGGCCGAAAGCATTTAATGAAAACAAGCGGATTTGAAGTATGCTTTCCAGTTGTTTGCTTGGGTTGTTTGCTGGTTGCAGTGCAATGAGACTCCTCCCTGCTCTCCACAATCCTTCAGGAAAAGTTCTGCATGCCACAATCTTATGTGTATGTTTGCACAGGCAAAAACTAAGGAGAAAGGGCCATCATCTCCATGCATGACAGGGATGCTTCTTAAATATAAAAAAGCAAAAAGAACTCCAAGAACAAGAATTTGTGGGAGACAAGAAATCTAAGCCAGAAGTGGTGGTAAAAATATAAGTTCCTAAGATATCTGCACAATCTTGAGGAGACGTTTGAACTCCTATAAAGTCTGTAATGAGAATCTAAGCCAAATGTATCTACATATCAAGGGATCAAGAAATCTCAGCTCACACCTCAATATGCATATGTATATAAAAGACTACAGAGAAGGAAATATGCCAAACTATTAAGAGGTGGTTGTACAATTATGGATTATCTCCTTTTTTGTCCTCGTTTTTCTCTAAGTTTTCTAAATTGGCAACAGCAACTATATTTTATAATCGGAAGAAATGTATTAGAAGTAAAAATCATGAAGTGGAATTCCATAAATAACTGAACTCCTGGCATGCATCAAGTATATAAAAGGACAAGGCAGGCTTCTCCCTGTTCCAGGCAATACATTTCTAATAGTGCAGCTTAAGGTGGCCAGTAGCATATAATAGAGTTGGGGACACTATCAATGCAAATATCTATGTATCATTGACAGGTACAGAGTCTTAGCTGTATTTCCCTGCCATACAAAGCCTGTGCTGCTGGTGTTTAGATATCAGCACAGGATTTTCAGTTATCCCCATGATGTTTAATTTTGTAGGATTCAATCTCAAATCATAAGCTGCTGAGATCTTTTGTGCATCCTGAGCCCGTCTTCCAAAACATTCCCTGACCCGTCCAGAATCCTGCTCTGGAAAACTAGATATCCATGCCATCCACATCTCCTTTTCTTCATTCAGTTATAATGTCTAACACTCACTAAGCACATTCCATGGGTCAGTGTTTTAAGAGTTTTACATGTATTAGCTCATTTAATCCTCACAACAGCCCTACAAGATAGGTGCTTTCATCATCCCTATTTGACAATGAAGAAAATGAAGCATCCAGTGGTTAAACATCTTGTCTAACATCTCAAAAAAATAAAGTGTCAGGGGCAGGATTTGGCTCCATGTTCTATCCAGCCTCTCACAGGGTTTTTAAGGGCCAGGATCTCTGATAATAAGACGCAGGAATAAGCACCTACCTTCAGACAGCTTAGCGGATCCTGCGGTTAAATGTAGTTGAACACTATAGGCACTTTGCTGGCTCTCCTACTGTGGTACCTTGAGCAAGCTACTTACTCTGTTCTTTGGTTTCCTCATCTGTAAAAGAACACGGAAAATAATGTCTACCTTACGGAGTTGTTGGGAGGGTTAAGTGAGCTAACACAAGTAAGGTACTTAGAAGAGTACCTTGCATGTAATTAGTATTCAGTTAATGTTAACTATTAATTATTACTATTAGAGTAGGATATAGGGAGGCACAAAGAGAGAAATAAATACTCATTGCTCTTAAAAGCAGTCAAGAGGACTTTAGACGCCAGGTGCAGAGGCTCATGACTATAATCCTAGCACTTTGGGAGGTCAAGGCGGGTGGATCACCTGAGGTCAGGAGTTCGAGACCAGCCTGGCCAACATGGCAAAACCCCGTCTCTACTAAAAATACAAAAATTAGCCAGGTATTGTGGCATACATCTGTAACCCCAGCTATTTGGGAGGCTGAGGCAGGAGAATCGCTTGAATCTCGGCTGGCAGAGGTTGCAGTGAGCTGTGATCACCCACTTCACTACAGCCTAGGCAAAAGAGTGAAACTCCGTCTCAGAAAAAAAAAAAAAGAGGATTTTAGAAAGGTGCAGAAATATGAGTATTGAAAGAGATGGCCTTTTCTATAAGTAAGCAATGCGGGAGGGCTCGGGCTTTGCAGGCAATGGGCCAAGAGGAGCCAGTGCCTGGAGGCATGAGGGAATAATACAGTGGTTATGTCCTCACTCCCCATGGGCATTTAACCATATGGTATTGTTTTCTTTCCACTCAGGAAATGGGAGCAGCCTCCACTGCTTACCTGTACAAACCACCTTAATTTGTGGCCTCTAGGGTGGAAGGTAATGGAAGACTTTCCAGGTTTTAGCTCTGTTAGCGCTGGAAGAGCACAAACTTTGGCTTCAAAGAGAAAAGGCATTTGAAAGGCTTATGAAAAGGCTTATGAGCCTTCTTGTACATCAAACGTGCCTTACAAAGCAACATTTTGATGAGTTAAGTGCAAATGAATCAGAAACACAAGGATTAAATTTCCCTTGAAATACACATAGGTCTAAAGATTAAGGGGAATTGCCTGGCAAAACGTGTTTTGGGTTAAACACTGGAAAGTAGTTCACACTGGTTCCTGTCTGTTACTCCCCCTCTATTATTAGTGTAAGTAACAACAACAATAATAGTAGCAACATTGCTTGATATAATTTTAGCTCTTTCATGGCCTATGGGACTCTTCTGTGTAGGTACATAACAAACTAAAATACAATGATAGAAGTAGAAACCCATACAAGGAGCTAGCATCTGCAGCAGAGACTGGCTATCTTTCCATTAAATCAGCTTCACTTTCCTCCTTGGCTCACAGTTGGACTACATCTCCTAGGCTGTGTTTCAGCCAATGGACTATGGCCAAAAGCAGGGAATGCCCCTTCCAGGCCTGGCCTATAAAAATCCCCCATGTGTTCCTCTGTTCTCTCTTTCTCCACCTGCCAGCTGGACACTGATGCTCAAGGCAATCTTGGAGGTCACGTGTTGAAGATGACAGCATCTTTGCCAATCCCACTGCCAGTGGACTTTATGTGAACACAAAATAAACTTCTATTATGTGAATCCACTGAGGTCTCAGGACTTCTCTGTTACAGCAGGTAGTGACACCGTAACCTAGATAGATAAAGAAAAGCCCACATGGGTAGGAAGAACTTTGGATCATAAATCAAGACAATTGAGTTCTATTCTCTGCCTCAAATATGCTGTGTGGTGCTCTGAGCAAGTCCATGTTCTCACCCTTTGGGTCTCAGTTTATTCACTGGTCAAATGAGATATTAGATTAGGCAATTGCTGAAGTCTAGTTCCAGTGTTTAAAATTAAATGATTCTAAATAACAACTTGCAACTTGAGTTCTATTTTAGTCAACAAAGGTTTAAAACAAAACCTACTAATTGCCAGGCATTGGGGCTACAGAGTTAAATAAACCCAGGCATTTAGAATATAAGCTTGAAGATAAATGACTGTAATAAAAATAGCAAAAAACAAATCAATAAAAGAATCAATCAATCGCAGAGAGCAACAGGCTGTGCTTGAAGGAGGGTGAAGATGTAACTAAAAGCCACTAGGAAACAATGACATTTGAACTAGGCTTGGAGGACAGAAGCCTAGCAAGGTGAGGGGGCCTACTCCAGACAGATCCAGAGATACCATAGCTGAGAGGGTCCTTATTTCACACATAGGAAACTAAGACCCAGAGGAGTTCTTATTGGTTGCAAACTAGGAGGTCATTAACCAATCTCCCAGAGTCTCAGTCCTTGTCTAGATTCCTTAAAAAGTAAAGACCTCCAGGAGACGATATGTGAGATTCAAAAGACTGGGTCTAGGTCACCCAACTAACGCTTCTGTCCTTTCTGGCCACCCACCAAATGGCCATTTATTCACAAAACCATCCTCACCACCTTCCTACTGACAAAGTCACAATCTCCCTGTGCATTTTATTTGACACAGGCATGGGATTTTACAATTGCTCCCTGTTCCTTTCATATTTTAAAAATCCAAACCCATAGTTTTAGTCTGACCATGATCCAACAGCCTGTTCTTCCTTCAGGTCTCACAGCACCCCTACATTAGACCATAATACCATCAATAACCTCATCAGTCATTAATGCAAATAATAGGCAGGCCCAAAGACAAGGGGTTTTCCTCCAGGTGAGCATGTCTGGTA
This sequence comes from Macaca thibetana thibetana, assembly GCF_024542745.1. Lineage (NCBI taxonomy): Eukaryota > Metazoa > Chordata > Mammalia > Primates > Cercopithecidae > Macaca > Macaca thibetana. The sequence continues at coordinate 19,677,847 of NC_065592.1, read as the reverse complement.
CGTACCAGAGAATGCACCCTTAAGGTAAGCAAGGCATCCCTCTGAAGCATGAAGTCAGAGGAGGTGTATTAGTTATCTATGGCTCATGTAAGAAATTACCACCAACTTAGTGGCTTTATGCAACACAAATTTATTTGTCTTAAAGGTTTTTTTGGTTTTTGTTTTGTTTTGTTTTGTTTTGTGTTTGTTCGTTTGTTTTGGAGACAGTGTCTCGCTCTGTAGCCCAGGCTGGAGTGCAGGGGCACAATCTCAGCTCACTGCAACCTCCACCTCCTGGGTTTAAGTGATTTTCCTGCCTGAGCCTCCCAAGTAGTTGGGATTATAGGCACCCACCACCACGCCTGGATAATTTTTGTAGTTTTACTAGAGACAGGGTCTCACCATGTTGGCCAGGCTGGTCCAGTACTCCTGACCTCAGGTGATCTGCCCGCCTCAGCCTCCCAAAGTGCTGGGATTACAGGCGTGAGCCACCATGCCAAGTCTATTTGTCTTAAAGTTCTGCAGGTTAAAAGTCCAGCACGGATCTCACTGGGCTACAACCAAGGTGTTGTTGAGGCTGCATTCTTTCTGGGGGCTCCAGGAGAGGATATGTGTCCCTGCTTCTAGGGACTACCTGCTTACTTTGTTGTATCCTTGGTGCCTCAAACAACACCAGGTATAGAGATGTTCCTCCCAAAGCTCCTAGAGGCCACCTCCATTGCTTGACTCATGGCCACATTCCTCCATATTCAAAACCAACAATGTCCGGTCAAGACCTTCTCACCCTGCATCACTCTGACCTCCTCTTCTTCCTCCATCTTCCACTTCTAAGAACACTTGTGATTACATGGAGTCCACTAGGATAATCTTGGATTATCTTTCAATGTTAAAGTCCGTCAATTAGCATCCTTAATTCCATCTGCCACCCTAATTCCCCTTTGCCATATAATTTAACATATTCACAGATTCCAGGAATTAGGATATGATATATTTGGGGGATAATTATTATGCCACTATAGGTGGGATGATGTCAATTCATTATTTCACTCTTTATTAAGCACCTGTTGTGTGCCATACTCACTGTGCACCAGGCTCACTGCACCAGAGTCTGAGAAGACAGTGAGTAATAACTTTCCTGCCTTTGTAGATAGAACTCACAGTCTAGTGAGGAAGGCACTGAAGAGGGCACCAGCTAAGAGTGATGGATAATGGGCTAATGTTTAGGAAAATCTCTCTGAACAGGATGCCTCTGCATCTGTTTGCCTTGCTTCATACCCAAAGCCTCAGATTAACAATCAGGAAGAAATCCCCGAAATGGTTAATTTCTCTATCAAAAAAAAAAGAAAAAGAAAGAAGAAACTGGGTTAATTTTTAATGAACCTGCCATGGCTCTGAATGATCACCCCTTCATTTTCTAGTTTGCCTTTATTGAGGCTTGGTCTGAACTCTTGCTTGGGTAAAACAACTACTATATACCAAAGGCACTGAGACTGCAATGAGATGAAGATTGGTACCTGCCCTGGAAGGTCGTAGAGCCTAGTGGGAGGTGAAGACAGGTCTTCAGGCAATCACAAGAGTGCAGTAGATAAAATCTTTACTTGTCAATGTGGGGTCATGGGTAGCAGAACATGGTGGCCCAGAGTTCTGTGGAAAATATAACATGAATGAGAAGCCACAGCCAGGACAGAGGTCAGTCAGTGTCTTAGGCAGGAGTGTCTGAGAAGGGTGACTCTCAGAAGAGTGAGGCTGAGGACTTTTTCCACTTCAATCTGCCATGTTAAGGAGGAGAAGAAGGGCAGAGCAAGGGTCACCTAGCATCAGGAGCACATCTGCTTTGAAATGCCAAGAGGTCCACACAAGAGAGAGTCTGAGTCCAGAGGTAGGGCCTAGATTCCAAAGATGAAAATAGCTTGTGAGAACAAGCCAAGCAGAGTCAGAAGGGTACTAGGAATGGAATTCTTGGAGCCAGTCCCTGGAAGGTATTTCTGCCCTGCAATATGAGTCTTATGATGAGGTTCAACCAGGAGAGGTCTTCTTTGTCTTCCATGGGTATGTAATTGCTGCCAGATGTGGGGAAAGGTGCTGGCTCAGCATCCAGGTAGCCCTATGGGTTCTGCTAAAACTTTTTCTGGCTCAAATTCATCTGTCTCCCTGAGATTTCATCCACATATCACTGGATTTCCAGACATCACATTTTCACCAGGTGGAGATGACACGCAAGAAATCAGAGGCCATTGCCATCAAGGCCATCACAGGTGATCAAGCACTGTTTCTTCATATTGCCACCTTCCAATTTAAAATCTGGAGTAAATGTGAGCACTTGAGTCATGGGCCCATGACTTTGCTGCAAGGGAGACTGGGAAAGCAAGCAAGTCCAGCATCTGTCATAGCATTGGACTTCTGCTCCTACAGTGTGGGACTCGCAAAACAGAGAAGAGAGAAGCCTCAATCCATGGGCTGCCATAGCAGTAAAACATAATTTTTTTTTTTTTTTTTTGAGACAGAGTATTACTGTGTTGCCCAGGCTGGAGTGCAGTGGCACGATCTCAGTTCACTAAAACCTCCGCCTCCTGAGTTCAAGCAATTCTCCTGCCTCAGCCTCCCAAATAGCTGGGATTACAAGTACCTGCCACTATACGTGGCTAATTTTTTGTATTTTTTAGTCGAAACTGGGTTTCACCATGTTGGCCAGGCTGGTCTCAAACTCCTGACCTCAGGTGATCCTCCCGCCTCGGCCTCCCAAAGTGCTGGGATTACAGGCGTGAGCCACCGCGTCCGGCCCAGCAGAAGGACATGCTTTCAAGAGCAAGTCACTGAATAGCCAATCTTTCTAAAGTGACTTAAACAGTGAGAAAAATAAATTGTCTCACATAACAAGATATCCACAGGTAGATGACTCCAGGCTTGGTCTAGAGGGTCAATTATATCATCAAGAACTCGGCTTCCAATTTGCTGCTTTGTTCTTCCCATTATATGGGCTTGGTCAATAGGCTTGACCCTTCATGGTTGCAAGGCAGCCACCACATGCAAAGCATCACATCGTCTAGGATCAGGTCATTTACTATGATTGATTGATGGTATAATTGCCCCAATTCTTCATTGCTTTCTGCATTTTCTCTCTTTACCATGAGAGTTTGTATTTTTTTGTCACCTAAGAGGCAGAGTATATTTCCCCATCTCTCAAATCAAAGTTGGACTTATGACTTACCTTGGCCAGTTAAATATAGACAAAGTAACAATGTGCTAGCTCTAAGGCTTGGCCTCGAAAGAGAATGTGTATCTCTACTTTTCAACCTCTGAAATTATAATGAGAACATGCCTGGGCTTTCCCTGATGGAGGATGAGAGACATGTGGCTCCATCACTCCAGTATCTCTTCGTGAAAGCCAGCCAACCTCAGGCATGTGAGTGTGCCTAGAGAAACCAGGCCAGAAGAACCACACAGCTGAGCTCCAGCTAAACTGACAATAACTGACTCATGAGCTAAATAAAAGTTCGTTGCATGAAGCCACTAAGGTTTGTTACAGAGCATTATTATGGCACTAGATAATTGGCATATTATACACATGCCATGCTGCAAGGAAGGCTGGGAAAACAATATCTGATCTTTTCAGCCTCAATAATGAGAAAGAATAATAGCTACCGGACAGGCAACCAACAAAGTCTACCACAGCAGCCAAGAGGAACGACAAATATCCACAAGGCCGGGAAAAGGCAAAGACAATGCCAAATGCTTCTAGGTCATTCTTCAAAAGGGACTGGCCAGTAGATGAAGGATTAGGTGGGGAACAAGAAGGAAGTAGCCAAGTCCTTATGCAGACAAGATTTATCAGGTCTTTCTGCTTGAGTTGTGATGAAGAACACATTAGGGACTGCATTATCAGCAACACAATTGCAGAATCATGGGATAACTCGCTGTGATACAGAATTCATGAGCTTCTGCAAATAGTCAGTACTAAGTCACTTCTCCCAAGTCACTTTAGCAGAGTTTGGACATTCACACTTTAATACATGGCACACTTTGAACTGAGTCCCCATATCCGTCAAATCCCCTAAGAGTGCTCACACAATTCACCTTAGGCAATGGTCCAAACCAAATGCCACAGCAAAAGGTAGAATTAATTGTTTCTTGGCTGGGTCTTCCACAATCCCTTGCATTTCTTCTGCATTCTCTATTTACAAACAACCTCCATGAGTCCTTGAAACCCTTATCTCTACCCCAAAGGTGGACCTTTCAACTCTAATCTCAGATGAAAATACTGAACGTCAGAAGGTTGCCTTTTGCCTGAGCTCACAAGCAAGATGGGGAAAGCTCTTACTTTTTCTTCCTGGCATTTCCCAATATCTTTTCCTATCACTTAATTAAAGTCTCTGCTCAACGACCACCTCCTCAAAGATTCCTGAACCACCCTCCCTAAACTGTGACCCCTGTGTCTTTCCCTCACCCCTTTTATTTTTTTTAAATGGAGTTTTGCTCTGTCACCCAGGCTGGAGTGCAGTGATGCAATCTTGGCTCACTGCAACCTCCACCTCCCGAGTTCAAGCAATTCTCCTGCCTCAGTCTTCCAAGTAGCTGGGACTACAGGCATGCACTACCACGCCCAGCTAATTTTTGTACTTTTAATAGAGACAGAGGTTTTGCCATATCGGCCATGCTGGTCTTGAACTTCTGACTTCAGGTTATCCACCCACCTCGGCCTTCCAAAGTGCTGGGATTACAGGCATGAGCCACCACGCCCAGCCACCCTGCTTTATTTTTGTTAACAACTCTTATCCTTACCTGAAACAGTATCCCACATTTCTCTATTTATTTTTAGTCAGTCTCCTCTCTAAGGATGCAAGCTCTCTGAGAGCAGTAATTTTGTTTTGCTCACAGCTGTATGCTCAGTGCCTATGACAGTTATTGGTACATGTAGGAGGTCAATAAATAGGCATTGAATGAGTGCATGAATGAATGATTGAATGAATGAAGATGATAATCTGTTTGATCTTCCATTCCACATCTGTGGAAGCACAAAGCCCTCCAGAGTCATCCTAATTCTGGCCTTTGGCTTTTGTGGAATTTTCTCTGTTCATGGGGCATCTCCCTTCTGCTCATGTTCTACTTCTATTCCACACCACTTAGGCCCAACAGGAAACTCAAATCCTTACAGTTGTCACCAGAAACATTTCATGCACACAACTTTTTCTTAGGCATAGTCAACTTCACTGATCAGAGAAGGAATTTACATCATATGAATATAAACAATTTCATAACAAACATTAGACATCACTATTTTTAGTGTGTCCTCAGGTCCTGCCACCATCAAAGAATTTTCACCAACCACTTCTCGTAATCTCCAATTCCTCTCACCACCTCAAGCTCTGTCTCCGCTCACTTCCCCTTCTCCTTACTTCCCTCCCTTCCTCTCCCCTCTTCTCTCTTTTCCTCTCCTCTTCCCTCCGGTATCAGTCTGTTCTCATGCTGCTAATAAAAACATACCCAAGACTGAGTACTTTATAACGGAAAAAAATTTAGGACTCACATTTCCACATGACTGGGGAGGCCTCACAATCATGGCAGAAGGTGAAGGAGAAGCAAAGGTATGTCTTACATGGCAGCAGGCAAGAGAGCTTGTGCAGGGGATCTCCCGTTTATAAAACCATCAGATCTTATGAGATGTATTCACTATGACGAGAACAGTATGGGGGAAACCACCCCCGTGATTCAATTATCTCCACCTGGCCCCACCCTTGACATGTGGGGATGATTACAATTCAAGATGAGATTTGGGTGGGGACACAGCCAAACCATATCATCTCTCATCTCTCCTTTCCCAGAAAAACAGAGCACTTTACTCATCTCTTTCTAATGCTTTACCTCCTGTGGTCTCCTCGAAGGTATTTGAAAATTTTGTATTGATGTATATATAAGCTAACCAGTATTTCCAGAATTTGAATAATATCTAAATTCCCTTTAAGGGAAAGTGATTCTCACAACCAGCCCAATTCTCCCAGGTCTTCAGATCTGGGCTTTGAAAACATTAACTTTATTTAAGAAAGTGAAGTACCATTCTATGCAAATGTCTTTCAATGGTAAATTACCACTGCTAAAGAAGCTTTGTCTATAAAACCTGTAAAAAGAGAAGAAAACTAAAACCAAAAGATAAATAAGTTCTTGTAACTCAAGGAGCCTCAAGAAAGTATTTTTAGACCCCAAAGTTTCATGACTCCAGTTTAAGAAACACTATAAATAACCTAAGGCCACCTGTTCCAACTTCCTTGTCATACAGATGAGGTAACTGAGACCCAGAGGGGGATGTGGCTTGCTCCAGGTCACACAGCAATGCAAACTGGGACCTGCAACTTCTGGCTCTTGGTTCTTCTTGAATCTATTTTCTACCTTGAATTATCTTGATAGCTATTGTTAAAGAGGAAATTATCCAATGACACTTGTTAAAGCATGATAAGGAGGACTTTATTCAGGACCATTGCAGTAGGTATGAGGAATATTGCAATGGGATTTTGCAGTGAAGGAGAAAATTGGGCTGAACGCCTAATACAGCATGGGTGAGCGGGAATGTATGGCTGAGGAGCAAGGTGGGAATCAGTGGATGGATAATTACTACGAGGAGGCATCAGGGATAAAGGGGGATTCTGGCTCAACTGACCTAACAGAATTCTTGGTGAAGACAGGCCAGGGTAATCACACATCACTTGAGGGATGATGGAGGGTAAGGAACCTGATCAGATATTAAGGGCAACCAGGTATCAAGGGGAGGATATTCTTGCTACACTGACTTAGCAGAATTCTTACTAAAACTGTATTTTACAAGGAAGTACACAGATGGGCCTTGGGGAAAGTTTAGGAGCCTGACTAAATTTGGTCAGACAAAGAACCTTTGTCACTATCTACCTAATCACATTCTTTGATAAAATTATCAATCTTCTACTTCATTTTCTTCAGGTTGGCTATCCACCTAATAACATTCTTTGATAAAATTCTCTATCTTCAACTTCATTTTCTTCAGGTTGGCTTGGTTTATTTGAAGGACGTAGATATAAAATCTCCCCACCAAAAGCAACTATTTTCCTGAGGAATTTAATTCCCCAAACTCAGTAGAATACCAGGTGTCCAAAGCCTTCAAGAATTCATAGCCACTTCTTATTGTTGATGAAGTGGCAGGTGAGCAAACTGGTAAAAAAGAGATGTTTCTATCTACCTCTCTCTGTGAGGTAACAGACAAACGTCCCTCTAAAGAACTCCTTCATTAGAGGAGTTCCAACTCCTAATGGACCCTCCAACCTAAAACCTTTCCCACAGCCAAACAAATGTCTTTACTCTCACCTCCTTTAGTCATTCATTTAATCCTTCAACACGCATTAATTGCAGGCATAATATAAGCCAAGGTCCTCCTGAGTCAGGAAAATGAGTCTCAGAGAGTGAAAGTGACTTAGTCAAGATTGCAGAGTCCAGAAGTAACTACAATAAAATGACTCATTTTATTTTAATTTCCCAGATTCTTGGAAGCAGTGTGTTTTACAGTGAAGATTTCATGTGAAACTGGTCAATGGAACTGAAGGGAGACATACACTTTAAAATAATAAACAAGAAACCATTTATAAGGAAAGAAACATTGAAGGGCAGAAAGTAATGAATCACCATTGCAAGTTGGCACAAAAAGAAAAATTAGTTCATAAAAATGCAGTTGGATAAATAATAGGTTATTTCATCATGTAAATATATCCCAAAATAACTTTATTGAAACGAAAACATCTATCGCAGCCTAAACTATTCATCACACTAACGTATATCTAGAATCCTAACAAATTTATGAAAATGTTATATTCCATAATCCTCCAGATCCAATGCAAATAAATAGTTGTGCTTCGACTGTCTTGTTATGAAATGATTAATCACAGCTGCCAAAAGCAGCCAAGAAGCTAATTTTGATTTCTGATGCTGTGGGTGGCATTTGGGAGAATCTCTGTTTTCTCGGAGTCTTGGACCTTCTAGAATGAAGATCTCATTCCTCTGTCTTCCCCAATCTGTGCCAACCTAGGAAAGAATCATCGTTATCTCTTTTAAGTTGGGTAAAGCTTTTTCCAGTTAAAGAAAATCTAGAGCTTCTTATTGGACAGAAGACATCAGGATCAGGAAAGAGGGAAATTAATATTCCTCCTGTTATTTTATTTTATTCCCACTACAGTCCAAGAGAAGAACTATAATTAAGATGACAGATGAGGAAACTGAGGCTTGAATTTCCCCCAAATCAGCTAGAGACTGACTTTACAGGAGGATGGCCTACCTGTGAAGATTTGCCCAGTACTTTCCCAGTTTGGGCTTTGAAAGTCCCACATCCTAGAAAACCCCATTACCCCCGGGCCGTGGGGACAGCTGGTCACCATATCCAACAATTCTAATGTGGGTTTACCTGATTTCAAAGCCCTGTGCTTTTTATATGTGTACATGACCTTCCCTAGGGAAGCTCAGAGGCAACATTCTGGAGGCAAGAACTCTTCCAGACTGGAGACAAAGGATAGGGTTTGGACTTAAGTATGGCCTCTAATCCCAGAAGCTGTGTGTGCCTGGGTGAGGCAGTTGAATATCAGGCTTTCTGTTTCTTCAACTATAAAACAGAGGAGGGAAAAAGTGGAGATTAGACTAAATTATCCCTACACTTTATTTCAGCTCCAACATCTTGTCATTCTAATTGGATTCTACCTGCCCCAAATAAACCATCCTGTAAGGAAAGAGTGAAGGCAATAAAACCTCTTCCATCTCCATGTAAAATCCTGTCCAATTACCTTTATAATTAGAAAAATAATTTTTTTTACTTCAGAAATCCTGTTCCATTTTTCCATTTTTTTTGAAGAGTTTGTTTTGGGAGAGAATCTGGCTCCTGTAGAAAAAAACAAAGTTTCTGGCTGAAACTGTGAATTTTGTAACTGCAAGCTCTTTCAAAGGCAAGACGGCAGACAGTGAAAGGATGGTTGCTAAGGAAACAATTGTATTTAAATTATCAGGTCACAATAGACCCAGCAAAGATATTGATTGGATGTGAGAGGGTAAAATTATTTTCTTCAAACTAGAGAAAAACTGAGGGTCTGACTAAGGTCCCAGGGTGGGAAGAGACCTGTGGTGTGATTGTACTGTTTTTCTTTGTTTAATTGGAGATGCTAAGAATGGAAGAAAAGATGCTTGCTTTATATTCTCTTTAATAGTCTGTCCCTTAAGTTCACTGAAACTGGGAGAAATGAATACACAGAGAAGGGAAATTTGTTGTGCTCACTAAGAAAACTAATGGTTTTCCAACAGTCCTGGCCAGCACATAGGAGAAAATACTTATAGCAGAAATGTTCACATACTACTTTCTACACAAGACAAGATTTTTCTAAGTAACTCCCTGGGTTAGCCCATTTAGCCTCATGATAACCCATGCTGTTATTATTATTAGTATTTCCATTTTACAGACAAGGAAACTGAGAAGGATTAAACAAGCTGTTCGAGGTCACACAACTGGTAAGTGCAGAGCTGGGATTTGAATCCAGGCAGCCTGACACCAGAATCTACACTCTCATCTCTGCATGTACCTGCCTTTCCAAGACTTTCAGGCCACATAAGCATAAAACCCTATATTTGGATAAACTTCAGGAAAAAAAAAATGTCTTCAGCTAAAGGCATAAAATGGAGGTAGAAAGATATGTATTACCCAAGCCTGTGGAGGAAATCAGGATTTGATTAAGAAATAACTAATAATATTTAAGGACTGTTGACAAAATTAACACATTGTATCTAGATGTGATTCTAGTCTCTTTAAATCTTATAGTAGTGGAATATCATCTTTATCTACTGTTGGACTTAGGGGCTATTTGGTAGCAAAGAAACAGATGTGCTCCCTGATTTAGCTCAGAGGAAGAGAGCGTTCAGCAGGCTGCAGAATCTGGGGCAGGAAAGTACCAGGAACCAAAGTCACCAGCCCCTCCTGGCCACATGGTTTCTGCTTCTCCCTGTGTCTGCTCTCTGTCAGCCAAGTTCCTCTGCTTCCCAGGATCCAACATGATTGGCAGCTCCATGTCTTATAAGATTCATCCTGCAGTGCCCACCACTGGTTCTCTTTGTTCAATTTGTCTCAAGAGAGAGTTGTCATAGGTAAGCCACGGAAGACCATAGGTAAGCCAAGGATCGGAAGACCATAATTATGATCTAAACACCTGTGAAGGCTTAGGGGTGAGGGATGGAAGGGGAAAGATGCTGTGTGCACCCTTTAATTGGCTGATATTTAATATGTATGTTCAGGAGTGTTAATACTTGCTTCTCTCCCTGCAATAGTAGTGAGTCAAGCGAGGATACCTGCAACACTAATCCTAGATTTGATGTGTGTATTTTTAAGCTATTATTTCTGATCATTTTAAGTCCTTATGGGCAATAAATAAAGAAAAAAAAAACATAAAAATAAGGGAGGTATCAATTACTCCTCAAACTACCAATAAAGATCCAATATGTCAACAGATCCTAGCTTACGAAACAGAAAATTTGATATATTATGAAAAATTTTATAGGTAACCAACAGGAGAACTCATTGTTTATGGGAGCAAGATACAGAAAACAACATAATGTTCATTAAAAGGGAACAGTTGGAGGCCAGGCGCAGTGGCTCACATCTGTAGCCCCAGCACTTTGGAAGGCCATGGTGGGTGGATTGCTTGAGTCCAAGAGTTCAAGATTAACCTGGGCAACATGGCAAAACCCTGTCCCTACAAAAAATACAGAAATTTGCTGGGCATGACAGCATACACCTGTAGTCCTAGCTACCTGGAAGGCATAGGCAGGAGAATCACTTAAACAAAAAAGGTTGGGGGAGGTGGTTAAATAAGTTAAGATATATCCACATGATAAAATATCATCCAGCCATTAAAAATAAGGTGGTAGATCCCAACGTATGTGCTCAGACCATTTTCCAGGGTGTGATATGTGAAAAGTAAAAGTGCACAACAGTATGTTTCAGAGAAAAGGCAGAACTTATAAAAATGTGTTGTTTGAACAGCGTTCCCCAGAAGGATGCAGAAGAAACAACTCACAGAAGTTGCTTCTGGAGATTTTGCAACAGGGGGTTAGGGTGAGAAGCTTACTTTTCACTGCTTCCATTTTTTATTGTTAACATATATCATCTCTTAAAAGTAAATTTTCTGAGACATAGATGATAAAGATATACTCATGTAGGCACACACACATATGAGTATATACACACATGTAGATGATGTAGATATAGACAGATGTAGATACAGATAGATAGAGATATACCCCAAGTGTTCCTGGAATGTCCCTTTTCCTTATAGATCCCTTGGGAAGGTCAAGCATCTCTGGGACCCCCTGGTCTTACCTCCAGCCTTCTGCTCAGATCTTATATCTGCTTGTGTAAAGCCTTTTGTGGTTTACAAAAGGTTTGCAAACCTATACCAACACTATTGGATCCCTATACCAACCCTTTGGGAGGAGAAATGTGGGTGTCGTTCTTCCATTTTACAGATGAGAGGACAGGTAGATTCTGATTCAACCATAAGACTGGAGAGTCTAGGTCTTCCAATTCCCATTCCTGTGCTCTTTCCACTTGATGAGGCTACCAGTGGAGCCAGCTCTGCATGTGACTCATCCATGCAGGCTCAGCCACCACCCCCTCCAAATGCGTTACAGATACCTCCTCTCTACTCCAACAGCACCCTAGCCCCACCGCGGGCCCTGTCCTCCCTAACTCCAGCGCTTAACCACACAGGTAGAAACTGTCTACTGGCTTGTCTGATCTTCCATGCTTCTCTAAATGTGAGCCCCACAGTCAATCATTCCTCATTCCCCTGTCTACCTCATGCCCAGTGCCATGCTTGGCACATAGAAAATGCTCAGTAAATGTTTGTCAAATAAATGATTCAGGGAATGATCATTCTAGAGCTGGTGGCTTCATAGGATTTGAGTTATTGCATTTTTTTTTTTCTATCTCTAAAGAAAAGCTCCCAGACGACCCCTCAGCTGTGTTCAGATATTGTAAATAATTGATCATAAAGATGAAATGCATAGCCTGGACAGAGATCAGGGAACCTGCCAATATCATGGGAATAAATCTCTGCTCACAGCGGCCCAACGCCTGAGCTGGCTTTCCAAGGCCATTAAACTATCACTGCAGCTCGGGCATTAGTTGGAATAAAGTGTTTGTGTTTGTTTGTTATCATTTCTTAGTAAAACTAATTAAGGAACTAATTGATTGTTTTGTTTTTCTACTAATTAACTCCATATGGTGCCCATTTCCATGGAGATAGACTATGAGTTATGGGAAGGACTCTGATTTAACATGCAGTTTCTGGGTTTGGGGACAATCCTTTAGAATTAAGGACCCTTTCCAATCTCATTTCCCTTCATTGCTGCAGCCATTTTCTTGGCCTTTCCAGCTCCTTGAGGGTGGGGAGATGGGGACTGCCAAGACCAGCCAGGAAAGAGCTCTGAAGAGCCAAGAGAACCCTAGGCTAGAATGGGTCATCAAGAAATCCCCAAGCTAAGACAACAGCAATTATTGCAGAAGCTGCCACTTTGAACACCTGCTATGTAGCTGCCATCACACTGAACACTGTACATGCATTATCTCAAAACCTGCCAATGACCAACACCCACATTAGTGGTCCCATTTTGCAGAAAAAGAAACTGAGTCCTCAGAGTAATTTGCCTATGGTTATTCCACCAATTTGTTTGTTCATTCCTTTGTTCATTCATTCATTCATTCAACAAATATTTATTCAGCACCCACCACATGCCAGACACAGTTCCAACCTCTGGAAATAGCTCTGAATCACACAAATTCAATCCTTCCTCTCACAAAGCTTATATTCTAGAAGGGAGAGATAAGTAATAAATAAGAAAACAAATAAATAAGGTTATTTTAGATAATGACAAGGGAGATAATAAATGTCCAGGTGGTGAGAGAGAGAATACAATGCGGGTGCTATTTGAAATCAGTTGGTTAGAGAAAATCTCTGTGAGCAGGTGATATTGGAGCTAGAATCTTGATAATAAGAAGGAATCATCCATGTGAATATCTCAGGCAAGAACCTTCTAGACAAAGGGAATAGCAAGAGAAAGCTGAGGCAGGAAGGAGCTTCTGTGCCCCAGGAACCAGAGGGAGCCCAGAGGAAAAGAATCAGAGGGAAGAGGAAAGGAGAGGTGAGGTCAAATACAGAAGCAAAGCCAGGCCACGTCTTAGTAGAGTTTGGGTTATCTTTCACATGGAGGATTCAGTCCACCTGACTCTGGAGCTCATATTGTTCTCATCACCCTGTGCTACCCTCAGTTACAAGTCTGGATGATCCCCCAAACACACATAAGGCACTCACCAAATGAGGTCCTGAGCGGGTCCTTGTTAGAGCCACTTTCTAAGGCTCCAGACCTGTGATCCCAGATCCTCAATAATCAAAGAGATTAGTCTTCGGATGCTTGACTCAGGAATGGGAGTACCATTTATCTAAGGTCAGGCCCCAAAGCTCAAGTCAATGTTTCTTGAAGACCCAGGTCACAGTATTCAGTAAATATTCACTCCCCTCTCCTTTTATGGTGGTAGGATGTTAGCCAGACCAGTGATTTGCTTTGGCCCAGGGAAGCCAGCACACGTTATGCAAGTAAGGGCCTTACATGTCCTATTTAGATTGCCCAGGCCCTTGTGCTCATGTGACCTCTCATGAGGTGACTTCCCAGGTAGCTTCTGTCCTTCAGCCTGATCCCCAAAACAATCCCCCAGTCTGGAGCCACACCCAGCTGGCCACAGCCTGAAACAGAGACACTTAGCCTGGATCAGCTGAACCACCCACAGTCAATCTACAGACCTGGAAACCTAAGAACAAAGGCATGTTGCTGTAAGCTACTGAGATTTAGGGATGTTTGTTATGCGATAGGATTGTGGTAATAGCTAATTCGTATGCCTACTATGTGCCAGCCCTTGACTAGATGTTGGGATGCAGAAATGAGTAGTCAGGTTAAGAAACTGTCTCCACCCTTGAGGAATTGACAGTCTACTATGATATGACTCATTTTTTTAAGTCATTATTAACTCAATTCAGAAACACTGGACTTTCACACTGATTAGATACTCTGATTGGCAGTCACATAATTAAAAATTTGAAAGGGACAAGATGAACTAATTATAACTTAATATGTACAAAGGCTTCTAGCAGTAGGCAGACTAATAAAGTGAAGTCACAGCATGGTAGAAGAATGCAGTGTCTGAAGCAAGACCTACTGGCTTCAAATCCTTTTCCTACTGTTTAGTAGCTGGATGACTTTAGAAAAGAGACTCAGCCTCTCTGAGCTCCAGTTTCTACATCCCTATAATACAGAAAATGATGCCCATTTCCCATGAAATTGTCAAGATTATACAAGAAAGTATATGTAACATGTCCATCATGGTGTCTATTAGGACAAGCTCCCTTTTAGCTATAGGTTATTTTCTTTTTCTTTCTTTTTTTTTTTCTTCAATTTGATTGTGGTAAGAACCCTTAATATGAGATCTACCCTCTTAACAGACTTTCAAGTGGGCAATACAGCATTGTTATCTATAGGCATAACGTTGTGCCACAGATCTCTAGAACTTATTCATCTTGCACACCTGAGATCAGTAGTAACTCCCCAGTTTCCCCTACCCCCTGCTGCTGGCAGCCACATTCTACTTTCTGCTTCTATGATTTTGACTATTATATATCTCTCTCTCTTTGTTTTTTGGTTGTTTTTTATTTTAGACGGAATCTCACTCTGTCACCCAAGCTGGAATGCAGTGGTGCAATCTCGGCTCACTGCAACCTCTGCCTCCTGGGTTCAAGCAATTCTCCTGCCTCAGCCTCCCAAGTAGCTGAGACTACAGGCCTGCACCACCACGCCTGGTTAATTTTTGTATTTTTAGTAGAGACGGGGGTTCACCATGTTGACCAGGCTGGTCTCAAACTCCTGACTTCAAGTGACCTTCCCTCGTCAGCCTCTCAAAGTTCTGGGATTACAGGCGAGAGCCACCTTGCCTGGCCCTGTCTATCTCATATAAGTGGAATCATGCAGTGTTTGTCCTTGTGTGCCTGGCTTGTTTCACTTGGCATAATGTCCTCAAGGTCCATTCATATTGTCACATATGACAAGATTTCCTTCTTTTTTAAGGCTAAATAGTTTTTCCTTGTATGTATATGCCACATTGTCTTTATCCAGTCATTCATAGATGGACATTTAGGTTGTTTCTACAACATCTTGGTTATTATAAATAGTACTGCTGCCAAGAATACACACTAGGGAGAAGATATTCTCTTTCACAAATGGTGTTGGAAAAACCGGATACCTACATGCAAAAGTTTCAGATTGGATCTTCTCCCAAAATCAACCCAAAATGGATTAAACACTTAAACCTAAGACCTGAAACTCCTAAAACTCCTAGAAGAAAACACAAGAGAAGTTCCATATCATTGTTCTTGGCAATTACTTCACGGATAGGACACCAAAAACACAGGCCACTAAAGCAAAAATAGGCAAATGTGACTACATCAGACTAAAAAGTGTCTGCACGGAAAAGGAAGCAATCAACAGAGTGAAAAGGCAAAGTATGCAATGAAGGAAAACATTTGCAAACAATATATCTCATAAGGTGTTAATTTATAGAATATATAAGGAATTTCTACAACTCAATAGCCAAAGAATCCCCAAAATCTAACGTTTTGTATACACCAAAATAGCTACATTTGTAATGTTCCCAACACAAAGAAAAATAAACATTTGAGGTGATAGATATGTCAAGTATCCTGATCTCATTCTTACACATTGTGTACAGGTATCAAAATATCACAAGTACTCCCAAAATATGTACAGCAATTACATATTAATTTTTAATGGGCTAAGAGTTGAACTGACATTTCTTCAAAGAAGGCATACAAATGGCCAACACATGTGAAAAGGTAGTCAATTTCACTAATTTTCAGGGAAGTGCAAATCAAAACTTCAGTGAGATATTGCCTCACATCTGTCAGGATGGTTATCACCAAAAACACAAAAGGCATCAAGTATTGGTAAGGGTATGAAGAAAAAGGGAACTTTTGTACATTGTTGGTGGGAATATAAAATGATGTCCCGTGCCATGGAAAACAGTATGGAGATTCTTCAAAAAATTAAATATAGAACTACCATATGATCCAGCAGTCTCACTTCTGGGTATTCATCCAAAAGAATTGAAATCAGGCCAGGCAGGTGACTTATGCCTGTAATCCCAGCATTTTGGGAAGCTGAGGCAACAGGATCACTTGAGACCAGGAGTTCAAGACCAGCCTGGGCGACAGAGTGAGACCACGTCTCTCAAAAGAAAAAAAAAAAAAAGAAAGAAAGAAAGAATTGAAATCAAGATCTTGAAAAGACATCTGCACTCTCATACCCTTAAATCCATTTTAGAGATGACAGGAGATCTGACTTCAGTCCTGTCTTTGCCACCCACTCTGCAAAGTCAACCCTTTCCCCTATCTAGGCTTCAGTGTCTTCATCTATAAAATGAGAATATGGGGCCAGGAAATTCCAGAAGATCCCCATGAATTCCAAAAAGCAGCAAATTTGCTGTCTCCTGCATCACTTCAGATTCCAACAATCATGGATGCTTCCTAAGAACCATGAGAGCTTAGGATGGGAAGGGGCTCCTCCTCTCCACCTTTCCTCCCCACGAGTGCTCAGGACATCTTCCTGCTCACCCCGTTTCTCAAATGCTCTCCCTGAGTTTTTCCTCCAGTCCCTGTCTCTAACCTTTCCAACTGTTTATTTCCTCTGATGTTGTCTGAAGCTCCAGGATAATTGTTGCAGGAGAAGCAATCAGCTCAGCCTTCGACAAGTCATCGAGACGACAGGCAAGCAGGGGTATTAGGCTGTCAATTTCCGGGCCCTTCTAAATGTTGCAACAATTCTGGTGAATTACAAGCAATAGAAAATCACTTTGGGTGCTCATTAGGCAGGAGACAGGAGTGATGATGAATGCTTGGAAGTGAAGGAAGAAGCAGGCTTTCCCAGAGCCAAAAGTCCACCTTCTGGCATCTTCTAGGGATGGCTCACTTAACCCTTGCTGATCTGGAGGAAGTCCGAGGAGACAAATCCTCCAGGCTTTGGTCAATTCACTGAGGATTTATAGAGTGCCCATTGTCTATATTTGGTCCTATATTGCTCAGTCCAATGAGAGAAAGGCATTAAAAAGTACCACAAACGATACAACAGATAAAGGACTGTGGGAGTAAGGAAGAGAGAGAGACTGATTCTGGCCAGGGGGTTGAGCGCAGCTTCATGGAAGAGATGGTATTTTAGTGGGGTCTTGAAGAATGAGTAGACCATCAAAATATACCCTTCCCCTGCCATTGATGATGATGATCATGATGATGGCCAACACTTATATGACATTTGCATAATTCTATTATATCCAAGTCTTGTAACTAAATGCTTTGCATATACATAACATTATGTAACAATTCACAATAACCCTTAGGTAGATATTATTACTATCCCCATTTTATAGATGAAGAAACTGAGGCACAGAGAGTTTAAGTAATTACCTGAAGAATTATAGCCAAAAACTGTCTAAGCAGAAATACATAAGAAGTGTATGGATGAGTGATTTGAAGCAGACATGGGATGGTTCTCATATCATTTTAGGAAAAAATGAGAGGTGATTAATGAACAGTAGGAACATCAGTGAGGAAGAGCTCGGTTCAATTCCAGGCTCCACCACGTACTACTCAGGTGATTAGTTAGGGGGCTCGGGGGAATTACTTACATGTCCTGAGGCTCAAGCTCCTTAAAGGAGTTACCATGGTCCCTGGCATCCAGTAACAACATCCAGAAATGATGGCAGCTGGAAATCGGCAACAGAAAACTAGATCTGCATTCATTCCAACATTTGTAGCATACATTGAGCACCTGCTGTGGGCCCGGCACCAGGTAAAGTGTTGTGGGGAGAAAGACAAATGAGGCCAAATCCTTGCTCTTGTGGGAAATGCAGTGTGGTAGGGAATGCTTGTAAGTATTAATCTATGCGCTTGCTCCTAGACTCTGGGGTCATGGAACTCTTTCAATTGTACCCCAAGGGACTCTTCTTTTCCCAGCTCCCCAGGCTGCTTGTGAAGGTATAAGTCATCTATTGTGGAATGTAAAACAAAGGTTGTTGTGAATGCTTTCAAATTCACAGAGTCAGAGAGAGTTCTTGTGATTGCAGAAACCAAGTAAAGGGCATAAGAATGAAAAAAGGGAGAGAAAAAGTTGAAAAGGGACCCTGGGGACCAAAAAGGGTGAGGTGGAGATTTGTTTCGAGGAATAAAATGACCTTGAACCTAAGTGTCAGGGTATACAGGAATGCAAACTGCCTCAGCAGCATCTGAAGGGGACCCCATCAGCCAGAGGTCAAGCCCTTCAACCTTTGGTCATTCAGCCTTCCATGGTGGTTGTCTGTGCCCTGCAGACTGTGCCTCCCACTGGTTCATTCCATGAAAACCATCCATGGTCCCAGGGTCTTTGACACTTTCAAGGACCCCAGAGGAGAGAATAGAGGTATTGGACACCTTATGGATGATTGTGGCCTGAAGGAAAATCCTCAACCTCTGACCAATATGGCACTAAAAGGAACCAGTTTGAAATGGTCTCATTTCACTGCCTGGGGAAAGGAGTCAGAGAAATGAAGGCTTTGGAGATGCTGGTGCTGAGATAGAACCTGTCCACTGTCCCAGATTACAAAGGAGATTAAGGTCAGTTCTACCAGTGGAGACAAGTGGAGGTTCAGAAAAGCTTAATAGATAAGGTTGACCTTTAAGTTAAGTCCTGGTCCTAACCACCATGTCTTGGGGTGGAGCAGGGCAGTCATGTTGCCAACAGTAGCAAGACTGAGGCTTCAACTGAAGGGCCTGGATAAGCAGGAGGTAACAAAATGGAAACATGACGTGGGACAGAAAACAGGACCCCTCAGATCTGGGACAGAATGGAGGGTGGGGGACGAGAACTCAATGATGAGTCCAGAGCATGAGGCTGGAGCCCCTCTGGCCTCAAGTCAGGAACAGTCCTAGTCCCAGTGGCAAGATGAAGTCACAGAGGGGTTCAAGTGCTCAATCTGGGGATAGGGTGCAGACTGAGGCAGGGTCTAGAAGCCAGGCTGCACCCAACACATAAAGATGGATGTAAAATGTTTGCATTTTGACCCAAAGGTCCACTGCCTAAGCCCCCAAATGGAAGAAATACAGGTTAAGAGAAGTTTCTATGAAAAAGATTTAAAAGTAAGAAACAACTGCAAGCTCTGTAGAAGCCAGCCCTAAATTAAACAGAGAGTTTTTACAGTTGTCCCAAATACATGACAGTCAGATGTACAGTCAGAATTTAACTGAGGCATCTTCTAAAGCTGGCAAAGGGAATGGAAAACAAAGATGCATGGCCAGTGACCCAATAAAAAGCACTGAGGCTATGAAGTCAGACAAATACGGGTTCAAATCCTGGTTAGGGTGTTTAGTAGCTGTTCAACCTTCAGGAAGCTCTTTTGCTTTGGCAAGCCCTAATCTCATCTCATCCACTGTTTTTTTTGAAAGATTCGAGAAAACAGATGTGATGCAATTGACAGAATGCCTGGCCTAAAATAGGTGCTCAAAATATGGCAGACTTCAATGATATGAAAGTGATGATGATGGTGGTGGTGGTGGTGGTGATGATGACAAATGAAATGACGATGTTGCCTTTTAATTAAGCCAGGCTGTGATGACACTCTTACCAGACCCCATGAGGTGGGGTACTCTTAAAATCTTAAGAGATGGCGAATAAGCATCCAGGTGTATAGTGAAAGAATCATCGCAGCCGTGGGCCTCTAACGAGAGAAAACTTTATTTCATAGTCAATGGAAGCTAGAACTCTGGGTGGACAATAAAAATAGCTGTCATTTGCAGGGCTCTCTCCAGGGGCTGCAAGATGTGTGGGGCTTTCACATTCATCAACCCATTTCAGCCCGACAGCACTCTGAGAGAGGCAGGGATGGCGTTTCCTCCCAGCAGAGGGAAACAGCCCATGCAAAGACTCTGAGAGGGAGAAGATAGACAGCTGGAGAGTGGAAAACAAAGAGCAGAAGGGGCAGGAGGACACTGAACACAGTAAATGGGACTCAACACCTATAAAGCTTCTGGAACAGTGCCTAGCACACAGCAAGTGCTCAGTAAACTCGGACTCTTTGTCATCACTGTCACCAGAATCAAGAGGGAGAGGTGCTGCTGCTGGAGGTAAACAGCTCCCTGTTGTGGGAGGCATCCCACTGTGGTGGTCATCAGACCTTTCAGGGAGCTGCAGAAGAGTCCATTGAAGCACTGATTGGGGCAAGCCTTGGCTCTACCAGGTCTGGGAACCATGTTGACCATTGCCCCCTGTGAGCTGGGGACCTGAGAAGACAGGGACACAGGAGGTATGGAAATATCTGGGGTGCCCTGAAAGTCTTCTGTTTAGATGGACCCGACTCCCCCCGCTGCAGGCATCTGGCTATTACCAACTGCTTGGGCTACAGGTAAATTTCGCCAGAGGCACCCAGCTGTCCCTAGGCATAAATGCCCCGGAAAGGCAGCCTTTCCCTTTGTGCCTTAATCTCATTTGAACTTGTCCTACCTCCTTTGTTCTCCCATTTTAATGATTCTATTCTCTCCACCACCCCCCTCGACAGCCACCCTGGATCAGCCCCCACAGCAGGGAGCCCTTTAATTGGCAGCGAGGTTGCCAATGCTCAGCTGCGCAGGTGGAG
Organism: Macaca thibetana thibetana; assembly: GCF_024542745.1. Lineage (NCBI taxonomy): Eukaryota > Metazoa > Chordata > Mammalia > Primates > Cercopithecidae > Macaca > Macaca thibetana. The sequence continues at coordinate 19,657,104 of NC_065592.1, read as the reverse complement.
AGGCATTTAGTGGTGTTTGTTCTGTGTAGGGGGAAGAAGGGGGAGTTCTTCAAAACCAAGTAGCTACAGTAGCTTGTTCAACACGGTTTGAAGGTGATAAATTGGACCTGATTTTTTTGTCATTTTTTTCCCTGCCGACTCTTCTGACAAGTGGCCACTGCTGAGATTGCCGAAGGAGACAGAATTGCTTTCCCCAGCAGCAACTGCCTTCCTGCTGCCTCCCTTCCTTCCCTCCCTTCTTTCCTTCAGGGGCCACACACCACCCACTACAAGGCCAGCCTCAGGGCAGTGCCCGACAGACCTAGGGCAGCATCTCTAAGGATCCATGTGGCCAGGCTGCTGAGCTCTGTTAAGAAATATCTGGAGGCCAGGCTTAGTGGTTCGTGCCTGTAATCCCAGCACTTTGGGAGGTTGAGGCGGGCAGATCACTTGAGTTTACAAGTTAAGACCAACTTGACCAGGATGGTGAAACCCTGTCTCTACTAAAAATACAAAAATTAGTCAGACATGGTGGCGTGTGCCTGTAGTCCCAACTACTCAGGAGGCTGAGGCATGAGAATCACTTGAAACCAGGAGGCAGAGGTTGTAGTGAGCCGAGGTCGTGCCACTGCACTCCAGCCTGGGTGACAAAGCGACACCCTCTCTCAAAAAAATAAATAAATAAAAATAAAAAAGAAATATACGGAAAGAAGGTCAGGTGTATACATTCACTGGAGCATGAGAATTGGGCCCAGAAGCTCAGGCTCTGAGAACCCTCTCCTCCCTCCTCCAGTCCCTTCCTTACTCAACACCTCATGTAATTTATTTATTCCACAAGCATCTATTAAATACCTACTACATGCCAGAGCACCATAGGTCAGTGAGCAAAACAAAAAATTTCCTGCCCCAGTGGATAAGAGGGAGGATACACACAATTCTCAGTACATTTAATAAATCAACACATTACATGTATTCAGAGGGTGTTGAGGGCTAAAGGAAAAACAAGCACAGGAGGAAAAGGGTGATTGAGAGTGTGAGGTAGGAGTGGGGAGTTTGCAATTTTTGGTAAGGTGAACAAGGTAGCCCTTACTGAAACAGTGTTGTAGGGGTGGTGCCCTGAATGCATGCACTCAATCACTGAATGCATGCACTGAATCCATGCATCATGACATCATTCATTCACTCCTTCATCCATGCAGGTATCCATTCATTCACTCAATCACTCATTCCTCACTTATTCATTCACTATTCATTGCCCCATTTTCTTGCTTACTCATTCTTACATTCATTCATGAGTTCACTCACCCACTGGTGTCTCAGGCACTGAGCCCTTTTCATTTCTTCCCACAAACATGTCTCATGCCTACCTCTCTTCTGGGCCTTTGCCTCAGTTGTTCTCATAGTCTGAAATGTTACCTCTGCTCTTCTCCAACTACAGTGCTTGGTTTAGAATCACCCTCTCCGGGAAGCCTCTCTGACTTGTGGTCTAAGTTAAGGGCTCAGCTCAGGGTTTCCATACTCATCCTGTTTATCTATATCACAACGTTGTTCCGGCAGCCAGTTTCTTAGCCTGACTCCTCCATAAGATTATAAGCTCCTTGAATTTTTGGACTGCATCTTACCCCACAACTGACATTGTAGTTGGCACACCACAGATATTTAGTAAATACTTGTAAAGTCAATCAATTTTCAGGAACAGTCTGTGCAGAGAATTGGAAGGAGAATCACTGACCAGCCAGAGGTACATACTACTGGGAAGAGAAAGACATAGTTTGCGTTGAGCACCTCTATGCACCTGTGTACATAGAACTGATTAAGCTCACACTGACCCTATAAGGCAGGCATTTTTAACTCAACTTTTTAGATGAGGACATCGAGGCACAGAAAGGTTAAATGCAATGCCAAAGATCCCATGGACAAGAGGTGGTCCAGCTGGAATTCCTCCCAAGTCTGTCTGAATCCCTCAACCTGTTCTTGTCACACCCCTGAACTGGCTCCCTAATGGTAAGTAAAGTCCACCTGGCCAATTTGAGAATGAGCCTAGACCTCTGGAGACACATCCATGAGGTCCTGCCCCCACCCCCAATCCCCCTTCCCATCTTAGCTACCTGCTGCTGGCTAATAGAAGATTATTCTCCTGACTCTGCATTTAAATGGGGCCAGACCTCCCCAAGACCACAGAGCCCTGGCCTCAGACCTTTTAACTGGTAATTACTCTGCAGCCACAGTGTGAAATCATCCATTAACCTGAGGCCAAAGTGTGCCCTGCTAATCAGCCAGTTCCGATTCCATCAAGCAGCTGGGCTGATTACGGACCTTAATCACAGAGGGACGGGCACAATCAGGCTGTCTAGCCCTCCTTCTAGCCTGGAGGGGAAAGAAAGTTTTATTATAGAGGGGCTGACATTTGGCAGCCTCTGCAAGGAGAGGTTGCCATGGGTTGCCACAGGCGATGTCTCAGCCAAGACCCGCTTAATAACCATGCAAGACCAAAGAAGGAGGAGGAGCTTGGGCCAAGCAGACAGGACGGAGCCTGACACAAAGCTCAAAAGTAAGAAAAGGAAGGGAACTTTCTGAGCACTTATTATGGGCCAAGCAGTGCACTAGGTCCTTCACTTCTGTCACTTTCATCTTCAAATAATGTTGCAAGGGAGGTATTCTTGAGCCCCCATTTACAACGGGGAAGCTGAGGTTCAAGGAAGGTAAGAAACCATTCAAGGTCAGACTGCTAGTAAGTGGCAGAGCCAAGACTCGAAGGTGAATCTTTCTGGTTTTAAAGTCTGTGCTCTTTCTGCCACTCCCAGGTATCTAACTTTTAGCCTGTGTGATTTCTCTGTGTTAGGGACAAAAAAACAGTTGATATGTAGGTGGAGATTAATGTACAATGCCCATTCTAGCCTCATTTGCATTTGAAGAGAACTGTGATTAACCTGAAGAAGATGCTCAACGACAGTGGAATTTTAGGCACCATGTTAGATTACCAGGGGAGCTGTCAGCCAGGACTCTTTGGGTCTCTTAAAATAATCCCTGTCCTCCCTCCCCATTTTCTTTAATCACTGCGACCGTGAAAGAACAGCAAGGAGAGCTTGAGACATTGTAGATATTTCTGCCACATTCTTTGGAAAAAGAAAATAAATAAGAAGGAAGGTGTTCTTGGGAACAAAGGTAAGAGATGTCTACCTCAGAGCAGATGGCCCAGTCCTGGGAAGGGTTCTTCAACCTCTCAAGAAGGAAGCCGTCTTAAAAGAGGCAGTGCTACTCCATGCGACAGGAGACGAGCAGGTAATCCCATTCCATTCCTCACACGGAATGACGTTCTGAGATCCTAAAAGGTATGAAAGGACAAAATGCCGAAGGCTTCAGACAGGTGACTCCAGCAGCTTGTCCAGGACCAAGAAGATTTCTTACTTTCCCCCATAATCCCCCTTGTCTCATCTACCTACTGTAACACATACACCCGCCCCCTAGGTTTGCTCATTTCTCCATTCCTGTGGTACCACCACTGTCAAAGTCACCATCATCTCCCACCTAGATTGACACAAGGGCCTCAGGAGTGGTTTCCCTCCATCTACCCTCAACAGGATCTCTACAATCTGTTCTTGCTACAACAGCAAAAGTGTTCTTTCCAAAGAAAAAATCAGTTCATCACTCCCGTGTACAATCCTAAAATAAAATCAAAACTCCTTGCCAAAGTCTGCAGAGTCCTGTGTGCTCGGGCCACAGAGGCTTCTCTGACGTTGTCCCCCAGCTACGAACCAGCAGCACTCCCCACCTTTCAGTTCTTGAGTGCACTCACTTTCCCTCCTGATAATGGCCCCCCTACCCCTGCCCCCAACTCTCTCCATGCCCCCACATTGATGACCCCAAGAGACATCTCCCTGGAGACATCACTCCATCTAGAATTGCCCAGCACAATCACTCCCTGTCACATTGCCCTAGTTTATCTACTGTTTCATAGCATTTGTCTCTGAAATTGTCATCTTCTTTCATTTGTCTTCCCATTAAAATGTTAGCATCCAGGAGGGTGGAGAGTTTGTCTGACTTGTACAATGCTGTAGATTCACAGCAGCTACATAGTTGATACTCAATACATATTTTTGGAATGATTAATGCTGAAGTTAGGGTCACAGGATGGGTAAAGCATGGGTCCCTCCGAGAAGAAGGAACAGAGGTATAATGAATAGCAGGATCAGGTTCATTGTCTGAAATTTGGGGTCTAGCTTCTTCATTCAGAGTGTGAGGATATGGAAAACCACAATGAGACAACTACTTCCAAATAATCCTTCTCTACCAGCTTCCTGTCCAATAATCTCTACCTTCTAAAATTTCTCATATCTATCCACTTCCTCCATCACTTCTATCATACCAGTCTAGACGGGCACCATAGTTGACCCAAACTTCTCTGCAACCTCCTTGTGGGCCCTCCTGCCTCAGTACTACTCCTTCCACACAGTCCTCCGCCAGGCAGCCATAGCCAGCCTCTAGTTCTCACTGAAGCTGCTCAAGAACCTTCAGTGGCTCCCAGGTACCTATAGAATAGTTCACACTCCTCCACACATCCTCGAAAGGCCTCCAAAATCTGGCCTCTGGAAAGTCCTTCTACCTCATCTCTCCCCTTCCACCTGCTCCAACCGCATTCCTGTTCCTGTCCCACTGAACTTCTCTAATTTCCTCAAGTTCATCAGCCTCCTCCTGGCTTTTGTAGATTCTCTTTCCACTGGTACTTACATCCTGAACTCAGGTCTTAGCTTAAATGTTGCTTCCTTGAAGCCACTTCTAGGAGAGTGGATTTAGACACTTCTCCTTCCTTTTTAAGAGATGGGGGTTCTCCCTGTAATCCCAGCACTTTGGGAGGCTGATGTGGGTGGATCATGAGGTCAGGAGATCGAGACCATCCTGGCTAACACAGTGAAACCCTGTCTCTACTGAAAATACAAAAAATTAGCCCGGCCTGGTGGTGGGTGCCTGCAGTCCCAGCTACTCGGGAGGCTGAGGCGGGAGAACGGCCTGAACCCGGGAGGCAGAGCTTGCAGTAAACTGAGATTGCACCACTGCACTCCAGCCTGGGCGACAGAGCGAGACTCCGCCTCAAAAGAAAAAAAAAAGAGAGAGATGGGGATTCTCCATGTAACCCAGGCTAGAGTGCAGTGGCTATTCATAGGAACTGTCATAGTGTACTATGGCCTCGAATTCCTGGCCTCAAGTAATCCCCTGCCTCAGCCTCTCGAGTAGCTGAGATTACAGGCATGCAGCACCCACCTGGCTAGACAGTTTTTTTTAACAGCCATAGAGAGCAAATTGAAACAGAAGTTAAGAACACAGTTTTAGTGTTATATTTGAATCTCAGCTGTGTCTTTCTAGCTGTGTGACCTTGAGTGAATCACTTTATCTCTCTGAGCCTCTGTTTTACCACCTGTGAAAAAAGCTGATGATATCCTCTTTACAACATTGTGAAAACCGAGATAAGCTTAAGCAGTGCACCTGGCCACAGTAAGTGCTCAATAATTGAACACTGTTGCTGGTGAATGGGTTACAAGCTTTAAGCTTGCTCTGTCCCTCCTGGCTGTGTGGCCTTGGATAGGTAGCTTTCCTTCTCTGAGCCTTTCCCACTCCCCTCATCTCCAGAATCTCCACTAGAGTACTGCCCTTCCCATACATGTCACATGGGTTGCCAACTTCCCCAGTGAACCTTCCATAAGCCCAAGAAGACCCTGAGGTTGAGACCGCATGACTAAATCACAGAATCCATCCACATCTTCTGCCACGTAGCAAAATGTCCCTAAGATGCCCACAGCATTCGCATGTATTGGCAAGCTCAGAGTGAAGGAGCTCTCTGATCTAACTTTCCTATCTTAACTCCAAATCCCATTAATTCAGGTCAACAAACATTCACCAAGCACCTACTCTGTGCCAGGTGCTATAGTGAGGAATCAGAATGAACAAAACATGGTCCTAACAACTCAGTGGCTGGTGGGGGGGATTAATCCAAAACTGCATTTTACCCTTTTTATCTGGGCCCCTTGAAGATCTGCTGCATCAGAAGCCCAGCTGGAAACCAGAGGTTGTGCTCAAACATGGCAATTGGAGGAGTTTAACAAAGTGTCTTATTTACAAAAGCTACGGCAAGGCTGCAGCAAACCAGAGGGTCAGGGCAGTATTCCAGAGCCACCACTTCTAGATGAGGGCTGGGGGTAGAATGGAGACAGACAGCAGTTGCCAAATCCAGACAAGGTGGCTGTAGCTTAGAAGGGGCCTGTCTGAGGATGGAGAAAAGGGAAGGAAAATTAGTCTGACCTCTGTCTCCTTCCACCCTTTGATCTTCTACTGCTGCTTTCCATTGGCTGAATCCAACAGGAATTTAAAATGCAAGGAAATGCATTGATGTGCTCTATAAGAGTTGACCTCCCAGGACACAGAGCAGTAGGGAGGAGGATGGAAAGAGGATCTAGGAGCAAACAGCTCACCCAGCACACCTGCCCACTACAGAGAACTGGACATGACCTTGGAAAAGGTATGACCTTCACCCCTTCCACTCATGAAATTCCCTCCTATTAGCCTGGGTTGTTATTTCCAGGAATGCGTCACAGTGGGGGAGTTCAAGTCACAAAGTGCAGTTATTGAAACACCCTGAGAGTCTCCAAGGCCCTATTGAAATTCTCTCCCTCTCCCCAACTCTCGGGGTAGCATTGCAGGATTACTGCAGCTCATATTCATCTGTCTCCAAAAGATTAAACCATCCCCTGGAAAAGGCCACTGTTTCCCGAAGGAGGAGAGCCCATTTATGCTCATTCCTGCAAGAAACTGACTTTTCAGAAAAAAAAAAAAAAAAAAAAAAACAGGTTGATTTCTTCCCTGACTTGAGAGGAAGCAGTATTTTTTTTTTAATTGGGGTTGGTGGGAGTGCGCGATTGTGTGTATGCGAAGGAATTTTCTCACAAGTGTCAACCCATTCACAGAGTTAGACAAAGCTAACAACAATAATAGCAATAATAATGGCGTATTTGTTTATTTATTGAACACTTACTCTATACTTCACACTATCTTGTCAAGTATTATACATGAATTATCTGATTTGATGGTCACATCTGCATTTTGTGTCTCCTACTAGTAATCCCATTTTATAGGTGAGAAACAGACCCAAAGAGGTTAAGCAACCTATGAAAGATGACACAACCACAAACAGGCAGAGTTGGGATTGGACTCAAGTCTAGGTCTCTCCCTAAAGCAGTGATTCTCAACTGGGTGTTATTTTGCCCTCAGAAGACATGTGGCAATGTCTGGAGATACTGTACATTATCACAACTGGGGTAGGGGAGGGCAGTGCTAATAGCATCTATTGGGTAGAGCCCAGGGGTATTTCTAAACCTCCTACAATGCACAAGACAACTACCCACAACAAAGAATTTTCTGGCCAAAAATGCCAACAGCACTGAGGTTGAGGAAACTCTGCTCTATCTAGTCTCCCGCTACCTCCTCGCTATGGTGTGGATACGGTTTGTTTGTGCCCAGCTAAGTTCATGTTGAAATTTGGTCCCCTGCGTGGTGGTGTGGTGAGGTGGGGTGTAGTGGGCAGTCTTTGAGTAATGGGGGTGGATTCCTCATGAATGGCTTGGTGCCACTTTCATGTTAGTGAATTATCACTATGGCAAGGCTAGATTAGTTCTCAAGGAAATGGATTAGTTTTCCTGAGAGTGAGTTTTTAGAAAGCTGGGACACCCATCAGGTTTTGTCTCCTCTTCACATATGTTTGCTTCCCCTTTGACCTTCTTGCATGTTCTGATGCGGCATGAAAGTCCTCAACAAAAGCCATGGCCATGCCCTTAAACTTCTCAGCCTGCAGAACTGTGAGCTGAATAAGCTTCCGTTCTTTATAAATTACCCAACCTCAGGTATTCTATTATAACAACATAAAATGGACTAAGACACTCCTACTGCACCCATCCAGTCATAGCTGCTCCTTAGCTAGAGAAAAGTTCAACAGGAGAATGGGGTCCTGGATCATGCAATGCCTGGGATAACCCTTGTTGAAATGTTGATCTTTGACCTAAGAACATTGGGAAACCCTGAAGAATTCTCAACAAAGAAGCCATGCAGTGAATTTGAATGTAAAGAAGATAACTCTGGCAGTTGTGTGGAGAGTGAATGGGAAGGCATCAAGGGAGACTAGTGGGAAGTCTATTGAGATAATCCAGACAAAAGATGATGATAGACTGGATGAGATGGTGACAGGTGAGACAGAGATAGGCAGGTGAATTTAGGATCTATGTAGGAGAAGACAAACTTGCCAGGACTTGGTGAAAAGAAGTGTGAGTGACAAGTTGAAAATGTAACCATTCACTTTGGTTTTATAAGCTCACGCTCTTGCTCTTTCTATCTTTATTTCTATCTTTAACTCTATCTATTGATATTTTCCATAAATATCTGTCTACCTAACAAGCAACTGGGTGTTTCTGAGGAACCAGCATCTACACAGTTGCTGAGAAGAAGTTGAAGTCCATTCTCAAGGCTGCCAGGGGTGGTTGTGCAGGATGTCTGCAATACAAATGGTGCTCCCTAAGATTGAACAGACTACATAGCAGCCTGTACATTCTGATATGTTAAACTCTCTGGCCTTAGCTTTTGACTCTGGATTGACCATTCCCCAGCTTTGGGAGCAAAACAATCAAAAGCAAGTTCAGTCGAAACAAGAGAAGACTCAAGTGAACTTGGGAAGCTACTACCTACAGCTCTCTAGCAAGGCTCTCCTGTGCACAGGGAGGAGAGAAAGTCAGTGTGGTACCCACAAGATTGGAGCCCGTGAGCCAAAGTGATGGGGAGGCATATTTCAGCTCAGTAAAAGAACTGCTTAACAATGAAAACTGTTGAAGCATTAAATGGTCTACTTTGTAAAGAAATGAGCTGCTTATCACCAGAAGAATCCAAGTTCAAGTATGGCAACCTCTAGCCAGAGATACAGCAGAGGGATCCCAGCATCTACTAAGTAGGATGTTAGACTAGATGCCATCAAGGACACCTTCTGCTCTGAGAGTGGGGAGTGCTAACAAGGCATGCTGATATCTCTATGTTAGCCTTTATAAAGACCAAATGAATTTCTCCAACAAACTCTTAGAGTGTCTGCAGCACCAACTGAGAAAAATTACACCGACACTTCTGACCACATCACTTATTAAAAAACACTCCCTGCAGGGCAAGGAAAATCTTCCAGACATTTTTTTTGAAATGTATCAGTGATTTGCTTGCAGCAACTGACAGAACTTCAATAAATACTCCCTCACTGTAAACGTGCTTTCTTTCTCTTCCCTCTAACAAGCACTTTCTCAGCTTCCACCCACCTAAAAACCTTCATATTCTTTCCTTCCATTTGGGTAGGAGTCGAAAAGATCGGACATGATTAAGGAGATGGAGCAGGGATACCCACACCCACTCCTTGAGGTGAGTCATGAACTATCCTGAAGACCCTAACACAGATTCTCCCCAACCCAGAACATTTTCTTGAGTTCCAGACCCACAGAGCCAATTGCTTGTGAAGTACCTCCTCTAAGATGTCGCACAGGTATCTCAGATTCACCAGGTCCTGAGTGCAGCTCACCACCCTCTCAAAGGCATTCCTGCCCCAGAGTTCCAGATTTCAGAGAACATCATTCAAGCTGGACACATAATCTTTCAGGATTATCTTTGACTCTTATCTCTTCTTCACTCCCCATAACCACTCACCTGTGCCTTAGTTTGAGTTACCCAGAAGCAGATGCTGAGCCAAGGATTTAAATACAAATAGTTTTTGAGGGGATTTCAGAAAACCCAGGATAAGGGAGTAGGAACATGAGATAGGGAAGAGAATGAAGTCAGCCCGTGATACACATCACGTATCAAGCCATCTGTGCTGTGGGCAATTGAAGCATAATTCCACCTGGAAACTTGAGGAAATGGTGTAGAAAAAAAGCATCAGAATGATAACATCATTTATTGGTTGAGGGTACTCCTGGAGGGTGTTAATTCCCTGGCACTTACATCCTGTCTTACCCACAGGCAGTTTCCTGGCTTCAGAGCGAGCCTTCAGGCAAAGAGATACAGACATTGCAGCTGTAAGTAAGCTGGGAAGTGGTGGAACTCACGGGAGGCAGGCAGGACATCCACAGAGTCAGCTACAACATCAAGCCCTGTGGTGTCTATTGCCTAAATGACTCTCTGATCATCTGTATTCTCCCCATTCTAGATTCCTCTCTCTCTGTCCAGGTCACCATCTGACTTTTGCAATCATCACTGACTGGTCTTCTTACCTCCAGCCTGGCATCCTACCATCCTTCTCCAAACTGCAGCCTAAGTGAGGTGGTATGCATAATGGTTACAGTGCAAGCTCTCATTTTGGACTTGTGTCCTTCTAGGTACACGACTTCAGGCAAAACACACCTCTGCACTTACTTAGTTGTTGTTGTTTTTCCAAGTAAAAACCAGACATGGAAATTGTACCTATCTCATAGGATTACCAAAAACATTAAATGAGTTGATACATGTAAAAGGCTTAGAACAGCACCTGGCACATGTGGGTGTCCAATAAATATTAGCTATTATAATTTCTGTAGCAAAAACTTGATCGTGTTTCCCCTTCAAAGCTCCCCTCTGGGAACCAGACTCTGGAAGGGTAAGCTTTGGTGATTGCTGAAATATTCAGAAGATAGGGAACGCTAGTGATGCTCTTGGAGGACAACTCTTTATCCAAGGATCAAAGATTAAAGAGATTATTGATGCAATGAGTGCCTCGGAGGAAAGGGTCAGACAAAGACGACTATTTCATGAGTTTGCTCATCATGGGGGCTGAATCTTCTAAGAATCCAGGCACACAGAAGATTCCTATAACTAGTCCTCCCCAATCAAAGGAGAACTTGTGGTCCAAAAGGTAAAATTAAATAAGGAAAGCATTCTGTGTCCTGCCAGTACAGTAGATCTAGTCCTGCAAGTGATGCAGAGACAAACTGATACATGATTAAAACCTGTCTCCAATACTAACTTATGATGTATCCTTGGGGTGGTGACTTTCTCTCTCCAAATCTCAGTTTCCCAATCTATAAGATGAAAATAGTACAACCCACCTTAATAGAAATGTTGGGAGGATTAAATATTGTCACATACACCAAAACCCCATCATATCATAGGCTCTCAATAGAAGTCAGATTTCTCCTTTCTCTTCACCTATAATTACCAGCTCTCCCAGCCTTGATCTTCCCATGAGTACGACGGGAATTACAGCCTAATCTTAGATATTTAAAATGCCCCATCTCACATCCCCTCAACCCATCTTTTTACTCTAGTCCCTGCTTTTGCAGCCACCTGTGTAGTTACAAGTATCTCTGGGTGCAGCCTGACTGCACCAGCTCTCTCTCAACTTGCACCCATGACCTCAAGAGAACTTTCTCATGACCAACTAAACTGAGGCCTGGTACTATTTCTTCAAAACAAATAGTAATGAATGGCGGTTGCACTACAGCCTTCCCCAGGGTAACCCTGAAGGACAGAAGTCAGGGGATTTTTCAGAGCTAGCAGAATTTTGAGGAGTACATTTGGTTGCTCACCTTGCATGGAGAGAGAAAGGGGCTGAGGTATGACTATAGATAGATTCCTGGAAATGACAAGTGGCTTGGCTGGTGGATCAGAGGCCTGGAAAGACCATAGTCAAAGATTAGGAACAGGGAAACTTGGAGAAGCAGCATGTGAATGTAGCTATGAATGTGCATACAATACACGCAGATATTTGTGTCTCACTCTATTTCATGCAAAAGATCATCCAAGCAGAAGAAGCATTCAACAGTTAGACAGATAGGATGAGCCAACCAGTGGATGTCAGCCAGTGTCCTTCCTTGACCACCTGAGCCTGAGTGTTGTGCAAGGGGCCCATGAACAGACCAACCATGATAGCACAGATGGAGGTTATGCATAGTCTTAGCAGCACGGGCTCCTTCTCACTAAGGCTAATCTAACTACTGCCAGTGATGAATGCCAAAACTAACAGCAGTAGAGACAGAAAATAGCCTTCAAAATGGCACCATGAGGAGATCATCTAACCACTTCGTGGCAGATTAACTACACTAGGCTTATCTTATTGAACATAGGGCAGAAATTGTCTGTATAAGAATAGATACCCACTCTAGCTATGGGTTTATCCTCTTTCTGCTTTACCTGTAGCCAACACCATCAATTATGGACTTAAAAGAATACGTAACTTGCTAAAATGCTATCTACATAATATCACCTTGGACTAAGAGACTCATGAAAGAGCTGTAACAATGAGTACAACACTTCAGGACATTTGAACATGTAAATAATCTACTAAAGGCTTAATTAAAGGGGCCAACTCTGAAACGATGACCTGCAAGGCTAGATATATGACCTGCAGGATGAGGTATATGAAGCTGGGTCACTGATAGCTAGAATTTACAGGTCCAAGAATCAAGAGTACAAGTAGGATTAGTCTCTCTGACTCTCATTCCATGATATGCTCATGATATTTATGCTCCCATTCCTGCTTCCTGGTATCCATGGGATGGAGGAGGGAACTTTATTCTGAAGAGGGGGGAAAACAATCTACCAATATTGTCAGGGATAGTTGACCCTGATACTTCTGCTATGTAATGGTGGCAGAAAGAAGCACATCTGGAACCCAGGGGACGCACTGGGCGGTGTGTGTGTGTGTGTGTGGGGATGGTATCATCTCTTGGTGATTTCATAGTGTGTAGTCACTGTAAACGGCAGCTGAAACAACCACAACTGACAACAGTAAGACAATTAAGAGGTCTGGCTTTTCAGGAGTAAGGTTTATGTTTCAGCACAAGGTAAGAAACCTAGATCTGCTGAAATATTTGCTAAACATAAAGGAAATCTAGAATGGTTTCTTGAGGTAAGAAATGCTAAAGATCAATTATGGCCTTAGGACCTGCTGTAAGAGCAGGAATTGTAATTTGATCTACTACTCTGTCTATTTTTTTTTTTTTTTTTTTTGAGAATTTTTTTGAGATGGAGTCTTGCTCTGTCACCCAGACTGGAGTGCAGTTGTGCAATCTTGGCTCACTGCAACCTCCACCTCCCAGGTTCAAGCAATTCTCCTGCCTCAGCCTCCCAAGTAGCTGGGACTACAGGTGTGCACCACCATGCCTGGCTAATTTTTGTATTTTTAGTAGAAACGGGGTTTCACCATGTTGACAAGGCTAGTCTTGAACTCCTGACTTCAGATGACCCACCCGCCTTGGTCTCCCAAAGTGCTGGGATTACAGGCATGAGCCACTGTGCCAGGCCAATCTACTAACCTGTCTATATAGATTGTTTTTCAGAGATTGCAGCCAACTACGGCCTGCAGACTGATAGACTGAAGTTCACGTTGAGCACAGCAGATGCAAAGGGTGGACTGTGTCAGACTTTTTTTTATGACCTGTTTTATTTCTTCTTGGTGTGCTTTTTTGCCCCAGCTGTTGCGGTGGCAACCTACAGTCAGTTATATCCTGACAGAAACCTAGCTACATTATCTCTTGCTTTGCACCACGGGCTTTCTCTGCCCCCATAAAATGCTTTGGAAGCCCATTCAGCCATTATTGTGCATGCATGTTAGTCAGGGTTCTTCAGAGAAACAGAACCAATACAAGATACATATACATATAAAAGGAGATTTATTATATTAAGAAATTGGCTCACATTATTATGGAGGCTGAGAGGTCCCACAAACGGCCATCTACAAGCTGGAGGCCCAGGAGACAAACAGTGTAGTTCTACCCAAAGTCCAAAGACCTGAGAACCAGGAAAGTCAATGGTAAGTCCCAGTCTAAGGGCAGAAGATCAAAGTTCTAGCTCAAGCAGTCAGGCAGAGAGAGAAAACTCTTCCTTCCTCCACTCTTTTGTTCTATTCAAGATACTTCTGATGGATTAGATGATCCCCACAAGCATAGGGGAGGGCCATTGGCTTTACTCAATCTACCCATTCAAATGCTAATCACTTAACGGAAACACCCTCACAAACACAAAGAAATAATGTTTAGCCAGATATCTGGGACCTGTGACTCAGTCAAGTTGACACAAAAAAATTAACATTCACAAGGCACAAACCTGGAAGTGTGAGGAAATTGTCAACTATGGACCAAAAGGGGACAGAAACTAGAACATAAATATTCCTCCTTCTGTATTTTCAGTAGACAATTTTGATGCCTATTCTACATGACTTCTCAGAGGATCTCCAGTAGAATTGAGCCCTAGTTGCCCTAGGTGCTAACCAGGTCAGTAACACACCCTTGGATGGGCCTCTCCCACCTTCCTTATTTCATTATTTTCAGCCCTTCTCCATCCTCTATTCCTCGGGAATCATGCTCCAAAATAAACTACCTCTCTGCAAACTGGCTTGGAAAAATAACCTGCCCTCCCTGAATCTCAGTTTCCTCTTCTGTAAAATGGGAATAATAATGACCCCTCCCTCCCAAGGTTGCTGTAAGCATTAACTGTGAAGTGCTGCACCTGGTGCCAAAGGACAGTGAGGGCTCTGAGACGTGAAAGAATTGAGATAACGGACAAAACAATGTTTGACAACTTCTTTAACAATTAAAGTGGCTTATTTTCTTCTTATTCCACTTTTCCTTCTACTTTAGTCCCACTAAGTACCCTTCATGCAAATATACCAATTGGTACATTTTTCTCTCCAATGACAACTGGGGGCTCTGGCATTCCTCTGCTGAGGGAGTAGGGGGATGAGGATTCAATTATTCATCAGCTGTTTTCCAAGGGAGGACCCTCAGATGAAGATTCAGTTGCAGATGCAGCCCAGGAAAAAGCTGGAGAAGAGTTCCCCAAAGACTGGGTCCAGCAGCAACTTCTTTTGTTTTCAGAGTCACCTGGTTGTGTCTCTAAATTCCTTAGGGATAGAATTTTGTGTTTCATTGGTTCTGGCATCTCTTTATCCAGAGCCTTGGATGCTACATTCACAAGGGGCTCATGAATAATGCATGGTGACCTAAAAAACTCCAGGCGGGTAAATTAAAGATGAACGGGAAAAACCTGGATGCTCAAGCTGAATTCAGCTGTGACCACGGCAGGCAGTTCTGCTATACATGATTCATCTAGTGGTTCTCCATGCTCTGCCTCAGATGCATGCCCCGCCTTCCCTAGGTTCTGCAATGTAGAGTCGTCTACACTGGCCTGCCAACTTCTGCAATGCCTCAGTTCTGACCTTGTTCCTCAGCAGCCTTCAAACGTTACCCTTCTTATGCTCCATTTCCTCTATAGCTTATTAGGAAATTAAACTTAAGCCTAACAACTACTTCATACAATGCAGGTAATGATGAATGATGCAATGTCACCAGACTACAGTTTTGTGAGTTTTCCTAAAGGCTATTCTTGGACAAAGTTGTCATCAGGCACCACCGAGGTAGGAAAAAGAAGAGGCGCTATTTATACTATCAACCTGCTGGTCTTGCAAGAGCTCACACAGTATAGGGATACAAGGGAGGCCTCGTCTTAGTCTGTTCTCCCTGTTGTCATTGCCTGGCTGAATAATCCAGATCAAGGGCTTCTCCTCTCTGGTTTCAGTTTTCCATTTCAAAGATAGAAGAACTGAGGCCCAGAGTAGAGAAATGATTCTCCCAGCCAGTAAGTGTCACACAGTCAACCAATAATGGAGCCAGAAAGAGAACCAGAACTTGTTTTTTCCCTCCCAGTGTAACCTTTTTCCCACCACTCTAAAATGCCCACCACTCTGTTCCCAAGTGAGCCATCCAGGGAAAAGGAGGGAGGGAAATATATTTGCAGGTGATTTAAAGCCGGGATGCTTCCAGGACGCCCCGCTCCCTCTGGGTAATTTATGGATGTGTGAACAGGATGATGGGCTCATTGCTTACACCGTGTAATTCAAAAAATGCAGCTGCCCTAGAAAGATGGGTGAGAGGTATAAAAATATGTACATTTGATGGAGCATATATATGTGTTTGTAAATACAGTCTGTTATTGCTCAGTGTTATTATATATCCATCATCTTTCTTTGGGTTATTGGAAACATAAAAATCTTAAAGCACTAAAAACACAAAGAACGATAAGTCACCCAGGAAAGTATATCTTCTCGGGGATGATTTTATGTCGGGAACAGTTTGTGCCTTCGGAAAATAAAGTCCTTGCACTGCCAGGGAGGGAAAAAAAGACAGAGGCTGGGGTGGGAAGATGGTACCTATAAGCCTATCGGCAGAAACAGGTCCTTGAAATGGCAGGATGGCCAGTGGAACAAAGGGAAAAAGTAGTGGACCAGGAATCCAACCCAGTCTAGGTTCCACCATCTGCAGCTGTCTGAATTTGGGTCAGTCATGACCTTGACGCCTATTTCCTCACCTATAAACTTGGGATGAGAATCCCCACTGGGGCACAGTGGGGTTCCACAAATATTAGTTCCCTCCTCCTCAAACTACCCTGTTCTGAGCAGGCGTCAAATGTGGCTGCACAAAAAATGACATTGATGTATCAGCTCCCCACTTCTGGATTTCCTCCTCCCAGCCCAAGCATCCAAACCACAAAGTGGAAGCATAAACTAAATTCCAAGCAGCAGACATAGTCAATAGCACAGATGTGATTTTTAAGTGAAATTAACGATTTTTCGAATATAGATTTTCTCTCCAGGCCTTTCCCTCCTCAACTTCGGAGATTCATGCTTCTACATGCGTTTGGTAATGTTGCTGAAGCCTGGGATTCTGTTGTAAGTCAAATGTTAAGGAAGCCTCCAGGGGAGCATGGAGGTGGGAGGCTAGTGGCGTGGGGTCACGTGTGGAGAGGGTCCTTTTACAGTCACAATGGAGACACAATTGCACGGTTGGAGAGCAACCAGCTGGGGTGAGCTGGTGGTCAGGAGTCCTGGGGTTTGATTCAAGCCCTACCCCTAACTCACTCTGTGCCCAGCCACATATCCCTGACCCTATTTTGGGCTTCAGTTTGTGCATCTGAAAATAAGGGAGTTGGAATGGAAGTTCTTGGAGGTCCCCTTTAGGACTTCACTTTCAATACGAGGTTGGGATGATACACATAATCTTTCATTTGCCTCTGAATCCCCAGCACGTAAAATAGTAGAAAAGGGTTGGGTACATAGTAGAGGTTCAGTAAATGTTTGTTTCATTAATTAATTTTGCCAGTGTTCTTCAGAAATTCACGTAAGTGGCTTCAAGGGTAATAGATCGATTGCACTAATGGCCCCAGATAATGGCGTCCCTGTGTCCTCAGCCTTTGCTGTTTGCTCCCACCTGCAGGCTGGGCTTGGCCATGTGACTTGTTTCCACCAATGGGAGAGTAGTGACCTGATGCAAGCAGAGGCTGGAAAACGCGCTTGTATTTTTCCACCTCTCTCGCTTGGATGCAGTCACTGCCATGGCCTGGCTGCTGGAGGATGTGAGAGGGATGTGGAGAAAAGACGAGTCATCACAGCCACAGCCATGCCAGACCAGACAGCAATCTGACACACCAGCTGCCCACAGACATACAAGCAAGCCCAGCATTACCCAGTCAACACTGGAAACATGTGAGAAATAATGTGCTGTTGGTTATGCTGCAGCAGCTAACTGAAATACTAGGTATTGGGCGATTTTAAGTAAAAGTCAGATACCTGGAAAAGAATGCAACACACAGGCCTCAGAAGGAGCAGCGAACAAGCAGAGACACCACTGGGACCAAGGTGGACTTTGACTGTCAACTCTGAAGTCTGGATCTTTGCTCTCAACCTCTCAATTTGCAGGGGTTTGGCTGTTCTCTTGCATCTGCTTACTCCTCACCTCTCATGCCTCCTCCTGCCAACTTCTACATCCCCTACCCAGATATAGATTTCTTCCTCTCTCATTCCATCAGCTTACACCATGGGAAAAGGACCCATCATCCTCATCCTGGCCTTTCTCTCTACATAAGCGCCTTTCTATCTCTGCCCTGCCACTAACTGCCTGAGTCAGAGTCAATGCCACAGCCTCACTCCACTCCTGTACTCACCGCTCAACTAAATTTACAAATGGGATACCACAGGGATACTGTCTGTGTGTATGCATTGTGTGTATGCATATGTGTATATACACATATGTATATGTATATGTGTATATGAATACATATCTACATACGCATACACACATAAACACACACACACACACACATATACACAGAAAGAGAGGAGACAGACAGGGAGAAGATACTCAAGCCTCAGAACAAGGATTAAACTAGATAGCCTATAGGAGCCCAAGATTCTTAAATGCTCTCCTCAGAGGGAAGCACAGAGGGGAACAGCAGCTTTGCCAAGTTCACCCTGCAAGACTTGAATTCAGTTGTTCCGCATCTTCCCCCAACATCTTTTCCAATACACTGTATTACGTTTCCTCATGATCCCGTTCCTAGTGAAATGTGGGAGCAGCTTCAAATAAAGCCACAGCATTTACGCAAGAGAACCACCCATAGCCCCTCGCATATTCCCTGGTGGGCCTGCCTGGGGCTCACAGGCTGGAATGAGTTCCAGTCGGTGTCATATTATTTACTAGGTCTTTCGCGCAGTTTCCAACGTCAGGTCTGCTAGTGATAATAAACTCCATTCCGACACAGCTCAGAAATTCCTTGTCACAATTTTCAGGACAAAACGAGAGCTCCTACAGGCATGGGAACTCTGAGACTGTTCAGAGAGGCCTATTTCAAGAAGTTTATCAATAGCAGAGGAAAGATGCAAAGGGAACAGGGGAATTTTCACACCCTGCAGAGGATCAACTGGGCCAATACACACTCCATGGGCTCAGTAAACAGAGAGACCAGATGGAATCTGAATCCAGATGACCAATTTTCACTGGGTCCCTACTCAGTAGCCAACCCTTGCTGGCCACGGAGGTTGCAAAAATTACTCAGTCTCTCGAGAAGACTCTCGCATTTGCTAACCATGTGACCTTGGGGAAGGTACTTTACTTCTGTCTCTGCCTACATGTTCCTCATCTGTAAAATGGGAATAAGAATTGTATTTGTCTCTAGGGATTCTTGTGGAGCTCAAATAAGAAAATTCATGTTAAGTGCTAGCCCAGGGCCTGGCACATATGGTAGATGCTCAATAAAAGCCAACTACCAGTAAGATTTTTTCGTAGAAAAACATTTAGAACATGGAGGAGGATGGTATGAGAAGGGCAGGGAGACAGGGAAGCTTTTCAGAAAGAGGACATACACCTGAGCTAAATTTGGGGAAAAGAGTAAAAGGCAACCTGGCAGATATGGGGAAGGGTGTTCCAGGTAGATGGTGTAAGCAAAGTCAAGGAGGTATGAAAGATTTTCATGTGTAAATAAGGAAAAACTGGTGTATGTAGTTGAATGATGAAGTTCAAAGTGGGGGCAAAGTGGCAAGAGGTAATGCCGAAAAGGCAAACGAGTCCAGAATGTGAAAAATCTTGCATTTCCCATTAAGGAGCTTGGGATTGTTCCTTTAGGTATATGGGAGCCATAGAAGAATTTTGAGCTGAGAGATAGCATCATAGATAGACATTCTTACTAAGATGAGAGTGACTCATATGTCTTCAAATATGACCTGCCACTTGCTTAGGAATAGTTGCTACTTTATGAAGGCTAATTCCTTTGATGATAACAACAATAAGTGACATTTAGAAAATACCATGTGAAAAGGACACTTTATTTTTATTAACTCCTTCAGACTACAACAACCCTCTGTGGTGGATTGATATCTTACCACCATACTCCTCTTTTTCCCCAATTTACAGATAGGAAAACTGTGGTACTGCAAAGATTAACTAACTAAGCAGTGGATCTGGATTTTTAAGCCCAGAAAATCTGGCTCCCAAGCCCATGAACCTCAGCGCTGCACCACAGTGCTCTTGATAAAAGAAGTCAGTCTTTAATGATGAGCCTCAGGCATGAACTAGACTCCTAACTGGCAATAAAGGATGCTTGATAATATGGCAGAAAGAACTCTGGGCTGAAGTAAATGAGGCCTGAATTCTAGACTCATTTTGACCTCTGAATCTCTGTGCAGCTTGGGGCAAGTTGCTTTCCATCCCTGGACCTACTCCCCATCTGAACCACAAAGTCCTTCCAGCTTTGATATGCTCTAGTTCTGGGGCTTTCTAGGAGTATGGGAAGTAAATGTTCATGATATTAAATTATGCAAATGGGAACCAATTCTCAAAGTTTAGGCAGGAAAGTCTGGGATAGAGAGAAAAGGGAGGAGTCAGGATCCTCTAGAGACCGAATCCCAGGCCAATGTCACAAGAAATGAGTAAGTCATAGGCCAGGGGAAATGCAAATATCTTCACCGGGACCCTAGCCTAATTACGTAATGACCAGTGTAGCTTCAGGACAATACTGAAGCAGAAAGATCTCTCAGAGGTTATGGTGTAAGTCAATGGTTTTCCCACTTAGTTTAAGCTGTTTTTAAAATCTTTCATAGGGTGCAACATACAAAGCTGAGTTTTTAAAGCAACATTTTATTTGTGTGAATTTATTTTATATATACAGATTATAACCTTTACTTATTATAAAGTCAATCAGTAAGAACAAGGCTCTTTTGATTAAATAAAATGGATGCTCAGGTTGATACAAAACTGCAATTGTCACTCATAACCCTCTGACTTCACATCTTTTGTGTTTATCAAAACAGCCTGATAATTTTCATTAGTTTTGGTTGTACAATATCCTGAAAACACTATTTACACAGATGAGTGGCTGCAAATGCTGACAGGTTAAAAAAAAAATAAAAAAGAGAAGAAGAAGAAAAAGTAAAGGTGGTTATACAATCTTCTAATATTTTCCAAAGTGACTCACAGGTTTTAAAAGGAAGCCAAAGAGATCTACTTGAATTATACAAACTACCCTATTCCAGATCATATCCATGATGCAGAGGTGCATTCATTCACCCATTTATTCAGCAGATACCTCCTGAGTGCCTACGATGGGTTATGTACTGCTCTAAGCGCCCAGATATGGCAGTGAGGAGAACAAAAGCACTCTTCTCCTTTGAAGCTTAAAGCTTTGGCATGTGAGAGACAGAAAATCAGTAAAATAAATACACTAAGTAAAATCTATAGGATGATGGTGATAAGTGTTATGGGAACAAATAAAGCAGAAATGGGGGCTTAGGGACTCCAGGGTCAAAAGTGAGTCAATTTGAAATAGGTCAAGGGACCTTCACTTAGAAGGTTTATGCAAAAGTCTGAAGGAGTGAGGGAGCCAGCCCTGAGGCTGGGGCAAGAGCAATCCAGCCAGTGCCAAGGCCCCAGAGAGACAGAGAGATGCCTGCTGGGCCAACCCAAGGAAGAGTAAGAAAGCTGAACAGATCGGGGAGGCTGAGCAAGAGGGAGAGCTGTAGAAAATGAGATCAGAAAGGAGGAGGGTCAAGGCTAACAGGACAAATAAGGGGTGTCCTGAGACTAGACTGCAGGCTTTAGCCATGCAGAGGTTATGGGTCATGGGTGACCTTGGTAAGTCCAGTTTTGATGGAGTAGTAAGAGCAGAAGCAAGTCCAGTTTTGATGGAGCAGTAAGAGCAGAAGCCTAACCAGGCATTTGCAAGAGGGCAATGGAGGAGAGAGATTGGGGTGGTGGTAAGGATGGGATCTTTCCCAGATTTTTGTTATAAAGGGAAACAGAGAAATGAAATGGCAACTGAAGGGGGAGGTTGGATGGGGATGTTTGTTTGTTGTCTGTTTTAGCGTGGGGGGAAATCTTAGCATGTTTGTACAGTGATGTCAAGGATCCAGGACAGAGAAAACATGTTACTATGTAGGCGGGAGAAGGAGAATTGCTGAAGCAGTGCCCTTGGATGTGTGTGGAGACGCATCTACGGTTGGACGGTGCATCTGCAGTAACAGGAAGGAAGGCAAGGCACAACACACTGAGGCAAAGCGGCAGTGGATGGTGGGAACCCACAGAAGCTCTCCTGGTTGCTTTTATTATCTCTGTGAAATGAGAAACTGGTCATCAGATAGAAGTGAGGGAGGGGGAGGAGGTGCTGAAGGTTCAAGGAGGAAGGAGAAGTCATGAAAAAAAATCATCTAGATGAGAGGGAGGGTGAATGGACCAGGGAAACGTATCATGGTTGCCAGGCAGCGTAACAGCCCACAGAAGACGAGGACTCGTGAATCAGAAGGGAGGCAGCCAGCCTGCTGTGCACTCTTCTCTAGCCTGTTCGACTGCTCTGGGGCTGGTACCCAGTAGGCAGAGTATTGGTTATGACAAGTGTGGTTCTGCCATATAACTCTGAGGAGGGAAGGAGGCAAGAGTGTGGACTCCGGAGGCAAGATACCTGATTACAAATCCTTGATCCACAACTCCCTAGCTGTGTGACCTTGAGCAAGTTAGCTACCCTCTCTGGGCTTCAGTTCTTTCACCAGGTCCTTCAGCCAAGATTAAATGAGCTTGTGTACATACAGTATTTAGGATAGTGTCTCACATATTAAAAGCTCTCAGTAAATGTTAACTTTTATTATTACCAGTACTGTTTGAAAGAGTCAGCAAATGGGTTTCTCCACCAGTCAAAATCCTCACCGTTTGGCAGGAAACCCTTGTGAAATGTATCTTGTAACATTAGGAGCTATTAAACAAAATCGTGTTTTAAATCTCATCTTGCCCATTTCCACTGGATACACCTTCGAAATTTCCAGCCTAATTTATCTTTTTTTTTTTTTTTTGTAATGTTAAGGCTGAACATTAAGTTTCAATTTTCCTGCTGACACTTTATCAGCTGTCAGTCCTATGGCAACTAAACGTCAGTCAAGTAGCACCCAAAACGTACAATAACATGATATTATCACAACATGATGTGATGTTCACTGTACAACTATTACACTGTGAGGAGAGCAGGTGCCTGAGATGTACCCGAGCCTTGCCTGGAATTTCAGTTGACCTTAGAAAAACATTATTTCTCAGCCCGTGAGTGCTACACTAGTATATATACTGAAAAACTTTCACAGGAGCAGACATGCACAGGAGCAATTTTTAAAGAGACATTGGCAGCTGCAATTTCACTAACTAAATATTCATTTACAAAGGTTTGAGTATGTTGACAAAGTAAATGACCCCCAGTGCAGGTCGGAGGTAAGTGGGGAAAATGTGAAATTTCTTTTGTGAGTGCTTCCATTTTCTCCATAGAATAGGCAGGCAATCATCAGAATCATCCGCTGAGAGCGTGGGTGGGGAAAAGGAGCAGAAGACAGAAGCCCTAATGGAAGCTGAGATAACACCCTAGGGGCCTACGAAATGTTTTAAAGTTCAGAAAACAACACAGTGGAATGTGTATGTTATTTTGTACAGAGATTAAGAGCACCATCCCTGAACCAGCTGTGGGACCCTGGGCCTGTCATCTAAATTTTCTTAGCCTCAGATTCTTCAACTGAAAAATGGGGAATTATTAGAGTCCCTATTTCATAGGATGGGCGTGAGAATTAAATATGTCAATCCATGGACAGCTTGTAAAACGTGGCCTGGAAACAAAATATGATCAAAGTGTTAGCTATGATTCTTACGGTGTTTTTTAAGGACTTAAATTATATTTTTACTCTGAGTTGGATTTCTGGAGCTCCCAAAACACCTCCTTGAGCTCTTAGGATTCCTCTGAAAATAGTTTGACAGCCAGTGATCAAATCTAACCCTCTTGTTGTAAATGAGAAAACTAGGACCTAATCAGATATGCACACCTATCCCAGTTACACAGCAAGGAACACAGATCTTATGAGGCTTGACCTCAGGGCTGTTCTGCACTTGGGCAGGTTTTTTTGAGCCACCCCTAGCTCTGGCATCCCTGTGCCTGCCCCAAGAAGAATAGCCAGAGAATCTTTTAACTGACACATCAGAAAGAAGAGGCAGTAATACCTTGAAGAAACTTCTGGGAAGCTGGGTTCTAAGGCTTTGACCTACCCTCAACCCTCACTCCCATGATCAGACAAATTGAGCTATGGGGCAGTTTGCTAGTCCGGCTCCAGGGGAAAAAAAAATAAGCCCTGGGTGGGAAGGTTGGGAGGGGGAGACTGGGGGATGGGTCTTTCCTGGAGACTCATTCAGAAACAAAATATTCAGGAAGGTTCCAGCGGACCAGTGAAGGGGAAAGGGAGGGAAAACATATTTGGTGGAATGTATTCAAGAAGTAGTTCATGAACCAGCAGCATCAGTATCCCGTGGGGGACTGTTCAGACTGCAGACTCCCAGCTCCCACCCCAGACTTGCTGAACCAGAATCTGCTTTTTGACCAAATCTCCAGGCAATTCCTATGTACCTTAAAATTTGAGAAGTAGCCGGTGCATCACATCATTATCCCATTTCTTCTTCACAATGACTCTGCCTCAGGGCAGACCCTGTTATTATCCCCATTTTACAGAAAAGGAAACTCGGGGGCTTAGAAAGGCTAACCTCCTGCTCATGACACATGGACAGTGCACAGCACAGGGTGTGTCTGAACCCAGACTGTCCAACTCCAAAGCCTATGCTGTTTCTATGACCTTGAGCTGCCACCTTCTTGACAGGACCAGACATTGCATGGGCTCAGTTTGGGAAGGCAGGGAGAAAAGAGAAACACTGGACAGGAATCCTATGGAAACTTCTCATAACACAGTACAGGAACCCAGCGGCACTACCTAATTCATTCACTTATTCATTCAGCAAACATTTCCCAAGAGCATGTGCTAGGAAGTGGGGCACAGAAAAGAACGTCTCTATACTTGTGCTGAAGAAACTTAGATCCAGTTGGGAAGACAGAGGAGTAAACCAACCATTCCTGTGTCCCACACAAACTCCCTCTTTGATATCTTGGCAGTCCTTCACTTCTTTTCCTTTTCCCCTTTCCTTCTTGTCCTCTTCTCCTGTCCTGTTCTTCCTCTTTTATGAGGGCCCCACTGGACACCTCCAAAAAAGAAGCAGCAACAATTGTCACCCCTATGACAGCTAACATGGGGAACAAAGCCTGGTCAGAAACGGTGTTTCTAAGTCCTCTCTAAAGGCTAGGCACCTGGCATTCCTGTTGGTTTCAGGGAGCTGAGCCTCTAACTCTTGGCACCAGAAGGGTCATTACCAGATGAGTCTCTTCCAGCTGGTTTCAACATCCTTTCTTTGGCTGAGACTTCCCTGCTCCCAGGAAGCAAGTGAAGTCCTGTTCCCAGTAGAGCCCCCTACAGAAGCTCAGGTGCAAATGAGATCATTGGACCGATTCAGACCAGCCAACACAGAGTAAGGCTGGATTCTGAGTTCCAAAAACAATGACAATATCAGTTGGAGGGACACAGGGCAGGAGGATTTAGGGGTTGGAATAAAAGAGGTCAAATTTATGACAGCACTGAAAGTATTATTTTTGCAGCATAGCCTCCAGAGACAGCAAGAAAAATGAATCCAAAGAGAGCAGGGCCAAGTTCAACCACAGAGTTAAGTGAAAAAGGCAGTTTACAAAGCAGAATGAGCCCACATAAAGGTACAGTGAGAATCTGTGTACATATGTGTGTATAAAACATGGAAATGTCTTCAAGAAAACAAGTGCTCGCCTGTGTTGAGGATAGAGTGCCTTGGTACTAATTTAGAACAGGATGTGGCTCCAGGCAGGCAGGGGAAAGGTAGCTCTTCCCATTCACCACCATGACACAACACTAGCAGTGAACTTGACTTGGCAGACATCTGCCCATGGACTTTCCCTTTACTTTCAGCCTGTTGCTTAAGAAATTCCCATTTCTTTCTATAACTCTCTTCCCTGTGCTTTTTATGACTTCTAACAAGATCGTAAACTTCATCCCCATGCAACTCAAGCTTCTAACTTAACAGTTAGACCATTTGTAGCTACTAAAACAGGACTCTCTTGGATCTGGAAGGTGGAGGTGGTCTGAAACATCAGAAAACAGCTTTGCTGCACTGCTTTGACCAACCCAAAGAAAATAAGACCCTGGAGGCATGAACCTACAAAGCCTCCCATTCTGCTATAAAATTTTGGAGAAGGAATATTATAATTTATATAAAACTGGAACATATAGCAGGCAGGGGGATTATTACAGGTTGACTAATGAGTACAAATATACTGTTTGATCAGAGAAATGAGACCTAGTGTTCAATGGATCAGTAGAATGACCATAGTTTACAATAGTCTGTGTACATTTCAAAATAGCTAGTAGAAAATAATTCAAATGTTCCTAGAATAAAGAAAAGACAAATACTTAAGGTGATGAATATCCCCCATTACACTGATTTCATGCCCCTCAGCCCTCTACTCCTGTTAATGAAGGTGACTCAAAATACTTTTCCACCCGAAGCATCCAATTTGTGTTTTCAGACTCATAACCCCTTCATGAAGCAAGAGTCAGCTAGTTATTTTTGATTGACTAAAAGTGTTTCTTGATACAATCATTTCTGTTAAGCCATCAAAGTATGTTTTCAAGGGAACTGCATCTCTGGTGAGCCCTGAGGGGGCCTTTTCTCTCCTGGGGGAAGCTTGGCAGGTGACTTTGCTGCAGGCACATACCACTCTCCAGCTGCTGTCTCTCCCTAGCTTGAAGGATCAGCACCGGGGAGGCGGGGGCGGGGTTGCGGGATGGGAGGTCCCCCTGGTGCTGTGTGGCTGACACTGCAGTAGATAGGGGCGGAGCAGGTTAGAGTAAACCCTCCATGACTGTTTCACAGCATCCTTGGATGGTTCATCATGTCACCAGGTTGGGCAAAGGACTGCCTTCAGGCCTTCAACATTGCTGTCTATGGAATGACTACAAGTCTCCAACTCTAACCAAAGCATCAAAGATCCAGAAAGACAGCATACAGTGACCAGTGGGAAAGCTGCCCTTGGCACCAGAGTAGGTGCCTCCCCTGCCTATGACCTAGGCAGGAGACTTGAAACTGAACTAGGGAAACTGAGCGTTCACGTTTGCCTCTGGTTGAATACCATGTGAAAGGTGCATTCTGGGCAGCATTCAAGAGTTGATAGCCCTAACAGAGGTTATGGCCCTTTAGCCAATGATTTTCAGGGTTAAGCACTGCCTTCAGTGCTCTCACAGGTCACCCACTACAGATGGGGTTTTACGCTGGGCAGTAGAATGGCACCATCAGAGCAGCAACATATGTGTCTCTGTGTGGTCTCAACCCCCTGCAGATCTTGGACTGTCCAGCCAGCTTGCTATTTGCATACATCAATTTAATATTCAGCAGAGGCATATGGGACCACTCTTGATTGGCTTAGCCTGATTAAAATCCCATTAAGAAAAAAAGGAATATAGAAGAAGGGAAACACACTCAAAGAACTCAAAGAAATTTGGAGATCATCTCCTATTCTACAACCATTGCAGGCCTCACTGACCTAGCATCGAACTCCTTCCCACTGAGCCCAAATCCGGCTTCATAGTCCTCATCAATATCCCAATTCAGGCTGCAACCACCATCCATTGGAGTTGGCATGCAAAATAAAACTTATTTGACATCACTGATAAAATCCAAACCTATCTTTTTACAGATGAGAAAACCAGATTTAGAGAAGGAGAGTGACTTAGCCAGAATCATACAAGAAGTCCCAACTTTGGCAGTTAAAATCTGACTCCTATTCCAGTGTTCTTTCTACTGCATCAGAATCAGTGTTCTAAAATCTTAGAATCAAGGTGAACAGGAAATAAGAGGAAGACGACATAAAAGCTCATCCTATGGAAAGAACAGCAGCTTAGCATTAGATGACCCTAGGTTCAAATCCTAGCTTCAATACTTTAAAGCTCCAACACTTAAAAGTCACAGACAGGTGACTTCACTTGCTGGTCCTCAGCTTTCCCACCTACAAAATGGAGATAATAATGCCTCCTTTATAGAGCCATTGTAATGCTAAAATGAGATGATGCCTGGCACAGTGTCCAACACAGACCAAGTACAGTGTATGAGGAGATTTACCCACACCAATACCAGGCTCCTCATGGCGGCCACTTCCTTCCCTGCCTCATTCCCAGCCAAACCACCTCCTATTGGCTTGATTGCCATCAGTGATGAATGAGGCTTCAGTTTCCATGGTTGCCCAGACCTATTTATTGGACAGATGACTTTCATAGCCTGCAGGTCTCTGCTTGGAGCTGGCAAGAGCTGGGCCACTGAAGCTACATTTCCAAAGCACCTGAGCTCTCTCTACTCCTGAGAGTGCCTGGGGATGCTCCCAGAATTGTAAGACTCCCTCTGTGGATTCCTGGGTAAAGGTAGTAACATTTTTAGGAAGCTCCATATGGAATCAGTGTCAAGTGCCAATTCAACACATTATTACTTGGACTCCAAAAGGCTGTTCTGGTTCTCCCACTAGCTCATCAGCTTCCCTAGGGCAAGGCCAAGGTCATACTCAGCTCTGCATCTCCCATGTTCATGTCTCCTGGCATACAATTAGTGCACATCGTAAACTGCATTCTTGGCTACAATTCTCCACCCTACCCTTCTTCCATCCACTTTATCTTGTAAACTTCACAATGTTCTCTCTATATACACAAAGCATAATCCCCCACCCCAGACCTGGCCATGCAACTTGCTTTGGCCAAAGGAATGTGCATTAGTTATCTATTGCTGTGTAACAAATTACCCCCAAACTTAAAAGCCTAACACAACACACATTTATTATCTCATAGTTCCTGAGCACCAGGATCTCAGTATGGTTCACCTGGGTCCTCTGCTTCAGGGTCTCACATTGCACAGGACTGCAATAAAGGGGTCAGCTGACCTGTAAGCACGTCAAGGCTCCACTGGGAAAGGTTCCACATCCAAGCTTATGTGCTCTATTGACGGGACTCAGTTCCATCCAGGCTGTTGGCCAGAGGCTGCTCTCCATTCTTGCTGTGTGGGCTACTTCATCAAAGCACATAAGCTGAGGAGACACTAAAGAGAATCTGCTAGCAAGAGATAAGTCATAATCTCTTGTGACCTAATCACAAAACTGACAGCCCATCACTTTTGCTGTATTCTATCAGTTCAAAGCAAGTCATAGGCTCTGCCCTACTCAAAGGGAGGGGATTACCCAAGGGTATGAATTCAGGAGGCCGGGATTATTGAGGACCATCTTAGAAGACTGCCTACCACAGGATGTTTGCAAATGTAGCAAGCGGTGTCTTGAGAAACACATGTACAATTGGGCTTTCTTGCTCTTATGAGAAGAATGTGCCTTAAGTAACCCACTAGTTCAAGAAGGAGCATGAAGGATGCATGGCAAGAACTAAACCCCCCAGGAAAACCCAACCTAGAGCAGAGTCCCCAGCAAAAGCGTGGGCACATGAGTGAGCCCAACTGAGACCAGCACAACTGCCCAGTAGAGTTCAACCCACATCAGTTGGCTCTGGCAGAAGTCACTGAAGTTTTGAAGTTGTTGTGAGCAAAAGCTAATTGATACCATGAGCAGAAAGTATTAGCACAATGCATAATTATTTATTTCACTGCTCAGTTTCCTCATCTGTAGAAAGGGCATAACAGTATTTATCCCTCACAAGGTCATTATGAAAACTAAATGAGCAAGTTTTTACAAAATATTTAGAACAGTGTCTGATGCATAGTAATTAGGCATAAGTGTTTGTTAAAATAAATCCATCAATAACAGCTAACCTGTTTTTCAGTGTTTACCACATGTTATAAACTTTGCACACATTCTCTCATTTACTCTTCACAATAATCCCATGAGGTTGGTACAATTATTACCTTCATTTCTTAAATGGGGATTAGACCCCATTAAAAATGGCAAGACATGAACAGACACTTCCCAAAAGAAAACATACAAGCAGCCAACAAAAAAATATGAAAAAAATGCTCATCATCACTAATCATCAGAGAAATGCGAATTAAAACCACAATGAGAAATTGTCTCATCTCACACCAGTCATAATGATAATTATTAAAAAGTCAAAAAACAACAGATGTTGGAGTGGCTGTAGAGAAAAGGAAATGCTTATACACTGCTGATGGGAAAATTAATTAGTTCAGTCACTGTAGAAAGTGGTTTGGAGATGCCTAAAAGAACTTGAAACAGAACTACCATTAGACCCAGCAATCCCATTACTGGATATATATCCCAAAAAGTCCTAAATCTTTCTACCAAAAAGACACATGCACTCACATTTCATCGTTGCACTATTCACAATAGCAAAAACATGGAATCAACCCAGTTGCCCATTAAGAGTGGACTGGATAAAGAAAATGTGGTTCACATAAGCCATGGAATACTACGCACCATAAAAAAGAACAAAATTGTGTTCTCTGCAGCAGTATGGGTGCAGCTGGAGGTCATTATCCTAAGCAAGTTAATGCAAGAACAGAAAATCAAATATCACATATCCTCACTTAAAAGTGAGAGCTAAACATTGAGTACTCATGGACAGAAACATGGCAACAATAGACACTGGAGACTATTAGAGGGGGGCAAGGGTTAAAAACTGATAGGCACTATGCTCATTTACTGAGTGGCAGGATCATTTGTATCCAAAACCTCAGCATATATATTATATATATATAGCAACATATTAATATCATATAACAAACTTGCTCACGTACCCCCTGAATCTAAGATATAAGGTGAAATTATAAAAGTAAAATAAAATAAAATGGAGCTTAGAAAGTTTGAAAAATTTGCACAAATCACACAGCTAGTATATGGGGAAGCCAAGGTTCAAATTAATAATCAGTTAAGTAAAGACCAAGATCAGAAAGATAAGAGAACAGTGTCAGCAATAAAAAGGTTGAAAGAGTAACGAGAGGTACAAGCAAGTGACTGGGTTGATTCAGAACTAAGTCTGTAGCAGCTGGGCTGGTGCCAGGACAGTCCTTTAGTTTGGGTCCTTATGTGCCTCATGGGGGCTAAAAGAATGACCAGAGGATGACAGAACAGAGATGTTTAACAAGAAAAGAGAAGTCTGAAGGGGTAACACAAGAGATGTTTTCAAATAAGAAAAGCCACTGGAAAGGGAAATTGATGGTTCAATGTGACTCCAGGGGACAGATATAGGTCATTTAGGTGGAAGTTCAGAAAGAGATCAATGTAAGGAAGAACTAGGTAGGAGTTCCAGGTACTAACTCATAAATAGAATGCCCAGGGTGGACAATGAGCTTCCCTAGAAGTGCTCCAGCAGATTCTGGAGGACCACGTGCCAAGGATGTTGTAGACATTTCTGCGTTGGACTAACAGCCAAATGATTTACCTTGCGAGACCTCTTCCGGCTCATAGTCTGAGCTTCCAAGAAAACAATTGCATAGATGGATGCACAGCCAAAACCTTGCTGATTGGGAAACTGTCACCTGGTTCATTTCTGATGCCATGGCAGGAAACAAAGAAAATCTACAACAAAGCTCTATTTTTTCAAGCAACAAAGAAATGAGTGAATAATTAATTATAATTCCAATGATTGAAGGTGCTCAATAAAGTTGCTCATCATTATGGTCCTCAACAGACAGCATGGCCATCGTTAACCCTCACTTGGATTGATCATGTTCAGAGACACTTCTCAAGCTCCTACTCAGCCTTAAACAAACTCTGCTTCCTGACTAAACCTTCTTTCCTTTCCTTCCCTGCTCCACCTGGCTTCTCCAAAACTCATTCTTCTTGCAACTGAAAGCTGCATTTATTTTTTTTCTTGCAGCCCCATTCTCTCCTGGTTCTCTTCTGTGTCTCCTTCTTTTCCTTCTTTGGGTCTCTTCAATGGCCACTGTCTCTGTTATCCTATTACATGTTGATAAACCCTAAAACTCCATGCCTACCTTCCTTTCTTACCAATCCTCACACTTCCCGTGGGTAATCTCAGCCATCCCTATGGGGTTTTAGCCACCCAAATGCTAGCAACTCTTAAATCTCAGGCTCTAGCCCAGATGACTCTGCTGAGAAGCCTGTATGTCCAACTGCTGCTGGGCGTCTCCACCGAAATGTCTCCCAGGCATCTCTGATTCAACCTTTGTAAAATTTACTCTTTACCTTTCACCAAAATCAGTTCTTCGTCTTTTTAATAGCATCAAACTGTGTCATTGGGTATCCTCTTTTCCCTTCCTGGGCTTCAGTTTTTCCATCTGTAAAATAAGGAAGTGGGAGTGATTTATTTCTAAAACCTCTTTCTTTCAATTATGACATCTTGAGATTTACCTTAAGATCCCAGGATTTTAAATGATGCTGTGTTCTATCAGCTTGAAAGACAATATAATGACAAAACAATACTAATAATAGCTGAACTTTATTGAGCAGTTACATGTACTAGAAATTTCTGTAATCATTACCTCTAGGTTATCTCCATGAGGTGGTCCCACCACTATTATCCTCATTTTGAAGATAAAGAAATGAAGGCTAAGGGAGGTTAGGGGATCTGGCCAAAGACATACAGCTGGGAAGTGGCCACACTAAGAGTCAAACCTTCATGGTCTTACTCACATTCCTGGGCTCTAGACCTGGGTAAGAGTCTTGAGTTTCTGTCTTGGCTCCAGATTTTGTTAACTCTGTGTCTTTGGGCAAATCTTTTGCTCTTTTATGGCTTCGTTTCTCCATTTTTCAGAGTAATACTAGTAGCTAATATTAAGTCTTGCAGACTTGCAAGATTAAATGAAATAATACTGTGAGTTACAATGTAAGGATGTTTCTACCCATATTCCTTTGTCCTCCATTGTGCTTACCCTTCTCACCCAGGCAGAAAGGTGGCTACTCTCCCAGGCATTCATTGCTGCAGGGAAGGGATATCAGCTAAGAATGCAGAGAAAAGATTTGAAAGCTTAGACCTTATGGGAGCTAGGATATTAATATTGATTTGAGGAAAACAATGTGGAGTCAAAACAAGGCTTCCTGTCCCCCAAGTAGAAGAAAAGATTCCTGAGAAGCAAAGAGTAAGTATATGTTAGGGCTTTTGGAGAAGGAGGTCCCATCCTCCCCAGCAGCACACATCTGTGTGTGTGGTGGATTGAAGGGAGGGTGAGAGATGTTCTAGATAGACGCAGGAATCTGAAAGCAAAGGGGGCTTCTGTTCCCAACCACAGCTCAGAAATCTTCTCTGTAGAAGTAGCAGAGTCTCAGATCTAGGCAGAAGATCCTGAGACTACCTCCCAGCATTCATGCTCCCAGGGCAGTTCAGGCACCACAGAAAGATCCTGGGGGCCAGAGCAGTGGGGACACAACTGAGGGCATTAGAGGATGCCTTGCAATCAGGGTAAAGGAGAACCCAGCAGCAACCCATGGGACCCATGGGCTGAGAACCAGCATGTCCCAGCAGCTGGCACCGTGGGTAGATGATAACATACTTGATACTAGATGCCCATACTCTCTCCCAGTACCCAAATGCCTCGATCCTCTATAAAACCCCTGGAACTGGCCAGGATCACACCTGGGATTCCAGAAATTTGGGAGGCCAAGGTGGGAGGATCACTTGAGCCCAGGAGTTCAAGACCATCCTGGGCAACAAAGCAAGACCCCATCTCTTCAAAAATAAAAATTAGCCAGTAATGTAGTTTGGATTGGTGTCCCCACCCAAATCTCATGTTGAATTGTAATCCCCAGTTTTGAAGATATAGCCTGGTGGGAGATGATTGGATCATGGGGGTGGAGTTCTCATGAATGGTTTAGTATCATCCCCCTTGGTACTGTATAGTGAGTGAATTCTCGCAAGATCTGCTTGTTTGAAAGTGTATAACATCTTCCCCCTCTCTCTCTTCCTTCTACTCCAGTCATGTAAGGTATGCCTGATTCCCCTTTGCCTTCCACCATGATTGTAAGTCTCCTGAGGCCTCCCCAGAAGCAGAAGCCACTATGCTGCTTATACAGCCTTTGGAATCATGAACCTCTTTTTAATAAATTACTCAGTCTCAGGTATTTCTTCATAGCAGTATGAGAACAAACACATACAGAAAATTGGTACCAAGGAGTGGGGCATTGCTATAAAGATATCTGAAAATGTGGAAGCGACTTTGGAACTGGGTAACAGGCACAGATTGGAAGAGTGTAGAGGGCTCAGAAGAAGACAGGAAGATGAGGGAAATTTTGGAGCTTCCTAGAGACTTGTTAAATGGTTGTGGCCAAAATGCTGATAGTAAAAGGGATAGTGAAGGCCAGGCTGATGAGATCTCAGATGGAGATGAGGAACTTATTGGGAACTGGAGCAAACGTCACTTTCGTTACACTTTAGCAAAGAACTTTGAGACATTGTGCCCCTGCCCAAGCAATCTGTGGAACTTTGAACTTGAGAGTGATGATTTAGGGTATCTGGTGGAAGAAATTTCTAAGCAGCAAAGTGTTCAATATTTGGCCTGGCTGCTTCTAACAACCTATGCTTATGTGTGAGCAAATAAATGATCTGAAAATGGAACTTATATTTAAAAGGGAAGCAGAGCATAAATTTTTGGAAAATTTGCAGCACAGCCATGTGGTAGAAAAGAAAAGCCCATTTTCAGGGGAGAAATTCAAGCAGGCTGCAGAAATTTGCATAACTAAAAGGAAAGCAAATGCTGATAGACAATGGGAGAAAGTTTTTGGTGGCATTCCAGAGACTTTCATGGCAGCCCCTCCCATCACAAGCCCAGAGTCCTACGAGGCCTGAATGGCTTTGTGGGCCAGGTTCAGAGCTCCATTGCCCTGTACAGCCTCAGGACACTGTTCTGCATACTAGCCTCTCCACCTCCAGCTGTGGCTCAAATGAGCCAAGGTATACCTCAGGCAACTGCTCCAGAGGGAGCAAGCTGTAAGCCTCTGCACCTTTCACATGGTGTTAAGCCTGGAAGTGCACACAATGCAAGAGTTGAGGCTTGGGATCCTCCACCTAGATTTCAGAGAAAGTATGGAAAAGCCTGGATGTCCAGGCAGAAGCCTGCTGCAGGGAAGAGTCCCTCATGGATAACCTCTACTAGGGCAGTGTGGATGGTAAATGTGGAATTGGAGCCCCCATACAGAGTTCTCACTGGGGCACTGCCTAGTGGAGCTGTAAGAAGATGGCCATCATCCTTCAGATCCCAGAATGGTAGATCTACCAACTGCTTTCGCCCTGCACCTGGAAAAGCCAGAGGCACTCAGTGCCAGTCTTTGGAAGCAGTAGCAGGGACTGAACCCTGCAAAGCCAAAGGTACAGGGCTGCCCAAGGCCTTGGTAGCCCACCCCTCACACCAATATGTCCTGGATGTGGGACATAGAGTCAAATGAGATTGTTTTGGAACTTTAAGGTTTAATAAATGCCCTGCTGGGTTTTAGACTTGCATGGAGCCTTGGCCCCTTTCTTCTGGCTGATTTCTCCCTTTTGGAATGGAAGTATAATATGCCTATAATTCCATTGTATCTTGGAAGTAACTAATTTGTTTTCGATTTTACAGGCTCATAGGTGAAAGTGACTAGCCTTGTCTCAAATGAGACTTGGGACTTTGGACTTTTGAGAAATGCTCAAATGAGTTAAGACTTTGGAGGACTGTTGGGAAGGTATGATTGTATTTTGAAATGTGAGAAGGACATGAGATTTTGGAGGGATCAGGGGTGGAATAACATGATTTGCACCTGTGTCCCCACCCAAATCTCATGTTGAATTGTAATCCCCAGTTTTGGATGGGAGGTGATTGAATCATGGGGGAGGAGTTTGTACAAACGGTTTAGTATCATACCCCTTGGTATTGTATAGTGAGTGAGTTCTCACTAGATCTGATTATTTTAAAGTGTGTGGCAGCTTTCCCCTCTCTCTCTTTCTCCTGCTCTGGTCACATAAGATGATCTTGCTTCATCTTTGCCTTCTGCCATGATTGAAAGCTTCCTGAGGCCTCCCCAGTAGAAGAAGCTGCCATTCTTCCCTGTATAGCCTGCAGAACATGAGCCAATTAGACCTCTTTCATTTACAAATTACCCAGTCTCAGGTATTTCTTTATAGTAGTGCAAGAATGGACTAATATAGCTGGGCATGGTGCTGCATGCTTATAGTCCCAGCTTCTCAGGAGGCTGAGACAAGAGGATCGCTTGAGTCCAAGAGTTCTAGGCTGTAATGAACTATGATCATGCCACTGCACCAGCCTGGACCACAGAGTGAGACCCTGTCTCTAAAACATTTAAATTTACATTTTAAAAAGATCCCTGGAACTTAGATATATTCTGAGGCAAGGTAGGACCCAAATGAATTGAGATTAGGTTTCTCCTGTTTAGCGAACTGGAGGCTCAAAATGATAAGAAAAAGGAAAGGGAGTTTTATTTTAGTTCTTGTTCATATGGGTTTGTAGACTGAAACCACAGCTATTGCATATGCGAAGTACTCAGCCCAGTGCCTGACACAAAGTAGACACTTGATGAATGAGAACTGGTTCTTTTACCACCTCCTGAAAGAACCTCCTCTCCACACAGGCTCTCTCCTGTCCCTGCCCTTCATGTCCAGTTGGTATCTGTGCTCCTTAGGAGAGAAACAAAATGGGGAGATTAAGTAGATTTGCTCACTACTCTTTGCACCCACCATGATCTTTTACCTAACTCCAGGTGAAGAAATCACTTTCCTCTCCTCCTGACTGTAGATGTTTAGTGATACTACTGTGAAAATTAAATGTTTCGCTGAAGATTACTCTTTAACCCTGGAATTCAAGTTGGTATATATCTGCTTGTTCATTAGTTAATTAGTTAATCAGTTTGTTTATTTAGTAACAGCCAGATTCTATGAAACACAGCAATGGGAAGGAAAATCCTTTACGTTCACACTTCTCAAGCTTTAATGTGCCCACACATCATCTGTGGATCTTGTTAAAACAGAGATTCTGATCCAAAGTATGGAAAAGGGGCCTGAGTTCTACATTTCTAATAAGCTCCCGAGTGATACTAATCTTGCTGACCCATAGACTAAACCTAGAGGCTCTAGAGTCAGACACATTGGGTTCAAATCCCAACTCTGCTTGTAGCTATGTGACTTTAAGCAACTTAAATAACCCCTCTGAGCCCTCATGTCATCTTTTATTAAATGGAACTATATATAACTTCTTACTGAAAGTTTGTGTAGGTGAAGAGTAAAGATAATTTAACAGAGCCTTGGCGTGTCTTGGCCATTCTGCAAGTAGCAGTGTGAATTATTAGGATAGTGTGGTCCCATTTATGCTAAATGTGGGGATGCACCTTTCTACTAGAACCTGAGGATCCCTCTTGTCTTGACATTCTGCTATTCTGGGAGGACCGAATAGCTCTGAAATGAATAAAACTGTCACTCCCTATACGAATGGGCAGTATCTTGTCTCTACTATCAGAGTGTGATCATCATTCCAGACCAGGTGTGGGGCATCTTGCTCTTGAGATGGGCTGAGAATCAGGATGTTCCAGCAGCTGGCAGCATTGATAGATGATGACATACCTGATACTAAATGCCCACCTAGTCCCCAAATGTCTCGATGTCCTATAAGACCCCTGGAACCGGCTGAGCATGGTGGTTCACACCTGGATCCCAGCATTTTGGGAGACCAAGGTGGGAGGATCACCTGAGCTCAGGAGTTCGAGGCCAACCTGAGCAACACAGCGAGATCCCATCTCTACAAAAATAAAAATTAGCGGGGCATAATGGTGCATGCCTGTAGATCCTGCCCATTGCTGTGGCTACGCCGCTTTCCACTCCCCTCTTCAGGGATATTGATCCCCAGCCAGCTGTAGATGCATCTTATTATTTGTGTGCCATAATCAGCACAGATATTAGGGTAATTCCCTGGCCTGGATCAATTTGTCTCCCCATGCCAGCCTGAATCTCTCTCTGAGGTCCCCAGAGCCACTGACAGCTTTGCGGGACCCAACTCTGGAAATAAAATTTCAGTTACATCTACTGGAAATTAGATTAGATGTTATTACTGGAAGGAAAAAGGAGAGATGACAACAACCAAAGGCTCAGAGGGAAAAGGCATATGTACATCAACACACAAATATGAAATGAAAAGCCATTTTACAGCCTCACTCACCAACCCAAAGGAGCCAAAGAGCATCTGTCCTGCTTGGGGCGACGAGGAGGCTGCCTCAGCACCAGCAATGGCCCTGTTGAAACAGAAGTGGCTCTCACCTCTGAGAGGCAAGGCAAGGCTCTGAAAACATAGTGGTCCTCAAGGCAGACCACCAGGGCTCACTCAAATCCAGGTTCTCCCACTCCTGGGCTGCGTGGACTTGGAGACACAACTTCCCCACTACTGTGAGTCTTCGTATTCTCACCTGCGTTATAGGATGATGCTAATACCAGTACATAGTTCAGAGGACAGTGAGATGAAACAGTAAGCAATGTTCCACACATTGACCCAAAGAGGCATAAACTGGGTGATCAGAATAGGAAATACACAACTCATACTAAGAACTGTGTTTTATATCATAGCCCTGTACATGTACATGTATACATGAATAGACAAAAACGTTAAGTATTACAAAATAAGTCTTGTTACTAATTGCAAACACATATAGCATTTCCTATATTCTAGGCTCTACTCTAAATCCTTAATAAATATTAATTCATCCCTGTGAAGTAACTACTATTATTATGCCCATTTTATAGGTGAAGGAAGTGAGACTTAAATCCCCTTGAGTAACATGGCTATGGTCCCACAGCCAGAAAATGGCAAGACTGGGATTCAAGCCCAACCAATCGGCCTTATCCACTGTGCTACCACATCTGGTAATTCCTCTTCTACTCTAGTCAGAGCTCTCCTCCACTGATTTCATGACCACTAAAAAATCCCAATCTGAAATTTGAAAAATGCAACTCTAGGTCCTCTAACTTTGGAATTTCTTCTTTGGAGAAATGTTTATTCAAGTCTTTTGTGCATTTTTTAACTGGATTGTTTGTTTTATTGTTGTTGAACTGTAGGAGTTCTTTACCTATTCTGGGTATTAATTGCTTATCACATATATGATTTGTAAATATTTACTCCATTCTGCTTTTCAATCTGTTGATAGTGTCTTTTGATCCACATGTTTTTAATTTGAAGAAATACAATTTATCTATTTTTTCTTTTGTAATATGTGCATTCATTGTCATATCCAAGAAATCATTGTTAAATCCAATGTCCTGAATATTTTCCACTATATTTTCTTCCAAGAGTTCTATAGTTTTAGTATTTATATTTAGGCCTTTCATCTATTCTGGGTTAATTTTTGTATATAATGCAAAGTACAGTTTCAACTGCCTTCTTTTGCATGTGGATATCAATTTTCCCAGTATCATTTGTTGAAAAGACTGTCCTTTCCCCATTGAATGGTCTTGGCATCCTTGTTGCCAAAATCATTTGGCCATATATGTAAGTGTTTATTTTTGGTCCCTCTATCCTATTCCATTGGTCTATATGTCTTTCTTTATGCCTTTACCACACAGTGTTTATTATCATAGCTTTGTGGTAAGTTATGAAATCAGGAAGTATGAGTTCTCTGACTTTGTTCTTTTTCAAGATTGTTTGGTTATTTGGGGTCCCTAGTGATTCCATATGAATTTTAGGATGAATTTTTTCACTTCTGCAAAACACATCATTGGGGTTTTGATAGAAATTGTACTGAACCTGTAGATCACTTTGGGCAGTATTGACATCTTAACAATATTAAGTCTTATAATCCACGAACAGGGAATTTATTTCCTTCTTTGGTGTCTTCTTTCATTATTTTCAGCAACATTTTGTAGATTTCAGTGTACAAGTCTTTTACTTCTTGGTTAAATTTATTCCTATATATGTTATTCCTTTTGATGCTATTATAAATAAAATTGTTTTCTTAATTTCCTTTTCAGATTTTTCATTGTTAGTGTATAGAAACACAGCTGATTTTTGTGTGTTGGTTTTCTATCCTGCAGCTTTGGTAAATTTGCTTATTTGTTCTAACAGGCTTTTTTGTGGAATCTTTAGTTTCTACATATAAGAGTATGTCATTGAAGAAAAGATAATTTTACTTCTTCCTTTCCAATGCGAATGGATTCTTTTCTGTCCTTTTTTTTTTTTCTTCAATTGTTTAGGGCTGGAATGTCCAGTACTATGTTGAATAGAAGTGGGTGAGTGCTCCTGATCTTAGAGGAAAGGCTTCCAGTCTTTCACCATTGAGTATGACACTATGTATGGGATGATAAAGATGTATTAGAAACAAGTGCATTTCACAAAACTGTTGATATGGTTTGGCTGTGTCCCCACCCAAATCTCATCTTGCATTGTAGTTTCCATAATCCCCATATGTCATGGGAGGGATCTGGTGGGAAGTAATTGAATCTTAGGGGTGGTTACCCCGTGCTGTTCTCGTGATAGTGAGTGAGTTCTCATGAAATCTGGCGGTTTTATAAGGGGCTTTTCCCCCTTTGCTCAGCACTTCTCTCTCTGCTGCCATGTGAAGAAGGACATGTTTGCTTCCCTTTCCATCATGATTGTCCATTTCCTGAGGCCTCTTCAGTCATGCAGAACTGTGAGTCAATTAAACCTCTTTTCTTTATAAATT
Source organism: Macaca thibetana thibetana (assembly GCF_024542745.1). Taxonomy (NCBI): domain Eukaryota; kingdom Metazoa; phylum Chordata; class Mammalia; order Primates; family Cercopithecidae; genus Macaca; species Macaca thibetana. The sequence goes on along the minus strand of NC_065592.1, from coordinate 19,616,817 downwards.
ACCCAGTCTTGGGTATGTTTTCACAGCAGCAGGAACAAACTAATACAACTGTTTTTAGTGATAATAATGAAAGCAGTTGTTAAGCTGCCTCTATGTGTCAGGATAGAGTTGATTGTTTCCATTCATCAAATTATAGAATCCTCACACTGACCTGTGAGAGAGGAATTTGAATCCCCTTATCACTGATGCAAGGCTTAGAGAAACGTAGTGACTTCCCCAGGCTCACAGTGACAGCAAATGGTTGCACTAATATTCAAGCCCAGGGCTGGGTGTGGCAGCTCACACCTGTAATCCCAATACTTTGGGAGGCCAAGGTGGGTGAATCACTTGAGCTCAGGAGTTCAAGGTCAGCCTGGGTAACATAGCAAAACCCCACCTCTACAAGGATTATAAAAATTAGCCAGGCATGGTGGGGCATGCCTGTAATCCCAGCTACTTGAAGTCCGATGTGGGAGGATTGCTTGAGCCCGGGGGCTTGAGGCTGCAGTGAGCAATGATTGCACCACTGCACTCGAGCCTCTGTAACAAAATGAGATTCTGTCTCAAAAAATATAAATACATAAATATTAATCAAACTCAGAACTATTAGTTCCAACGTGCTTGAACTCTCAAATTTCCTCAGCTTAGTAGATATGAGTCCTATAACCCTCCTTGTTAGAGGACAGTCTTCTCAACCTTGGAGCCTGAAGGGCAAAGATTCCGTCTTTCGCATCAAAGACCCGGCCTTGAGTAGCCCTGGCTCTACCGCTCTCTGATGGGGTAACTGGACAAGTCACTGAAATTTTCTGAGCCAATGTCCTCAGCTGCAAATCAGGAATCACAATAAAAGCCACACATAAGTTTCGCCAAGGCAAAGGGGTTTCCCAGGATATACAACTTACAGTGCTGAATGTCGAAGTCCCAGGCAAACCTGGTCAAGTTTGGTTTGTCACCAGATATGATGGTTAATATGACCATTCATTCCATTGTTCATTCCTTCAACAAATGTTGATTGAGTGTCCATTGTATGCCAGGCAGTGTTCTTGATGCTGGAGACATAGGGGAAAAAGAGAGAAAAAAAAATTGGCCTTCATGGAGCTTATATCCTAACTAGGGGAGAACAGCACAAATAAAGAAGTAAGATATTTAGTATGTCAAGTAATGACAAATACAATGAAGAAAAAAAGAAGCAACAAATTATTCAAATAGCCCCAAACTGGAAGCCACCCAAAGTATCCATCAGCAGAACAGTGAATAAACTGAGATCTATTCATGCAATGGAATCATGCACAGCAACAAAAACAATGAATTATTGATACATAAAATGTGGATGAATCTCAGACATTATGCAGAGAAAAATAAAACAATACATGCTGGAAGCGTCCATTTATACGAAGTTCAAAAACAGGCAAAACTAAGAGATGGTGATTATAGTCAGAAGAGTAATTACCTGAGGGTGATGCTAAGTGGAAAGGGCCTAAAGAAACTTTTGGGGCACTGCAAATATTCAATGTCTTGGCCTGGGTGGTGACGAGATGGAGAACACATAGGTGAACATTCATTGAAGTGGATACTTGACATAGACCCAATACGTGCACTTTATCGTACATAAGCTGTACCTCAATTATGAAAAAAATCTTAAATGGATAAATAAATCAACAAAGTTGAAATGGAGGCAGGGAAGAGGTAGAATTAGGTTGGCATAGTTCATAGCGTGGAAGAAGAATTCACTACATGTTAGGTACATTTTATTATTATCTGGTGACTGTGAGGAGCCTATGGACTGTGCTTCAGAGAGCAGAAGCCCCTCTGTTGCCTCTTTGGGTGTCTCTGCTTCCCTCAGCTAAGCTTAGGGCCCTGGTACGTCTCCAGGAGCCTCTTTGGGAAGGCTGTGCTTTAAATGCCTTAACACTGGTTTCTAAACCCAGCTCATCAACAGGACTGGAAAGTTTCTGGCAGGCCCATACTGGTTTGCTCTGCATAGTACATCCTAATCTCATGCCCCTGAGATTGTAGTGACAAAGATTTATAACATTTTCCTATGCAATGGGCTTGAATTATCCCAGGGATAATGGAAAGGTATTTTTCATCTTTAGGGTATTAATGAATATAAATGGGATTTACAGCCCATTTCTCTGCTTTTTGTTCCCTCTGGGAAGTGAGATCATAGAAAGAAAACTTACAGTAGCAAAAGGAGAGTGAGAGACCCTTCGTTCAACCCTCCCACCCAGAACACCCCCAAGAATGAGAAAGACTTCAAGAACCCCAATGCCTTCCCCTCCTTCCCAACTGGTCAAAAACTTCTCCAAGTAAAAAGTAATTGATCCATCGTGGAATCATGGTGCTACAAGGAATTGCTAACCAGCAAACTTCGAGTGAACCAGGACCCAGGGAAGTCAAGATTTACACCTCTTTTCTAAATGGAATACTCTCTCTGCTCATGGCTTTCTTCTGGGAAGTAGGGAATGTGTTGTCTTGGTCCATATTAGTTCACATCCTTAGGGAATAATTCTGTCATCTCCAAACCTCTAATGCTCTGTTCTGTGCTGGAATAACTATAGGACCCAGACAGGCCTTCTTTCGCTCTGGTCATTTACATGTTATTCTTTGTGCCTAGAATATGTCTCTCTTCTCTTAGCCAGGGAGAGTTGGGATTAGCTAAAAAAAAAAGGGGGGGGTCATCAGGGACAAAGACAAAATGGCCTGTATACACAATGGAGTACTATTCAGCCTTTAAAAAGAAGAAAATCCTGTCATAAGTGACAACATGGATGAACCTGCTAAGTGACATAAGCCAGGCACAGAAAGATGAATACCACATGGCCTCACTTATATTTGCAATCTAAAAAAGTCAGACTCATAGAAGCAGAGAGTAGGATGGTGGTCACAGAGGCTGGGGGTGGAGGGATTGGGAAGATGTTAGTCAAAGGGTACAAAGTTTCATTTAGATGGAGGAATAAATTCGAGAGATCTCTGTACAACATGGTGACTACAGTTAATAACAATGTACTGTATATTGAAAATTGCTAAGATAATAGATTTTAAGCATTCTCATCATATAAAATTATAAATATGAGAGGTAATGCATATTTTAATTAGCTTGATTTGGCCATTCCACCATGTATACATGTATCAAAACATCATGTTAAGCACCATATTTGTCAATGACAATAAATTTAAAAGAGGCATCAGGAAGGGATCCCTTTGGAGAGGGAACTGTTCTACATCTGACTATATAAATGCCAATATTCTACTTGGGATCTTTTCCTAATGTATTACAAAATGGTACCATTGGGGGAAACTGGGTAAAGAACACACAGGATCTCTCTGTATTATTTCTTATAACTTTATATGAATCTATAATCATCTCAAATTGTGACCTTTAATTTAAAAGAAAAATCTCCTTGGATAGTCTAACATGCAATCAGAGTTTAGAATGATTACTACTGCTCAACACTAGCCAAGATAAATTTCTGTGGTGATGGAACTGTTTTCTACCTTCTTTATAATACAGGAAGCACTGGCTGCGTGTAGCTATTGAGCTCTTGAAAGATAACTGGTAGGACTGTGGACCTAAATTTTTAATGCTGATTAATTTAAATTTAAATAGCCACATGTGGTATATTAGTTTTCCAGGGCTACCTTAACAAAGTACCACTCACTAGATGGCTGACACAACAGAAATGTATTGTCTCCCAGTTCTGGAGGCTCGAAGTTCAAGATGAAAGTGTTGGAAGGGCATCTTCCTTCTGAGTTCTGTGAGAGACAGTCTGTTCCATGCCTCTCACCTACCTTCTGGTGAGTTGCTGGCAATCTTCAGCATTCCTTGGCTTGTTGAAATGTTACCCTCATCTCTGTCTTCTTCTTCACATGATGTTCTATGTGTGTGTCTGTCTCCAAATTTCCCCTTTTATAAGGATACCAGTCCTATGGGACTGCAAATAAAGTCATATTCCAAGGAAGTGGAGGTTAGGACTTCAACATATGGATTTTGGGGGAAGGGAATTCAACCTATTGCTTGTGGCTGGTGGCTACCATATTGGACAGTGCAGGTCTAGCTGACCCCCTTCCTCAGTTCTGGCGCCTTAACCACAGAGAGGCCACCCTGATTACAACTCCTAGCTAACTTCATTCACCATCCCTTGTTTCAGCAAATATTTATTGAACAATTACGATTAGTCAGACACAGTGCTAGGATCTGAGAAAGAGTGAATGTAACACAGCCCTGCTCTCTCAAAACCTGCAGCCTCCTGGGGTACCAGACAAGAGGTCAATGTTTTTTATGTCACATTACACACAGTTAATTATTGAATCTGCACAACCCACTAGAATAGACAGAAGAGGCTACTTGTGGCTGAAGGAAGCAGAAGAACCCAGGGCCCACCTGGCCACTCCAAGGGCTAAGGAACCCAGTATCTGAGTCTCCTGCTACCCATTCAGAGCCTGCTGGTTGACATGCTCTAGGGGAGCCACTCAATTGCTACAAAGTGAGAGCAGTGCTGGGTTGCAGGGGTGTCAGAGAAGCCCAGGAAACTGAAAGAGGACAGAAGAGGAGCCCCACCTTAGCTTTCACAGGAGACTCAAAGTCTTTCCTGGAGGTAGGAGAAGGGATTTGTGGTAGTTACTAATTTGTCATTAGTATTATTTAACAATACCCTATTACCCTCTCTTTCTAAATACCAGAAACAGCACTTCCCCATACACTTTGAAATAGTATACCAGTTAGCTTTTGCTGTGTAACAAACCATTCCAAAACATAGTAGCCTAACAACAACCATTCACTGGTCTGTGAATTGGCAGTTTGGGCTGGTCTCACCTACATTCTCATGTGACTTCCACTGACTGGCAGATTGATAGGGGATGGTGGGCTCTACAATATGGCTTCACACACCTGGTGGCTGTTGCTGGCTATTGGCTGGAGTGACTGTGGGCCATGTGTGACTGGCAGGCTAGACTGAGCTTATTTACATATTAGTGGTTACATATTGGTGATTATGGTGATTATTTCTTGCCAGGAATAGCAAGAGAGGGCAAGCTCTCTGTACAAGCACTTTTCAAGTCTCTGCTTGCATCAAATTTGTTATTTTCCCATTGGCCAAAGCAAATCACAGAGCCACCCAGAATCAGTGTGGGTGGGGACTACCCAAACGCACAGATACAGGGAGGAAATAACAAGTCACAGGCCATTGCTGCAGCCATCTATGACAGTTAGTGAGGGATGGCTGTGTAGATTGCTCAGGTGAAATGTGACCAGAAGTGGTACATGTCACTTTTTGGCATGTACTAGCTCACTAGCTAGTCACCATATCCCCTTTTGTTGCCTCAGAGGTTATAAAGTCTTGTGTTTCTATATATCTGGGTTCCTGTGTGGCTACAATGAACAGAGACCTCCTGCCTAGCCACATCAGACATGTCACAGAGTGAAAAGCAAGCTCTGTAAGCTACAGAGATCTGGAGTATGTTTGTTACCACAGCATAAACTAGTCTGTCCTGACTAACACATCATCCAAGGCTGAGTCCTGAAGGATTACAAGAGTTAGCAGTGTGAAGAGTAAGAAGAAAAAAAGGCATGCTGGACATAGCTAATAACATATGCTAAATCATGGAAGCAAAACAGAGCAAGAGCATGGTAAATTCAAGCAACTGGGAGGGAGTTTGACCTGGTTTGAGCATAAAAGGGAAGGAGTGAAGAAGTTGTCTTAGTTAACTTGGGTTTCCATAGCAAAATACCATAGAGTGAGTGGCTTAACCAAGAGAAATGTATTTTTTTTTACAATTCTGGAGGCTGGAAGTCTAAGATCAGAGTGCCAGCATGGTCATTTCTGATGAGGGCTCTCTTCCTGGCTTGCAAATGGTCACATTCTTGCTATGTCCTCAGATAGCTGAGAGGGAGAAAGAAACCTCTCTCTTCCTCTTCTTATAAGGTTATAATCCTATCTGCTTAGGGCCCACCCTTATGACACAATTAACCTTAATTACTCCTAAAATACCAGTCTTAAGATAGAGTCCCATTTAGGGTTAGAGCTTCAACATATGGATTTTAGGGGGAAATAATTCAGTCCAAAGCAGTAATGAAAGATGAGGCTGGGAAGATAGAGAGGCCAGGTCATGGCAGGTCTTAGAGGTCGTGGTCATCCTTTAAGATTTTATCCTGAGCAGAAGGGAAGACTCTGACAGGTTTTAAGGCAACACCTGGCTCTGTTCTCTAGAAAGGTCACTCTGACTGCTGCCCTCCCTTCTCACGTTCATTAGATTCTCAAGCAGCACTGCTTTGTGGACCTCTGTATTAATCTGTCCTCAAGCTCCTGATAAGGACATACCCAAGACTGGGTAATTTATAAAGGAAAGAAGTTTAATTGACTCACAGTTTCAAATGGCTATGGAGGCCTCACAATCATGGTGGAAGGCAAATAAGGAGCAAAGTTACGTCTTACATGGTGGCAGGCAAGAGAGCATATGCCTGCGAACTCCCCTTTTGAAAACCATCAGATCTCATGAGATTTATTCACTATCATGAGAACAGAACAGGAAAAACCCTCCCTCGTGATTCAATTACCTCCCACCAGGTCCCTCCCACAATGCATGGGAATTATGGAAGTTACAATTCAAATGAGATTTGGGTGGGGACACAGCCAAACTATATCAACCCTCATAGCTGGTCTGTAGCTTTAACATGATTTCTGGGTTCTACCTGTCTGTCCCAGTGACAGGCAGTCCCAGCTCTGCCTCAGTGGGTGGGGAAGTTTCAGAGTCCCTGCCAAAGGGCCTCTTCCTGCCTCCACGCATGACCTCTCCAAGTAGAAGTCAGGCAACAGCTCCATTCTCAGTCCAGTGGAAAGTCACCTCTAATACAACCACCTTAAATTCCAGCTTTTCCTATGCTCTGTGACAGACTGAGTCACTAGAGGTCTGGAGAAGAAAAATTGGAGAATGCTTTTGCTTTGACTAGCTAGTTATCCTGTAGGTGCCTTTATTATTAGACCTCAGTTCAAATCTTGGATGTTGCACTTCAACCTGGTTTTCTTGAGCAAGCTACTTCATATCACAGAGTTTCAGTTTCCTCATCTATACATATTAATAATAATAACAATGTAACAGGCTGTTGGAAGAATTAACTCTAAGATAGATGTAGAGTACAGAGTACAGTGCCTGCCTGTCACATTATCCATTCTCAGCATGCAATCCACTATTATTAATATTACTGTTGTTAACAACAAATCAAGACTTTTTACCAACCATTTCCCATGGATTTGGCTTTGTGTCAAACTAAAAGATACAAAGACATGAACCATTGTGGATAATGGAGAATCATTAACCAATTCTGTCTCCTCCTGCTGAAGTCTGGGTCAGTTCTGAAGCTTCAAGGTAGGTCATTGGTCCAAAGGAAGCTGCCAGAAATGAGTAAAAGGAGTATGGGGCATGCATTAGTCTGTTTTTATGCTGCTAATAGACATACCATGACTGGGAATGAAAAGAAGTTTAATGGACTTACAGTTCCACATTGCTGGGGTAGGCCTCACAGTCATGGCAGAAGGCAAGGAGGAGGAAGTCATGTTTTACATGGATGGCAGCAGGTAAAAAGAAGAGAGAGCTTGTGCAGGGAAACCCTCATTTTTAAAACCATCAGATCTCGTGAGACTCATTCACTATCATGAGAATAGCACAGGAAAGATCCGCCCCCATAATTCAATCACCTCCAACTAGGTCCCTCCCATGACATGTGGAAATTGTGGAAGTTACAATTCAACATGAAATTTGGGAAAGGACACAGCCAAGCCATGTCATTCCACCACTGGACCCTCCAAATCTCATATCCTCACATTTCAAAACCAGTCATGCCTTCCCAATAGTCGCCCAAACTCTTAGCTCATTTCAGCATTAACTCAAAAGTCCATAGTCCAAAGTCTTATCTGAGACAAGGCAAGTCCCTTCCAACTATGAGTCTGTAAAATCAAAAGCAAGCTAGTTACTTTCTAGATACAATGGGATGTACAGATATTGGGTAAACACAGCCATTCCAAATGGGAGAAATTGACCAAAATAAAAGGGCCACAGGTCCCATGCAAGTCCAAAATCCAGCAGGGCAGTCAAATCTTAAAGCTCCAAAATGATCCCGTTTGACTCTGTGTCTCACATCCAGGTCACACTGATGCAAGAGGTGGGTTCCCACAGCCTTGGGCAGCTCTGCCCCTGTAGCTTTGCAGGGTATAGCCCCACTCCTTCCTGCTTTCATGGGCTGGCATTGAGTGTCTGTGACTTTTCCAGGCACACAGTGCAAGCTGTTGGTGAATCTACCATTCTGGGGTCTGGATGATGTTGACCCTTTTCTCACAGCTTCACTCGGTGATGCCCCAGTAGGGACTCTACGTGGACGCTCTGACCCCACATTTCCCTTCTGAACTGCTCTGGCAGAGGTTCTCCATGTGGGCTCTGCCCCTGCACCAAACTTATGCCTGGACATCTAGGAGTTTCCTTACGTCTTCTGAAATCTAAATAGAGGTTCCCAAACATCAATTCTTGACTTCTGTGTACTTGCAGCCTCAACACCACGTGGAAGCTTCCAAGGGTTGGGGTTTGCACCCTCTGAATCCACAGCTCAAGCTCTATATTGGTTCCTTTCAGCCACAACTGGAGTGGCTGGGACGCAGGGCACCAAGTCCCTAGACTGCACAGAGCTTGGAGACCCTCAGCCTGGCCAACAAAACCACTTTTTCCTCCTAGGCCTCCAGGCCTGTAATGGGAGGGGCTGCCGTGAAGACCTCTGACATGCCCTGGAGACATTTTCCCCATTATCTTGGTGATTAACATTTGGCTCCTTGTTACTTAGGCAAAATTTCTGCAGCCAACTTGAATTTCTCCTCAGAAAATGGGATATTCTTTTCTATTGCATTGCCAGGCTGCAAATTTTCCAAACTTTTATTCTCTGTTTCCCTTTTGAAATGGAAATGCCTTTAACAGCACCAAGTCACCTCTTGAATACCTTGCTGCTTAAAAATGTCTTCCACCAGATACCCTAAATCATCTCTCAAGTTCAAAGTTTCACAGATCTCTAGGGCAGGGACAAAATACTGCCAGTCTCTTTTCTAAAACATAACAAGAGTCACCTTTGCCCCAGTTCCCAACAAGTTCCTCATCTCCATCTGAGACCACCTCAGCCTGGATTTCATTGTCCATATCATTATCAACATTTTGGTCAAAGCCATTCAACAAGTCTCTAGGAAGTTCCAAACTTTCCCATATTCTTCTGTCTTCTAAGCCCTCCAAACTGTCCCAACCTCTGCCTATTACCCAGTCCCAAAGTCATTTTCACATTTTCAGGTATCTTTTCAGGAGAGCACCACTCTCTCTACTGGTACCAGTTTACTGTATTAGTCCATTTTCATGCTGCTGATAAAGACATACCCCCAGGACTGGGAAGCAAAGGAGGTTTAGTGGACTTACAGTTCCATATGACTAGGAGGTCACACAATCATGGCAAAAGGGAAGGAGAAGCAAGTCACCTCTTACGTGCAGAGCAGCAGACAAAGAGAGAGCTTGTGCAGGGAAACTCTCATTTTTAAAACCACCAGATCTCATGAGACTCATTCACTGTCACAAGAATAGCACAGGAAACACCCACCCCTATAATTCAACCATCTCCCACTAGGTCCCTCCCACAACATGTGGGAGTTGTGGGAGTTGCAATTCAAGATGAGATTTGGATGGGGACACAACCAAACCATATCAGGGCATGATACAGGAACATGAGATTTCACCCAAACAGGCTTCTGTCTGTGATCAAATGCTCCATGTTGTGGTCCCTGACTCATTCCTGGTATCTTCTCTGTTGAAGCTGTCCTTTAGCATTGGTATCCCAGTTCATCCATATCTCCTCCTCATTCCCATTCCTAGCTGTCCATCTTCCAGCCCCCTCTAGGATAGGGTCGAAGATGTCCCTTACAGCAGCCATCTCTGGCTTTGCATTTAGACTTTCTCCCCAGTGGATAGCCTTGGTGAATGAAGCCTGTGACCCTGGCTCCATAGTCTCCATGACTCCATCCTGGGTGGGAAAGGTCTAGGATATGTGTCCAGTGAAGGACTCTAGGCAAGTTATTAGAGCTCAGTGGGGTGGGAGGAGAGCCCCATGGAGGTATCTCTGAAGACTTGCTGAATGATATGGGTTGGGGTTGGTCTAAAAGATTAGATAAGGAGACAAAAAAAGGCTGGGGTACTGTTTTCCCAAGGGCTTTATAAAGAGCACTTGTTATTTGGGGTATCAATAGACAATAATTACATAAGAAAGGGGTTCTCAAGTCAAAAAAGATTTTGGAAATATGTATTACACGAAGCAAAATAGGTACATTAATACAAGATGTCTCAGAACCTTTCCTATGCTAACACACACTGTGCTTCTCCCAGAGAAGGGCAAAATGTATAGCATTCCCCAAATGTGTGGGACCTTGCAAGCCTTTTCTCATTGCAGAGCATCTCTGTTGATCAATGTGCCATAAAGCGCAGTATTTATAGGGATTTTGTAAGAGCAAAGGCTAGAGGCTGGATTTGGAAATACGTTTTTGAAGACGGCAAGCCATTGTCATTGTCATTATCAATAACACCATCATCTTCATCTTCATCATTATCACATCATAATTGTCATCATTATCAACACTATCATTAGCAATACCATTAGCACTGCCATCAACATCATCATCATCTTCATTGTAGCACAAGCCTCTTTTGAAGAGCTCTGTGACTCTAGGAGCTGTGCTTAAGAAAATAACACTGGGCTTGGTGTCAAACATGATTTTGAGTCCCAACTTTATCATTAACTGTTTGTGTATGTTTATGTAGTTTCCAGAAGCCATTTAGTCTCTAGCAGTCTTAGTTTCCTCACCTGGATAATGATGTGTGAAGTTTAAATTGAAAGAATCAATGAGAAAATGCTCTATCAATACTAAATAGTAAGGAGATTCTGTTCTCATTAATATTATTTTGCATCTTGCCTGATCTGCCTTGTGCCTGGTTTTCCCAGAATATTACCCTAAACTCAGACCTCAGCTCCTATGGCTCAGTTGTTTCATGTTAATTTGATTACATTTGTAAAGTCCCTATCTCCAATATAAGGTCACATTCTGAGGTAATGGGGGTTAAGACTTCAACATATCAATTCTGGTGGACACAATTTAACACCTAACATGTGGCTAACAGCTATCATCTCAACATCTCAACATCTTACCTAATGTGGTGGGGAAAATGTGGACTTAAATCCTCCTAAACTCTGTGACTTCAGATGAGTCATCTTCCCTCTCTAAGCCTGTTTCCTTGTATGGAAAAATGAAATAATAAGGTTGTTGTGACTCTTCTATGAGATGATGATTGTTAAGTGACAGATAGAGGGTACTTCATAGATGTTCATTCTTCTTCCCCCATTACTCCTGTAAGGATAGTGTTAACATGGCACAGCTGATACAGCAACAGGGAGGGAGGGAGGGAGGGAGGAAGGGAGGGAGGGAGGGAGAGAGACAGAGAGAGACAGACAGAGAGAGAGAGAGAGGGAGAGAGTCATGACATTTAATCCCTTTGTTTTCCAGATGGGAATACTACAACCTAAAAAACGGAACTGACTTATGCTGGCTTGCTAAGTGAGGCCCTGGACAAATTTAGACTGAGTAGGATACAGGTCCTCTGACTTCAGATCAGGGACCTGGACCTTTGAATTCGACCACAGCAGTCCAAGAGGAAAGTAGCCCCCTCTTTTGTCATTTGCAGTGTGTGTATGACTAAGAATTCCTGAAAGAAAGCAACTGATGCAGACAGCTCTAAAATGAGAGAAGGACTGCCAACAGCTGGAGACATGAGGAGGGGGAGAATCAGTGTTTTCTACCCAAATACACATAGGAAAGCATCATTTCATCTGCAGTTGCCTCAGTTACAAATAGAACTCTCCTTTCCAGCCACAGTTACTTCAATAGCTGGCCTAATGTCCTGTGGAAGGGATGTGTGCCTTGTATGCATGAGCTGTTATTGATTTCCCCACAAAGGCCAATTTTGGGACACCAGACAGCATGCATAGAAAAGTTAAAGCAAAATGCTAGCTAAACCGCTGCACACAAAGGGAGCGTGTTCCATCCATTGGTGGGTAAATGGGAGGCTGGTTAATCTCAGGCAGAGAGGCAGGGTTCCAAGCCAGCCATGTAAATTGTGGCTTTGGAAGGGCACAGTGGAAGATGGTGCTGTGAGCAAGGCAGACCACCAGACTAGAAATAGGGAGACCTGAATTTCAGTCCCACATCTGCCGATGGCTCACCCAAATCCTTTAAATCAATCCAATTCCCCAACACATAGTGCAAAGAGCAAAGGAAGGTGTGTAGGATAAAAGTGAGCAGAAGATCAGAATCACTGCTATTTTTTAGTACTTATTTTTACCTATTCATTCATTAATCTCCTATATGTTCTAGGCACTGTGCTAGATACAGACATTGTCTCAGCCCTCTCAATATGTAGAAACTGGTAGAGGAAATTTGGAGTAAACATTTAACAATACCTCCAAAAGTTATACCTTTATGTCACTTCGAATTACTATAAATGTTATAAAGGAGAAATGGTTCTATTCTGGAGTGGGAAAGTAGCAGTCAAGGAAGGCATCTACGAAGTAGTGTTATCTCATATGAATTATAAAGAGTAAACAAGAGAATAAGAGGAAAAAATGAGATGATAATTTTCAAGTAAAGGGAGCATCAGTCAGGCCCTGTGCTGAGCTTACATAATCACATTTCATTCTCAAACAAATCCTTTGAGGTTGGCTTTTATAATTACCCCCAATTTATAAGACAAGAGTTGGGTCAAAGACAGCTTGACCAATCTGCCCCAAATCACACAATGCATAAGTTGAAGACATGGAAAGCTGGGATGAATCCAGGAATTTTGAATTTAAAAGTCTCATCATCTTAGCTGCTATAAGCCACTACTCCCAGACTACTCAGATCATCTTCCCACTCTCCTGGGTCTTCATATTCAAACTCTCTGCCACCCTGTATTAGTCAGCTATTGTGGCAATAATGCTGTATAACAAACAACCTCAAAGTGCTGGTGGTTTACAATCCTTGCAGGTTCTCAGGGGTTCATATGGGATCACTGGTCTTAGCTGGGCTTGACTCCAGGCTGTGGGTAAAGTTTAAGTATGCTCCATATGTCTTTATTCAGGAGCCAGAGGCTAACCAGGCCATGTTCTTTCCCACAGTGAATTACAGGAGTACAAAAGACCATTCTAAATCACACAAGCACACATAAAGTCTCTGCTCATATAATGTCTTCCAGCATTTCATTGGCCAATGCAAGTCACATGAGCAAGACCAAAACTACTGGGAAAGAGAAATATGCTCTCAAAACTCTAGTGGGAGGTACTACTGCAAGGTCAAATGGCAAAAGACCTGCATGCAAAAGTAGTTAAAGTTATCCATTCCACCACACTCTCTAACACCTTGGCCCCTGACTTCTACTTCAGATCTTCTATGGAAAAATTCCTTACTTGATTCTTCCTTTTCCTCCTGAGAACACTACTGAACTATAATTTTCAATCTTCCTTTCTTCTAGGAGGGACCATGTGACATGCTCTGGCCAATGGGCTGTGGGCAGAAATGTTGCTCCCTTCTTCCAGGCCTAGCTCTAAAATCTGCCAAGCAATCCTCTCCTTTGTTTCTCCTCAATGTCAGTTGTCTGGAGACAAATGATCTGATAAAGGACTCCAACGCTCAGGTGGAAGAAGCTTGAATCTTTGCTTTTTTTTTTTTTTTTTTTTTTGAGACAGGGTCTCACTCTCTCACCCAGACTGGAATGATCATGGCTCAATGCAGCCTCAACCTCCCAGGCTCAGGTGATTCTCCCATCTCAGCCTCCCAAGTAGCTGGGACTACAGGCACATGCCACCACATCAAGCTAACTTTTGTATGTTTTGTAGAGGGAAGGTTTCACTATGTTGCCCAGTTTGTTCTTGAACTCCTTGGCTACAGCAATCCACCTACTTTGGCATCCATTTTGTTTGAAGGAGAGGGCCCTGGAGAGCCCACCTGACTAACACAAGCTACACTGGGCTTTATGGAAACAAGAAATAAACTTTTTGCATTAAGCCTCAGAGATCTAATGACTGATTTTGTATTAGTCCATTTTTACACTGCTGATAAAGACATACCTTAGACTGGGTAATTCATAAAGAAAAAGAGGTTTAATGGACTCACAGTTCCACATGGCTATGGAGACCTCACAATCATGGCAGAGGGTGAAAGGCACTTCTTACATGGTGACAGTAAAGAGGGAATGACAGAGCCAAATGAAACCCCTTATAAAATCATCAGATCTCGTGGGACTTATTCATTACCATGAGAAGAGTATGGAGGAAACTGCCCCCATGATTCAATGATCTCTCACCAGGTCCCTCCTACAACATGTAGGAATTATGGGAGCTACAATTCAAGATGAGATTTGGGTGGGGACACAGCTAAACCATATCAGATCTCATAGCAGCCAATTCTAATACATCCTTCCCCTTTCTGGGTAGACTGAACCAGACTCTGGTTTCAACTTTCCCAGCCTCTTTTCTTGGCTCCCATATTGTGAACCCATCAGCCCTCAACTGTGGTTGGTGATTCCTCAGCATCCACATCAGAGAAGAGATGAGAACAATTCCTATTCATACTTTAGCCTTAGTTTCCCCATCTGTGCAGACACTAAATGACTCCTCAGAGCCCCTCTGACTCTGATATTTGCCCTTTATCATACCAGAGTGGATGTGTATACTTAATTAAATGAGTTTGAGGGCCGAAGAGAGGTCAACATGTAAGGCTGTAAATTGGAGAAACTCCTGGGAGAGGACTCATCCTGGAGGAAGGAGGAGGATCATCAACTAAACAAAGCTTTAGTTTTCCCTGAGGAAGAGTGATTGTGCATATACCCTGATGGCTGTAGTCTGCCCAGACCAGCCCCTGAGTACATGTTTAAATTCTAAGGTGAGAGAAGGATCGTACTTCATTAAAAACAAATAAAAATCCAAAGAGTTGTTCTGTAAACTCTGTGGTGCACTGGAACCTAAACAGCCCTGCCTTGCCCTTTTTCCCACCTCAGCGTGTAACCCCCATGAGGAGCAACGTACCCCCCTCCCATCTCACCATAGTTCACTACCAGGATGTCAGTTTTTCTTCTAAAGTTGTTTGGTCCAAGCTCCTTTAAGGAAACTTCTCAAAAGGAGTGAATAATACTGACCAGTGTCCCTGATCATCATAACTCATGTCATTTCCTAATGGAAATTGTTTTGGTTCCTCTCCACTGATCAGCAGTGAGAGAGAATTAGAGAGTAGGGATTTGGGAGAATAGACAAGCTATTCTCCTAAAGAAAGTAGAGCCAGAGAAGCCCAAGCAAGGAGAGAAGAAAGTAGAGCACCCAGGGCAGGCATAGAAGAACAGAGGGTGGTGCAAGGAGCCCTTCTGGACCTGAGAAGGGAGTTAGCCAAGCATAGACAGCATCTGCTGAAGGTCATCAGAAGAGCTTTCTTCAGGGACCCAGTCAAGCCTGTTTCAGGTAGGGCTCTTCATCGAATGTCCTGGGTATATCATGGCACTTCCTTGAACCCTTGTGCCCTTGTTTACAAAATAATGCACATAAACCTGCCTTGCTGGAGTATCCTGTAGAATGAGATACACTGGAGGTGAAGTACCTGGCATAGAGTAAGTTCTCAATACATTGCAGCAAGGATAAGGATGGTGATGATGATGGTGGTGGTGGTGGTGGCAGTGAGTCATGCTTAACTCTGTAGTGCCCGCCTGCTCCCATGAGGATACTTGTGTGTTAGACCTCACCTATCTTTATGGAATGAAATCTTATTGACCCCTGTTGAATTGAGCTGGGTTATCAGGAGCTAAGCAGAGGGAATTTGTATTTTGACTTTGACCCTTCCCCACCTTGAAAGCATGGTGTGCAGACTGTCATTCTAGAGCAGATATATTAATATATATTAATAAGATAAATAAGTCATGTAATTAGCACATAACACACAGCAGTGTAGATTCATCTTACACAGCACAACAGACTGCATTAAGAGTCCCAATTTTTTACCCCTCTCTATATCCACACACTCTGATATGCATCTTTGAAATTCCTTTCATTGAAGAGGTAGAGTGTACTTTCCACCTCTTGAATTTGGACCCAGTTGTATGAATTTATTAGAAAGCAGTTGATGTAATAGTGGGTCAGGTACAAGCTTAGGCCACAAGAAGCCTTGCGTGTTTTTGCTCATTCTTGGGCTTCTGCCATTCCCATTAGAACATACTCAGACAAGCCCGCTGGTCTCACAAGGGGGATGAGAGATCCTGCAAGCAGAAGGCTAGGCGCGGTGGCTCACGCCTGTAATCCTAGCATTTTGGGAGGCCAAGGCAGGCAGATCATGAGGTCAGGAGATTGAGACCATCCTGGCCAACACAGTGAAACCCTGTCTCTACTAAAAAATACAAAAAATTAGCTAGGCTTAGTGGTGGGTGCCTGTAGTCCCAGCTACTTGGGAGGCTGAGGCAGGAGAATGGCATGAACCTGGGAGGTGGGGCTTGCAGTGAGCTGAGATCATGCTACTGCACTCCAGCCTGGGTGACAGAGCAAGACTCCATCTCAAAAAATAAATAAATAAATAAATAAAAAGAACTGCGCCAGCTAAAATGACTCAGTCCAGCCCAGCTAGAGCAGAGCCCCCAGTCAGATGCATGAGAGAGTCCAGCCAGTGTCAAACAAGTCCAACCAAGACCAGCCAAGCTCCAACCATCCTGGCACACAAGCAATAATATCTTACATATGTCTGAGGTTTCATAGCTGTTTATTATGCAGCACTATTGCCATAACAATAAATAACAAGACACATACTACTATAGCTCCATTGGCCGTGACTGTCTAGAGTTTTAAGTTAGGAAAGGTTCAGAGGCTACAGCCAGGCTAGGCAGAGAAGGGTATTATAATGAATTAATGATATCAGCCATGAGCTGATATCAGAACAACATACAGAAAATATATATTTGCTATCTCTGATTGGCATGTAGCAAAGCAGATATTTTGGTTGGAGAAGATTTCACCTTTCTACAGGACCAACCCCCCAGTAAGAATTACAATAAAAATAAAATGTAAAGAATCTGTTTATTTCTTTGCAAAGACCCTTGCCTGGAGTCAATTTTCAGAAGCATCGATCATACTCTGAGTATCACTAGAAACCATCTCTACCATCTGTCTATTGATCTATTTGTCCATAATTTTATTCATTATCTTTATTCTTAATCAATCTCTCTCTATCTGTCTCTCCATATGTCTCTTTCTATCTGTCACTCTCTTTCCCCATTCAAATCATTACAACTGGAGTGTTGGGAGTTGGGTTCATTCTACGATCTACATTTTGTAACAGACTGAATAATTATAATTCATGCAGGTGAGAGTGGCCAAGACAGCTCAAGACCCCATAGTCACAGCCTGTTAAAATCAAGGGAAAAAATACTGCCAAAAACCTGTCCACTGACTTCAAATCACTGAAGGGTTTTCTTGGGAAAGAGCAGACCAAGATTGTGTGGCTCAAGGGTTTAACCAAGAGGATCAAAGTTATAAGATGACATGTTCTGTTCAACAAGGGAAGACATTTCTAACAACTGCAGTGCTTTGAAATTGGATTGGGTAACCTTGTGAGACAGGGAGCTCTTTTTATGATGCTCATTTGCTCTCCCGAACTGTTACTTGTCTCTGGCCCTATATGTCTGCTGGCCCCATTTGGGTTGCTTGGCTTGTTCTTGTGTGGAAAAAATGCAAAGTTGAGTTGATTTTCTACTCATTGAAGTAGAGTACAAAGAAGACTGCGTATCATGAAACCCTACACTCTGAGGCTCAGCCCCCTTATGGTGCTCACACCACCACCTTTCCCACAACTCTGTCCATCAGAACAAGACAAGCTTCTTCCAGACAAGGTCCCAAGGCTCTTATACCCAAAGTCAGGACCATCTACTATTGACTTGTTCCTCTTACTTGGGGAAAGACAGTTTTATTATTAGTAGAAATCCAAACATCACTTTGCCGATAATATGCTGACCAGCACAAGGTTGCCTCATTCAACAAATATTCTAAGCCAAAATCTTGCTTAGTCCTGAACCATAAACATGGGTAGTATAACTGTTCCTTCTTGTACTCCAAGGAAAGAAAACGATGACTCCTAAGTTAAAGCTCCAGTTTCAGCCTTCTCCTCCAAGAAATAGACCCATAGCTCTAGGTGCCTACTCCAGGTTTCCATTGGGATATCTTAATGACACAACATAATCAACATGTTCAAAGTCCAGTACGCCATCTTATTAAGAAATATTGGTCCTTTTTGATGTTTTTACCCATTGAGGGATATCACTATAAAAATAATAATGACTGAGTGTTAATTATATTCCAGACAGTGCTCCAAGTGTCAACCTGTGCCAACTCATTTAATCCATGTCACATGCCTGTGGGGCAGGTATTAGAAATGGCTCAATTTTTTTCATAAAGGGAATAAGTGCCTTGCCCAAGATCACCCACCTAGCAAGTGCTAAGAGTTGTCTCAGAGCCTGTACACATAATTACTATGCCATACTGCCACCTTCTGCCAATGCTACAAGCCAGAGATCTATGAGGTATCTTGAGACTTCTCCCTCACCCCACAACATGCAGCCCATCACAAGACCTGTTGATTTTACCTCCTTTGATCCATCCATTTCTCAACATGTTCACTGTCAACACCCAAGTCTAGGTTAGCACCATCTGGCATTTTCCAAAGCCTCCAAACTGACCTCTTGAGATCCACATCTGCTTCCCCAACCTATTGTCCATGCTCCAACCAGAGTGGCTTTGCAGAATGCCCATAGGATCATCTTTACTACTGTCCTGCTTAAACCCCTTCAAGACTTATCTACTGGGCTTGAAAGCAAAACTATCTTTTGCTGCACTGCAGGACTCCTCTGTGCACACCTCTTCAGTCTGGTTCTCACCACTCTGAGCTCCAGGTAAACTGAAATGCTTTTAGGTCTTTTAATACACTATGTACTTTGATACAAAGCCTTAACACATGGTGTTCCCACTCACTGCAATGCTCTTTCCCAGGCTCCCTACCATCTTCAACCACTTAACATCTACTCACCCTTCATGTTTCACTCGAAGGAGACTTCCTCAAGGAAAACTTTATTGAAAGACCCAGGCAAGATCAGAATTCCTTTTTGTAGATTATTATACTTTGCCTTTCCATGGTTTGCAACTGCATATTAGTACATTTATTTAATTAGTATCCGTCTACCCATTCGACTGGAGCCGCAGAGCAGAGATCATGTCTGTTTTGCTAGCCACTGGGTCCCCAGCACCAAGCATAGCATCCAGCATGTAAACAGCACTCAAAGAGTCTGTGAGAATAGGACAAACAAATGCATGCATGTGTGCACACAAGTGAAAAACTATATTCCATGGGAAAATTCCACTACACAGTCTAACAACTGCTTTACCTTTGCATGGTCTTGAAGAATCAATAATCCTAAAGAAAACCATGTGGGCCTTGCTCCCCAAGGCACTGGCAGCCTCCCTGGAGAGGCAGACAACTATACGATGAGAGTTTAGAGCGTTCACTCTGACACTGGAGTTATGTACCAACATACCAAGAGCACAGGGGATGAGCATCTGCATTCTGCCTGAGCAACCAGGGCAGGCTTCACAGAGGAGGTGACAACACTGAGCTCAGTCTTAGAGATGGTGTAAGCATTGTCTATGTGCACTGGTGGAAAGGAGAGGTAAGAGAAGGACATCTCTGGCCAAGGGAACATCACAGGTAAAAGAATGGAGTAAAAAAGTTCAAAGTAACTGAGGTGGAAAGTACAAGACAGAAGAATTAGATATGGATCAGAACAACTTTTAATGTTTACGTGGCTGTACATTCTATCATTTTGTGACTTGTAACAGCATCTTTATAAGAGTCCAATCACTAATAGAGTTGTTGCACTAAGTATGTCACCCAGAGTCTGAAGAGATAGTTAGCAAGAAAATCTATACGACCCTGATGAAGTCACATGCAGAATATTGCATTTGGTTTCGGGGGCACCTCATTAGCAGGTCAAAGCAGACAAATTGGAGGGAGTTCAAAAGTGAACAAGCAAAAATGATTAGAGGAATGCAGAAATTGATCTAGGCAGAAAGATTAAAAGAAATGTGTGTGTGTGTGTGTGTGTGTGTGTGTATAAGTGGACGCCAGGGCAGCAGCCTGCAGCACGTGTGCATGGGAGGTTGGCCAGGGGTGGAGTGGGGAGCCTGGGACACAGCATGGAGTCTGGACTGGGACCCAAGAGGGAGCAGGGATCAGAGTAAGAAAGTGCACCCGGAGCTTGAGGGTGCTGGAGCTGGGCACCTGTGCTTGTCACAGAGGAGCCCTCCATCACGCACTGCCAGGGTCTGCCTGGAGATTTTTGCCTATACTAAAGGGCCTGGTGTGGCTCCTTTAAGAGATTCTTTAGTCATCAGAGATGTGCTAAGAGAACATGGAGCTCCAGAGAACAGGCTTACAGGTCAAACAGCCGTGAATTTGAAGCTACCTTTTGCCATGTTCTAGCTGTGTGATGCTAAGCAGAACCCTTAACCTGTCTGGGCCTCAGTTTTCTCTGAGGATGCTGAGCACTTATGGACCCATGCCTCCGACTTTTATCTTCTTATAGAGCTACACTTGGCCTCATTGCAGCTGTAGTTGAAAGCCTGTTTTCTGTCCTCACCTGGCCCAGGGTGAGGCTCTCCTACATCTGATAAGAGATCCTCATTCTTTTCCCTGACTTCATCTCTCTTGACTCTAATCATTGACTGCCATTTGAAACCTGGATCTGAAGTGTATTATATGCTCCACACACAAAACAGCCTTCAGGCCCTGGATGGCCCCAGGATGGCCCAGTTCCCTGAGGAGGACTTTGAATTGGGGCCTGGAATCCCATCGAGGATCTACCATCCATTAACTGCTGGAACACAGGCACATTGCTTAACCTCTCTGGGCCTCAGTTATCCATCTGCACAATGGGCTCAGTAAGATCCACTTCTCTGGGGATCCCCTAGTGTAGGAGAAAGTTGTGAAGACTGAATACAGTAATGCATGTGGAGCATTGAGCACAGAGCCTGATGCACAGATAATGCTCTGTAACACTAACCGCTTTTGTGCTCTTATGAGGTCTCTGTTCCTTTTCTCGACTAAAGGCTCACCCAGTCCACCAAGCTCAGGCTAGAAACCTCTGAGGCACCTGAATTCTCCTCTGTGTGCATTGACATCAGTCACGTTATTTTTCACCACCATCTGAGGACTGCATCTCCACTCCAATCTCCTGGGCCTGGACCACTGTTGTAACTCTATGGCACATTTCCACTCAATGTGACCTCTGTGACCACTGCATGTCCACAGGCCAGTCTTCCTGGAACATGAGGTCCAACCACATCAAACTATTTCAATGGCTCCTTATTGACTGCAAAAATGTGAATGCTTCAGCCTGGCATTCATTAGCCCTTACTAGGCCCTATGGTCCTTTTGTTCCGGTGTCCTTCCATCTGCACCTCCACCCCCTGCCTACCCCCTACACATACACATGGCCAGCACGCCAGCCACGCTAATTTCCCAGTGTTCCCCGAGTATGCCTTGTGCCCTTATACTTTCTGGCTTTAGTTCACACTATTCCCATTGCCTGGAATGCTCCAACTCCTCATGCAGAATCATTGGCAGGCTACTCCACCTTCCAGCCTTCCCCAGCTCTTTGTTTCATCATAATCATTCATTTTCTCACTCAGCAAAAATTATGGAGTATCTACCTTATGCCAGGTATCTACTATACCATTTGGAGGCTGGAAATGATGCATTTCTCAACTAAGGCTGCGAGCAACTTGAGATCAGGAATTGATGCATTCTCTTTATTTTTGTGTCCTGGGATGGACATGTCATAAAACAAACCAGGTCATGCTTCACTGATGCAGGAGAGAAGGTGACACAATGCAGGAACTTCACAGAATCTAGTGTGACTGTGGTATGGTGGGATGTCAGGAAGTGGCCAGAGGTGAACCTGGAGCAGAACTTGTAGGGCTTTGAATGTCATACTCTGGAGTTTCATTTTTATCCTATAAGCAACTGGGAACCTCACTGAGCTACTTTCTATAAACCAATGGTGCCGTTTTCTCTCTCGGTCTTTGCATGTGTTGTTCTCTCTGATCGGAATACTTTTCCCCTATCTTCTCACCTTGATAATTCCTCATCATCTCACAGACTCAAAGAAGCATCATTTCTTCAGGAAGCCCTTCCTAGATCTTCCTCTGAATTAGCTCCAATGCTCCTGTCAGATCATGGACTGCTGTCATTGTGTGTTTCATGCTGGTGCTGCTGACACTGTAAGATCCAATGAGATGTATGTGTCTTGTTTCCTTTTGGACTTTCTGTCCGGTCAATGCCTGGTCCATGATAAAAGGGAAAAGAAAAGGAATAATGAAAGAAAGGATGAAAAGAAAGAGGGATTATTAAATCTGTGTTTTGAAAAAAGTTGGGAGCTATAGAAGGATGGATTTAAGCATGGTAAGACACAACCTATTAAGGGGCATTTGCAGTAATCCAGGAGAGACATATGTCTGTGGTTGTTACGAGTTGAACTGTGTACCCCCCAAATTTATGCATTGAAGTCCTCTCAGTACTTCAAAATGTGACCTTATTCAGAAATAGAGTCATTGCAGATGTAGTTAGCTAAGACGAGATCGTACTGGAGCAGGGTGGGCCCCAAATCTAATATGACTGATGTCCTTATAAAAGAAGAAATTTGAACACACACAGAGAGAGAGAGAGAGAGAGAATGTCATATGAAGATGAAGAGAGGGATCAGGGTGATGCTTCCACAAGCTGAGAAATGGCAAAGATTGCCAGCAAACCACCAGAAGCTAGGGGACAGGCACAGAAAACATTCTTCCTCACAGCCTTCGGGAGAAAACAACCCTCAGACTTCCAGCCTCCAGAACTGTGAGGCAATACAGTTCTGTTGTTTAAGCCACTCAGTTTGTGGCTGGGTTGTGGTACCAACCAAGTTACAGCAGCTTTAGCAAACTAATAAAGGGGTTCAGCCCGCTTTTTAGGATTGAATCCATAACCTGACTGCCTCCCAGGAAAATTTCATACCTAGCAGGCCTGTGGCTGGTTTTTAACTTGACACCTTCATAATGAAGAGAAAGCGGAGTCAGCAAGGCCACCTTTGGCATCTGCAGTGGCTGAGAGGTTAGAGCCTCCATTTGTTTGGGAGACAAGTCCTGCCTGGGTTCTTTGAGCCCTGGCCTCCCTGTGCAGTTTGCCTTTGTGTGCTGAGCTTCATAAGAGAGGAGGAAAAGGCATCATGGGCAAACTGGCTTTTTCCCATGGGAAATTGGTGGCATTGCCTGAAGAAGTCTTTCATGATATATTCATGATATATTCTAAAGATGCATTTTTTTTCTTTCTAACTCTAATGCCTCCTCCTCTCGGGGGCAGCAGTGGGGGGGATGGCACTACCCCAGACTGGAAATGCACTTTGGAAATCAGGATGTCAATGAGTCCATCCGGGTGCCCACTCAGAGCAGAGCCTGGCCCTAGAAACTGTGGCTGACAACATGGTTTAGCAGAAAAAGGAAAGGCAGAGGGTGTGGTTCGATTCCTGGCTCTGCAACTTTCTAGTTGTGTGGCTTTCAGCTTTCAAGTCATCCCACTTCTCTGAGCCTTGGTTCCAAGCTGTAAAATATCCAGTGATCAGTTTTTTGTTTTTTGAGATGGAATCTCTCTGTCACCCAGGCTAGAGTGCAGTGGCACGATCTCGGCTCACTGCAACCTCTGCCTCCCAGGTTCAAGTGATTCTCCTGCCTCAGCCTCCTGAATAGCTGGGATTACAGGTACCTGCCACCATGCTCAGCTAATTTGTTTGTAGTTTTTTAGTAGAGACAGGGTTTCACCATGTTGGCCAGGCTGGTCTCAAACTCCTGGCCTCAAGTGATCTGCCTGACTCAGCCTCCCAAAGTTCTGGGATTATAGGCATGAGCCACTGCGCCCAGCCAAATATCTAGGAATAAAATGGGGTTAGTAGTACCAACCTGGGAAACTGTTTAAAAGTGCAGGATATATAGAAAAGGTGGGAAGAACATGGGCACAGAGGCAGACTGACCCAAACTCAGATTCTGTCTCTGTTCCCCCTTTTAGGCTGTGTGACCTTGAATTGATGATGCATTGTGAAATCCAATTTTACCTTATATCCAAAAGAGACCTCTGAAAGTCCAGAGTGAGTATAGGAGATCCTGCATGTTAGGTACTGGTGTGGTACCCACCTTTATCCAGCATTTGCCAATATTCATTGATTACTTACTACATCCTGCACCTGTTACTCGTTGGTGGGGAGATATGCTAGTGACCTGGGGGAGCTCACAGTCTGGCTGGGGAGACCCACAGGCTCAGAGAGATGACTACAAAGCCAGCTGATAAGATCTCCTCCTTCTCAGGGTGGGGCCACGAGATCAGAGAGCAGCAGTACCTCCCCCAAGTGTAGGATGAGGAAAGGCTCCTTGGAAAAAGGACATGTAGGATGATCAGGAGTTAACCAGGCAAAAAAAGGAGGGAAGCCTGCCCCACAGACATGATCTCTCCCTGGAGACAGTGAAGGAACCCAGGAGACTCACTGTGGGTGAATGGAATGCATGCTTGAGTGGTAAAAATGTGGTATCTCAAGGAAAGGGGCCGGAAGACAAGAGAAACCTGGGGGACCATTAGCAGAAATTAGGACTTTATCATGAGCACCTCTGAAGTATTTTAAAAATAGGGTGATAGGATCCAGCTTGAAGAGGCAGGCTGGTCCCCATGTGGAGTGATCTAGCTGCATGCTGATGGAGTCTGGACTCAGGAGGTTTCTGCCATCTCCAAGTATGGGCTGAAGCGTCCCCCTCCCTCCAACTGGCTCTGGCAGTGGGAAAGGATTCAGGATAGATTCTATGGACTGGTGCCTGAGTATGAATAGCAGGACGACATCAAGGACTGAGCACAGCTTCCGAACCTGGGCAACTGGGGTAACTGAAGTGGGGAGCATTCAGTGGCTGTTGGTGGTCCTTATTTTAGTTGTTGATATAAAGCACTCTGGAGAAACAAAGGCAGGTCCAGCCTTCAGAGAATTCTCAGTGCATGAGGTCAAGCAGTGCTCCCTTGTATTGTGATTACCAAAGGTTGGGGACCGGCTGCTCAGATGCAGGCTTTCAGACCTAGAGGACTCTGAAGAGCAGCAAAGTCCACTGTCATGGCATTGATAAGGGAACTGTGGCCCCGAGAGGGGAAAGGAATTTACCAGGACCACACAGCCAGGCAGCCTGCACCCCAGCTACCCCAAACCAGGTCCTGGCCCACTCAACCCAGAGCCCAAGAGAGAGCAGGCCTTCAGTCCAGCCATCGATTGGGTTTCAGCTGGTCTCTCCAGCATCACAAGATGAAGGTCCCTGCAGTGAGGCGGATGTCCAGCGCCTCCCTGCAGATGCCACCCTGGAAGTTTATCCCCCAAGCTCTCAGACTCACCATCCAACAAAACCATTACAGGAATTCCACTGGCCCCCATTATCTGCTATTACAGAGGTGGGAGGCTACAGCCTGCAGGCCAAACTCAACCCATCCCTTGTTTTGATAAACAAAGTTTTATTGGAACACGACCACACCCATGTGCTTTTGTATTGTGCTTGCATGGCTGTTTTCATGCTGAGTGACAGAGTTGAACACTTACAACAGTGACTATATGGCACAAGGAGCCAAAACTATTTACTCCTTGGCCCTTGACAGAAAAAGTTTGCTGAGTCCCAGCCTAGGAGAAAGAAGGCAGCTTGGATTTCCAGGTGAGACCAAGCTTGAAGCCCCACCTCTGCCACCTGCCAGCAATCCAGACAAACCAGTCACTTGTATAACGTCCAGAGAATAGCAGTGTCTACCTCACGGGGCTGTTGTGGAGATTAAATGAAACAACACAGGTAGAGTGCTTAGCTCAGCGCCCAGCAGAGAAAGAGAATGAAGGAGAGACAAACAGAGAGAGATGAAAGGGAGGAATGAAGAGATCAGTGCATGACAGGCGCCATTGCCTCCCAAGTCTATCATAGCCAGCTCTGTGCTGTAAGACCCTGGGGGCTGCCACTTTCTTTAGGCTGCCTTTCGTTTTCCTGAGCCGGCATCGGTGCCTCTTCCATCTATTCCCACACCCTCAAACATCAGCTCATAACCCTGTAGCCATTACGAACACAGCCACCTCTCCTAGGCCCATCCACAAAAGGTTAAAAGCAGCAGCTGCCGCATGGAGCTGTGGCTGCCAGGGCTGGGAGAGAGATCTTCTGTCAGCACGTCCTGAAATTCTTTTGGAAGTTTGACAGGATTAAGGGGATTAATACATTAAAGCATTATTACAGCATTCACAAGGGATTTTCAAAAGACTTTACACTGTTATCTATTTGTCCTGTTACATAAAACTCGCGTTAATAGGCTGACGGTGAGGGCCAAACAAAATATCTGTGGAATCAATAACCTTATTTTTTGGTAAACACATTTAGCAGGCAGAGTTGGTCATTAAGGCCTGCAGACCCTCCCACGGCGCGCATCAACGAAATTACCCTTAGAGAATCCATTTGCCAATTAAGCTGAGGGCTTGTCTGAGTCCTCAAGCCCGCTGATGGCAGGGGGCAGGAGAGAGAGTGTCTGCCTTCCGCCCTCCCTGGCTAACCCCCAAGTCCTGCTAAGCCAGCACACACATCCCGGAGTCCCTGTTGCTGGGCGGAGGGGACAGTGCTGCAGGCAGGGGGAGTGGGATTGGTTCTGTGCCGCAGTGCATTCTGGGTCTCCTGGACAACAGGAGGGATGGCATTAGAGTGGGTTGGGTGGGGCGTAGCTTAGATCACTCTATGGGTTAGATCACTCTACCCAAGGGGCGCTTTCTTTGTGCCGCTATCCTCTAAGGGTTATAAACAGCCTCCATTCTGCTCCTTCAACAACACGGCTGATTTCTCCTGCTTATGCCTGCCCAACACCCTCTTGCAAACTGCAAAGAATAAGGTAGCATCATAAAAAATAATAGCTTACATTTACATAGCCCTTGCTGAATGCCAGGCATTATTTTGAGCACTCCACATATACTAGTTTGTAAAGTACAACAAACTTTTAAGGTAGGTTCGCCTATTATTGCCACTTTGCATAAGAAGAAATGGTGAGGCAGCAAGAAATTAAACTCATGCCCAAGATAATAGAGCTGTTAAGTAACAGAATTGGGACTTGAACCCAGCAACCAGGCTTCAGAGTCCCAGCATGTAACCAGAATGCTATGTCTACCAAGTTCTCATGCTAACAAATAGTCACAAAGATTGCTTCCAACTATTGAGCAGTTACCAAATGTCTAAGAACTTATATTATGGTACTTAATCCTTGCAGAAACCCATTAACAGAGATTTTATTATAATATTCCCATTTTTTATATAAAGAAACCGAGGCTCACAAAGACGAACAGTCAACTGGCCTAAAATCATCTGACTGGCAAGTGCTGAAGGAGAGATTAAAAGACAAGAAGTCTGATGTCAGAGCCTCAGACTTGTAACCAGACCCAAGCCTGGTTGCTGGGTTCAAGTCCCAGGTCTATTATCTTGGGCAAGAGTCCTTCTGAACTCAAAGTGTAGCCATTAGGTCATGCTCAGCCATATTAACAATACCCGCAATAGTCTGTGCTAGGCCTTGGAGATGAGAAGAGGAAGAAGACATAGCCCCAGAAGAATGCTGGCCAAACTGCTGGCACAGATCAAGGACATGACACACACTTGGACCACCCTCAGCTCTATGCTCCTGAGGAGCAAGATTTGCTGTTCTGGTCAACATCATTGTACTCCTAGACTTAGCCCAGAACCTGGATGTAGTAAGATCTTTGTTAAATATATTATTGAATGGATTCTCACTTTAGAAAGAAGGAGCTATAAAGCTCAGAGAGATGATGCGACCTGTCCAAAATCACACACCTATGACATGGGAGGCAAAGATTTCAATTTGTATTTCTCTTCTTCCTCCTGTTTTATCTTGTCAGTCCCCTATGCCTCCCTTTCTTCCCTCCATACACATATGCAAGCATGTAAACACACATGCACATGTGCGTGCATGCACACACACACACACTCCCATGCCCCTAAGTTTTAACTATACCTTAACCAATTTATACTCTGGAAGGCAATGAACTTCCACTCACACAGGGCCTTTGCATGAGCAGTTCTCTCTGCCTGGTGCACTCTTCCCCATGCTTCATCTTCACCCAGCTAGTTCCTACTCATCCTTGGATTCTCAGAATAGCTGTCATCACCATGAAGAAACCTTCCCTGGACACAAAGCTAGGTTGGCTCATGGGCCCCTTGTCCTTGGCTGCCATAGCCATCTGAGTTCTCTTGTCTGCCAGTGTTCTATATTGTTCTGCCTATTCCTTCTAAACTGAGCCTCCTAGACACTGGGCCTGTAATTTGCCCATCTTCATTTACCCTATATCTGGCTATGGGTCTTTAATAAATAGGTGCTAAATGAGTGAACACAGTCTACAATTTTTGCAGGCACACACACACACACACACACACACACACTGGTGCTTATTGATGCTGTGGTCAGCCTGGTCTTGCTGTCTGGTGGTACTTGAGGCTCCCAGGAGGCCTTTGAGGGTTACTTATTGAAATATCAATTTGTGTTTTGTTTTTACTGTTAATTATGTTAATTACCTGCTGCTACATAGTACGTAATTCTCAAAACTTAGTGGGTTAAAACAACAAACAATTATATTATTTCATATGGGTTTTGAGAATCAGGAATTGGAAATGGCTTAGCTGAGTGGTTATGGCTTGGGGTCTCTCTTGAAGTTGCAGTCAAGATGTTGGCCTGGGCTGCAGTCATCTGAAGGTTGGACTGGTGCTAGAGGATCTGCTTCCAAGATGGCACACTACATGGTTATTGGTAGAAGGCCTCAGTTCCTCACCATAAGACCCTCTCCAGAGGGCTACTTGATTGTCCTCATGACATGAAAGCTGGCCTTCCCCACAGAGTGAGTGCTTCAGAGAGAGCAAGGAGAAAGTCAAATACTTTTCATGATCTGCACCATCACACACCACTACTTCTGTCATATTTTCTTCATTATAATGAAGTCATTAAGTTCAGTTCATATTCAGGGGGAGGGGACTTACGCTTCACCTGTTGGAGGGAGTAGTATCAACAAATTTGTGGATATACTTTAAAACTCTCACACTACAGAAGGAGGGAAGGAAGGAAGGAAGGAAGGAAGGAAGGAAGGAAGGAAGGAAGGAAGGAATTAAGGAAAGAAAGAAAAAGAGAGAGAGAGAAAGAAAGAAAGAAAGAAAGAAAGAAAGAAAGAAAGAAAAAGAAAGAAAGAAAGAAAGAAAGAAAGAAAGAAAGAAAGAAAGAAAGAAAGAACATTTTCCCTTTGTCCCCATTCCGATAAACAGTCAAACCCTAGCTTTCTGTGTCTGAATGCCATTGCCAGAGGGTATTTTTAAGAGTGTCTATATTTTAGAGCAAGAAACCAAAATCACTTGGAAAGTAGTAACTCTCAGTTCTTCTTCCTCATGAACCCCAACACTTGCTGAAAGTGGAGGAAACAGAAGTAGCTGACTCTGAGAGACAGGAGCTCCCCAAAACTGGATGGGCAACAGGGATGGGAATATGGATTCTTCCCTTCCAAATTCCAACTCCAAAGAATGGCAGAGCCCTGCCCACAGATACCCACATGGCCTCCAACAGGGGAAACTGTGGGATGCCTGTGGAGGTGGCCACTAGGACTGAGGCCTCAAAGGTAATAGGGGTCTCTGTGGTATCGCCCACCATCCACTGAGAAGCACCTGCAGGGCCCTGAAGTGTCTTCTGGGAGCCTCAAGGACCGCCAGAGAGCAAGACCAGGCTGACCACAGCATCCCAACACCAAAACCGCCCCAGTACCTTACAGGCAGTCAGAGACTGAAGCCTCTTCCCCACTTTTAGGTGTCCACGACCCAACCCAGCACCCTCCTCCCCAATCATTCTAACATGCCTGTAAGGAATAATAGGGCAACCCCATGTAGGCTGACCTGGGGATGAAATTCTCTCCACCTTGAAGAGTGGGACTCAGAAAATATATGACCTGCTTTAGAACAAATGAAATATCTAAACAACTCATTCAGCACCACAGTCTGTTCCTAAGCTCTCTTGAAAGTCAGGCAGCATTTTAATCAAACAAAAACAACAAACAAGGATGAGAAGGGAAAGAACTACTGTGCATGTTAGCCCTACTGTGTCAGGAAATTTAGGCACGCAATTTCATTTAACCCTCATGGTGGGAATTCTTATTCCCGTTTCATAGCTGGAAAAAGGACAGCAGATATATGGAATGCCTTCATGTGTCAGGCATTTGCCTGCAGCTTTAGAATCTTCCAACAACTCTGCAATGAGCTATTATGACCACGTCTTACAAATGAGGAATTGGAAACTCAGAGAACCTAGAAAAGTAGCCCAAGACCACACAGCAAGCGATAGAGTCGGCTGCCCAGAGCTGAGTCTCTCCTTGCTCAGAAAGAATCAAGAAAGAATCTTTGTTTAACGCATCATCATCTGTCTTTAAAAGAATCAATATTTATCTCCTGCCAAAAGTCCTCAGTTGCCATCCTGTCCTTGCAGCCCCTGAGAGCTTCCTGAGGAGTGTTGAGGGGGGAAGCGTGGCCGGAGAGGAGCGCCTGGAGCCTCACAGACAGCGGTGCCCACCGCAGGGACAGGGAGAGCCACTGTCAGCTCCGCAAAGCACTTCTGTGGTAATTTGACAGGATTAAGGGGATTAATACATTAATGCATTATTAGCACTTTTATAGGAGATTTTCAAGGAGTTGAGCACGGTGATCCCTATTTCCTGTTATATAAACCGGCAGTAATTGTCTTAATTGGCCCATTGTTGCTTATGGGAGCAGACAGGGAATAGCCTGATTATCTCCTGGCCTGTGGTTCTGAGTCTGGCCACAGCCCCAGGCCAAACCAGGAAGGTTCAGGGAAACTGAGTCTGAGTGTGGCTTTCTAAACATCCAGTTCTGTGGGAGGCGCAATCCAGAGTCTCTAGTCCAAGAAGTAGAGCAGAAAGTTACCCTGGGAGTAGAACCCAAAGGTCTGGATTCCAGCTCCCACTGTGCAGCTCACTGACTGGCGACTTGGCCACCCTGAGCCTCCATTTCTACACCTACCAACATGGATGGTGATTAAATCCACCTCATGATGTTGCTGAAAAAATGCAGTGCGCCACTGTCAGTGAACATGCTTTGTCAACGGGGTGGGCCTGTGCTCATTGGAGGGAGGGTTATCATTTATTTGGATGGACTGAATGGGGGTTTTGCCTTTTGACGTTCATCTGTTGGGAGAGAATAATAACATTCCCCAAGGGAAAGTGGGTGGAATATACAGGAGGGCCTGGGAGACATCCCTGGGAACAAGGCAGCCAGGCAAGGTAAGGCCAGTGGGTTGTGAGGGGTCCAGCATGCTCCAACACTGAGGCCCAGACACCTCACGTCCCTCCCACCAGCTGAGCAGCAGGTCACACAAGAAGTCGTCCAGCAACTGTGGAACCCAGTTCCTTGGGGTTTAATTTTCTTTGCTAATTAAGTGTCTGAGTTGGACCCCCTACAGGAGGTGTGTGTCTGCAGCTTCATGGATGAGAAGAATAATAGAGCTCTAGAATCACAGCTTCAGAAGGGTCCTGAAAGGATTTTTCCTAGAAACAAACAAACATATCTTCTATCTTCCTCTCTCTACAAATCTAAGCTGGGTTGCAGGAAAGATGGTGTCAGAAGGCCCCAAGCTTTGTTATGTGGAAGAGAATGACCTGGTAGATTGGGAGGTCTGGGTGATCACTCTGACTGAGAAGCCAAGGATGAAATACAAGGTGAAGAGTGGCAAAGAGACAAGATTGGTGTGGATGCAATAGTCAGCAGACAAGCCTAACTGCTGTGAAGCCTGAGCTGAAGCAGGGATCATAGCCATGGAGCAAAGGGAATGAGATTTTTTTTTTGTTCATGAGACTTGAATCACCTTGACTTGGTAACCCATCCAGGAAGCATGAGGAACAGAAATAAGATGCTGTGCACAAATATTTCTGGTTCCCCCCATTCTGGGCATATAGTAGGTTTGCAGGTTCTGCTCCCCTTGTGGTTGATGGAGCCATGTGGCCAGCTCTGGCAGATATTTTGGGAGTGTAAGAGCCAGATGTCACTTCTTGACTGAACAGTTAAGTATCATTATGAGATTCTTCTTCTCCTCCAGGCCCAACAACAGGCAAAGTTTGCAATGGTGACTCTTCCACTGGCCTAGGACCCTGAGTGGTTATAGTAAGCATGGATCACCTGGCAAGCTGCACTAGACCTGCAGCATGAACAACAAACAAACCCTTGTTGTTTTAAGCCCCTGAGAAATCAGAGTTATTTGTTATCAGTATACAACCTAGGCTGTTCTGACTGATACAGAAAATGTGAACTTTTAGCCAGGGGCCAGTGGACACCATCAGGATAGTAACATCCATATTAAAAAAAAAAAAAATCCCAATCCCAACTAAGGGCTTTTTTGCTTTAAGCCAGATTCACTGCCTGCAAACTTGAAAAGCCATGAAGACTTTGGAGAGTCTGTCTGAAATTTCTCTGTAGCTAACTTTTGCTTTGGGGTCCAGATGCTGGGAGAGAGGAGCCCTGTGTGTGTTTTACATACATTAGTCACAGTGCACATGGTCCTGGATGTTGGCCATTGGAACTGGCCTCAAATTTTAGCACATACATCTGGACTAGGCAGATAGAAACCTAGCTATAATGAGTTTGCCCCTTGTCCATGACATTTGTGCTTTGTAGGGGGGGAAATGAGGGAAAAATTTTAATCCTAAAGTCTGTTTGCTTTCAGCACAGTAACTGGGATGAGGTCTAGGAGTCTGACTTGGATTTTAACTTCCCAACAAAGCCTGGGAAAGAAGTTAGGAATGAATCAGCCACTTTTTAGAATCACTTGTGGTTTCACTCAAATTTACAATTTTCTCTTTTCACTGATGAAGGTAGAATGCTCAGGATAAATGTTGATATCTTTGTTAGAAAAGAAATGAAGTGCATGCCTGAGGACCCACTGTGTGCAGGCGTTGGGTTACCTGCTCTATACATTATCTCCTTCAGTCCTCATATTACCTCTTTGAAGGTAATGTATGTTACCTCTTTGAAGTGAGTACGTTAGTTCTGTTTTGCGAGAAAAACATGCAGAGATGTTTAATACTGGAAAATTTCAATGCCAGGCCATGAACCTAGGCTTGCCAACCCAATAATTCATGCTCTTTCCTCTATATCACCCTGCCTTGGAATTCACGATTAAAGTTATGTCCTAATAAAACAAGTGCATCCCTCTAGTTATTGCTGTGTCTAGAGAACAGCATAGTATAGGAGAAACCATCGTTTGCAGAATCTGTCAGACCAGTTCAAATCTTGAGACCACTATTTAGTGGTGATGTGACTTCTGGAGAGTTACACTACCCTCCTCAGTATCTGTTTCTTAAATGAAGCAGAGACTAAAGGGAGGTATGTGGTGACAATAACTGAGTGAACAGATAAATGGTCAAGATAATTTTAAGTAGTGACAAAGGCCATTAAAGACATAAACCATGAAGCTGTGATAGAGGTTGGACGATAGTTGATGGCGAGTTGGAGTCAACCGCATTTGACTGGGTGGTCAGAGAAGACTTCACTGAAGAGGGGGTGTCTGAAATAGAATTTGGTTAACAAAAAAAAGACAGTCTTAGAAGATCTAGGGTTGGAGCAATCCAAGAAGAGACCATAGCAGGTATAGAGGCTCTAAGGTGGGAGTATACCCAATGTGTTTGAAGAACAGAATAAAAGACCAAAGTCTCACTTCGTTTAGTCATTCCACAACATATACCTATATCAAAACAACATGTTATGTGACATAAATATACACAATTTTTATTTGTCAATTGATAGGGTTTGGATATCTGTCCCCTGAAAATGTTATGTTGAAATGTAATCCCCAATGTTGGAGGTGGGGTCTGAGTGGGAGGTGCTTGGATCACAGAAGTGGATCCTTCATGAATGGCTCGGGTCGTCCCTTTGGTGATGAGTGAGCTCTCGCTCTGAGTTCACACAAGATCTGGTTGTTTAAAAGTGTGTGGCGCCTCTCTCTCTCTCTCTCTCTCTCTCTCTCTCTCTCTCTCTCTCTCTTTCTCTCTCTGTTTCTTGCTCTCTCATTCAATCCCTCTCTTGCCATGTGACTGCCAACTCCCCTTTCATCTTCTACCATGATTGTGAGCTTCCTGAGGCCCTCATCAAAAGCAGATGCCAGTACCATGCTTCCCATACAGCCTACAGAACCATAAGCCAATTAAACCTCTTTTCTTTATAAATTTCCCAGCCTCAGGTACTCCTTTATAGCAACACAAACAGCTTAACACAGCAATTTTGAAAATAAAAATTAATAATTATTATTAAATAAATAATAAAAAATAAATTTTTAAAAAGAATACTGGTGGGGCAAAATAATGAGGAAGGGAAAGTTGGAGGGATAAGTGAGAATTCAAGGCAACCAGGAGAGCTCAGAGAGCTGTGTGAGCCATGATCAGGCAGTGATGGGTCAGTCTCACCTGTACCATTTACTTGTTTTCTGAAATTTGGCAATTTAGAAGATTCCAGGACAGGACCTCTTCACCACAGATAGGTGAATGAGAATGGCTATACCTTAGGAAGCAGATTTGGTGAGTCCCTATAAGTATAAAACCTATGGTCAACACTGTATTTTTTTAGGGAGATGCCAGCGGCTATAACAAACAAATCCCTTCTTGCCCAGGTAATAGGTCAATGTGGGTGCTCCTGGTTGGCAGGTAGAATCTGTATGATTCAGTGACCCAGGTTCCTTCTGTCCTGTGGCTCTGCCATCCCTTACGGCCTTGGAGTCTCTGCATCTGGCTCATGAAAAAGGAAAATGTGTGGATCACGCACAACCTCTTCTTAAACACTTTCATCTAGACATGACACACATTGCTTCCACTCACAATCCAATGGCAAGAACTAATTACATATTCCCCCATATATGCAAGGGGTGCTGGGAAATGTAGTTTATGATTGGGCAGCCATTCCCTAGAAACAACCCTGCACTAAGGAAGAAAAACATAAATTTTGGTAAACATTATGCCATAAATACTGAAGGAAGAGAGTTGCTATGGTCCGTTTGTGTTACTATAGAGATGTGAAATCAGGCTACATGCAAACCAGAAGACCATTGTCTACCCTGTGCCTGGAAGCCCCAGACAGGAACTTCACATGCCATGTGCTTCTTTGGGCTGAAGCACCCTCATCTGCAGGTCACCAGGCCTAGGATCTAGGCTGACTCTTTATGAATGACCTTAAAGCAGTCATTAAACTCATGCCTTTTTCTCAGCCTCAAACTTCTCATCTGGGAAATAGAAAATTGGTAACAGATGAATCTCAAGAGGTCTTTTCACCCATGGAAGCCCATGATCCCATGACACAGAGGGTTTTCCTTGCCCTCTGGCTGCTTACAGTCTAAC
The DNA here is from genome assembly GCF_024542745.1 of Macaca thibetana thibetana. NCBI lineage: Eukaryota > Metazoa > Chordata > Mammalia > Primates > Cercopithecidae > Macaca > Macaca thibetana. The sequence goes on along the minus strand of NC_065592.1, from coordinate 19,581,228 downwards.
TTGGAACATCAGGTTGACTTGTGGCCCCTGCCTGCGTAAGGGCCATGTGGTAAAGGATGAGAGGAAGAAAAGGAGGTGCCTGGTATCCAGAACAACGGAGTACCCCATGCTTATGTCCCTAGTGGTCTCATCTCTGCCTTCACAGTGATAAGCGGAAAGACAAGTTCCTTTCTCACTTGAAGTCCCTTCTACAGATTACTCTAGTCTAATCCACATGGTTGGGAATTTGCAACACCATATACCCTTCTATTGAATAGACTTTGGAGCAGTCTGTTTCCAGAGAATGCCTGGAAAAGGCAGAGAGGTAGAGAGTGAAAGAGGTGAACAGTCAGAGGGTCTAAGGTGTGAAGAGACAGAAAAACAGACATTCAGACAAGGAGTTTAAGGTAAGGAAAGAAAGAGCAAGTCAGGCTAAAAGTCCGAGGTGGAAAGGAGAAGAGAAGGGGAAGGAGGAGATGCTGGATGGGCAGACCCAGGCTGGAGGTAGGGGTGCAAAGAGGACAGACAGAGAGACAGATTGCTTGTCCAGGGTACAAACAGAAGCTTCCTGCACCCAGCCATGAAACAGAGATGCAGAGGCACCCACTGAGACAATGGCGTAGGGAGACAGATAGTAGTAAGTTCTGGGGAGACATGATTCCAATCAAGTCCATTGAAATGGATGTTGGCAAGTTCAGGAGGCAGCAAACCATGGGATTGGGAGGAGGTGGGAGGGGAGGGTCATGGTGGAACAGGTTGGGTGAGTTTCTGCCAGGGAAAGGGCTAGGGCGGCTGCTGATGAGATTGCAACAGCATGTCCTCAGCGGGAAGAGCCCTCTGCCCGCCCTCCCACTGCAACTGGACTCACCTGACAGTGGAATGAGTAATGAGTTCATTAAAACCTCCATACCCGTTCCTGAAAAGAAGATGAATGTGGTTGAGAAAGGGAAGGCACGTGCCTGCATGTGTGTGGTGTCCACAGCAGCCCTGGCACCCTGCTTAAAGCAACCACATCCTTCCCCTGCTTAGAAGCCTCCCATGGCTCCCCATCGACCCTGAGGGTCAAGTCCAACCCCTTGGCCTGGCATTCAAGGCCTTTCCAGAGCTGGTCCCTGCTGCCCTTTTTGATCTCCATTTGTACCACTTCCCTTTCTTACAGAGAAGCCAGTCTTTCCAACCTGCTTGTAGCTCCCCACAAAGGCACAACTATTGTATGAGGCTGTCATTCCCTAGGAGGTCCACTCTGCCTGGAATGCCCTTCCCCTGCTCACAGGTGTGTTTGTGTAGTAAGCTACTAGTCACCATTCTGAACCTTGCTCCAGGTCACTTCCTCTGTAAGGCCTCCCTGGGGCGGCAGAGCTGGCCATGCCTCCTCTGTAATAGGCTCCAAGAAGTCCTGTTACAGAATTGATCATTGTGAATATCACTAGATGTCCACTTCTCTGTATCTCTGCATTTCATTAATGCCTGTATCCAGGAGGCATGCACAGTGAGGTCAAGTGCAGAATTTTACAACTGCAGGGAGCCATGGATTCAAATCCCTGGTTACACTACCTCAGAGGGATTGGTACCCTGGGCAAGCCACCTTGCTAAACCCTGGTTTTCTGGAACTGTGAAGTAGGGATGAATATACCTACCTCCAGGGCTGCTCTAAGGAGAAAATGAGATAATGTTTGCTTGGTGGAGTCAAAAAATAAGATGTTGTGTTAATAATAGCACCAGATTTCAGGTCGTAAGAAGGGGCCTCTGATCTTTCAGATGTATGAGTATGGGACAACCTGCCCCTGTCACACTCCTGGCTCTGCCCCTCACCAGCCATGCACCTTGGGGGAGTGACTTCTTCCCTCCCAGCTTCAGTTTCCTCACATGGAAGATGAGAATAATAGTCTTCCCTGTGTCACAGGGTTATTACAGGGATTAAAGAAGATTTTGAGATTGCAAACCTGAAGTGCCTGACAATGCCTGGACTGGAGGCAGAAAGTTCAAAGTAAATGTGGGTGTGAGTTTTGGAAAACACCTTGATAAACTATTTGGGTGGAAGGAAACCAGAAGGCAGGTCTAGAGTTCAGGGCCGAGGGAGTACAGAATTGCTCTGCGTTAGTAAAGAAGAGGCTGCTTTTTCTCTTTTGTTTCCTTCCTTCTCTCCTTCCTTTGTATATTTTTTTTTTCAAGTTTGATATGGCATGTAATGTGGTGACTTTTTGTTTTTAAATGATGTCAAGAGTCAGGCATGGTGGTACAATTCTGCAGTCTCAGCTATTTGGGAGGCTGAAGCAGGAGAAACACTTGAGCCCAGGAGTTCAAATCCAACCTGGGCAACTAAAACTAGATAAATAAATGATAGGCTTATGATTGGCAGGCTAGGTAGTTGATTGATTTGTTGGCTGGCTGGGTGACTAGTTAGTCTGTGGATAGGATGGTGCATTGGCTGGTTGTTTGACAGGGAAGGGAGAAAAGAGAGAAGGGAAGAAAGAAGCCAGAGAGCTGAGGAGATGACCAGACTCTATGTAAGGTGGGATGGCCAGTGCAGAATGCCCAAGAATGGGGCAGTGAAAAAGCTCCTTTAAGAACTGGGGTGGCTGATATCCCTTGCTGCTTTCAACACTACGGCTTCAATCATCTCTTTTTTTTTACCTTAAAGACTAGTGTGACAGTAAACTTAAGTAATCTCTGTGGCTGCAAACCTTCTGAACAGTCCATTACAGGTCCACCAGTGATTCTTTGTGGAAATCAAGGAATGAGACTGAGTTCCAAATCTTGAAACAGGTACATGTGCAGAAAGAAAGTCCTTCCACAAAGTGAACTGACTCAGTGGAAACAGAAACCCAGAGCTAGAGATGCCCTTGAGTGAACCCCATGAAACACACATACATGAAACACACATACATGAAACACACATACATGAAACACACATGCACACACACGCACATATCTGCACATACACACACTGCCCTGGAAATACAGAAACCATGGGGAGGGTTTTGGACTTTCTATAAATCAGGAAGGATCCAAGTTGATCTTACCTAGCTCTTAAAGAGTAAAGCATGCCCCATTGATACTTGAGTTGAGTAAGAAAATTGCTTAACACAGTACCTGGCAATTAAAATACGCCCAATCAGTAAAAATGGTCATGGTAAGCCTCTGGTCTATACAATGGGGTAAAGATGGGATTAATTTCATGGGGTTACCTAGTCAAGTCCTTAGATGTTTGAGTCACCTCCTACCCTGCCCCTTCAGCATCTGGTAAGCAGCCCTTGTATACTTCTAGGAACTGGGACCTCACTCTCTCTGCAGAAGCCTGTCTTGCTATTGGATGACTCTGGCTGCTGGAGGTCTTCTTTATATGGATTTAGAGCCGGGATTCCTGTGATTTTCACCCACTGGTTTTCCACAGATGTTCTCATCTCTTACGTGTAGGTTTTTTGTTGTTTCAGGCTTTGCTTTTTTATGTCGCAAGAAATGTTGAAACAGTTTTTTCCAGCTGTGTAATCTTCCTTGTCATTTTTGCAGGCTTTTAGCAGGCCCTGCTGGCATCTTTCAAGCTTATCTTTAATTCCAAATACACTAAAGAGGAAAAAAAAAAGGAAAGAGAGTAAAGTGTTTGGAGTCAAATAAAGTTACCTACACATTTTTTTTTTTTCTAACTTGTAGGGCAGTCGACATGCTTTTACTCTGGTACCAGCTCTTTCTTTTTATAAACCTCCACCACCCCAAAGGCAGTGATGCAATGGAAACCAGCCAGGACCTAGTAGCAGGAGGTCTGGGTTCTAATCACAGCACTTCCCCTCACGAGCTGGGTGACCCTGAGCAAGTCACCCATCCCCTCTGATCCCAGGAATAACAATACCTACCTTGAAGTCGTGGGTAGATTAAAGTATTTAGAGCGCTTAGGCCAATACCTGACACAGGCTGTGTGCTCAATGAATGGCAAGATTTAAACAGAAATCTCTCCCTGTTTGATCTCATGGGGCTCTTAGCCTAGGGGAATACAAGCAAAGAAACATCTGGTTCCTATAACCAAGAAGCCTGGAATCTCCTTGAGGTGGTTGGGTAGAAGCATTTATCCGTTTGTTGGTTCAGTCTGTGCAGTAAGAACCTAAAGAGTCCCGTGCTGAAACAAATTAGGAACATGGATGAAAAACACAGGGCAGCAATGTACACTAGAGAAATGCCCTTGACAGCAGATATATCTGATTTTGAACCCTTGCCCTGTGTGTTAGGGTTCTCCGGAGAAACAGAACCAATAGGAGATAGATAGATAGATAGATAGATAGATAGATAGATAGATAGATAGATGATAGATAGATAGATAGATAGATAGATAGATAGATAGATAGATAGATAGATAGAGAGAGAGAAATAAGAGGGAATTTATTATGGGGATTTGCTCATGCAATTAGGGAGGCCAAGAAGTCCCACAACATGCCAGTCTGCAAGCAGGAGACTGAAGGAAGCTGGTGGTATAAATCGGTCTGGGTCTGAAGGCCTGAGAACCTGGAGTCCCTATGTCTGAGGGCAGAAGGTGGATGTCCCAGCTCAAAAGAAAGTGAATTCTCCCCTCCTGTACCTTTTGGATCTATCCTGGCCATCAATGGACTGGATGATACCCACTCACACTGGTGAGGGCAGACTTTTATTTTATTTTGTTTTATTTTATTTTATTTTATTTTATTTTTTTGAGACGGAGTCTCACTCTGTCACCCAGGCTGGAATGCAGTGGCATAATCTTGGCTCATTGCAACTTCCGCCTCCCAGGTTCAAGTGATTTTCCTGTCTCAGCCTCCTGAGTAGCTGGGATTACAGGTGTCACCACCACGCCTGGCTAATTTTTATATTTTTAGTGGAGACAGGGTTTCACCATTTGGCCAGGCTGTTCTCAAACTCCTAAGCTCAAATGATCCCCGCCTTGACCTCCCAAAGTGCTGGGATTACAGAGCTGGTGGCTCATGAGCCACCACGCCCAGCCAAGGGCAGATTTTCTTTATTGAGTCTACCAAGAGATTACAAATGTTCATCTCTTCTGGAAACACCTTCAACAGACAAACAGAAACACTGCTTTACCAGCTAGCTGGGTGCTCCTTAATCCTTTTCATCGGTGGTCCTAATTTGTTTCAGCATGGAATTCTTCAGGTTCTTGCCACATACTGACCTAAACCAATAATGGATAAATGTTTATGCCTAGCCATCTCAAGGAGATTCCAGGCTTCTTGGTTATAGGTACCAAAGATCTCTTTGGTCACACCCTGTGACCTTGGCCAAGTCACCCTGCATCTCTGAGCCTTCGTTTTCTCACCTAAGGAACAGACATAGCAGGAGTTCCCACCATGTAGAGTCATCGTGAGGGTTACTGAAGTAACTTACATAGAGCACTGAAAAGAGTAGGTGCTCACTAAAAGGCTGATGCAAAAGTAGTTTTGCACTAACCTAATAGTAGTACCTTATCCTCCTATACCCATCTCTAGGACACATAAGAGTATACAAAAAATTAAAGAAATGTAAGGATTACCCTTAACAAAGCAGTTTAATGCAGTGGTTATGCAAGAGGAACTGAGTCAGAAGGCTTGAGTTCAAAGCCTGACACCCCAACTTTCCTCTGGAGAACCTTGGGCAAGTTACTTAACTCAAGTTGACCAAGCCTCAGTTTCTACACCTGTGAAATGGCCACAGTAACAGTCATTCCAATCTCCTGGGATAGTTATGAGAATTAAATGAGGTCTTGTATATAAAGGCACTCAGTATAAAGCCTAGTTCAGAACAAGTGTGCAATATACATTTGCTGCTAATCTTATTCATAATCAAAGTAACCACTATCCCTGGTGTTTGCTGGTTATAATGGAAAGATCTCATCTCAAATCCCAGCTTTGTCTTTTTTACTTACTGTGTGACCTTGTGAAAATTGCTTTCTCTCTGAGCTTCATTTTCTTTATAAGTAAAATGGGAATAAAAACATCTACCTTGCAGTACTTTTGTGTCAGAGGCAACACATAGTGTGTGTCTGGCGTGTAGAAGGCACTCTACAAAAATCCACAAGTATATCTGCATGATTTCAAACAAGCCATCTGAGGGCTCCAGGCCTTACTATGTACTATGTTCCTTGGTGAAATGGAAATGTTGTTATACATCCTTCCAGGGCAACAATGTGAACGGAACAGACATCTGCTAGAAGCTCTGGGACAAGACTCTGAAGGCAGCCTTCCTCTCCCATCAGCTGGATACATATTGTAGAGCCATTTGGCCCCAATTAGCTTTCATACATCACGGGTCCGAGTTCAGGAGACGCTGCCCCTAGCACCAGGAGGAGAGTTAGGAGCATTTTATATGAAGGTCATTAACCTGGGCAGTAATTCATGGGTCTGTGTGATCTGCAGTGTACGTGTGTGTGAGTGTGTGTGTGTGTGTGTGTGTGTGTAAAGCCAGAAAAACAGGGACTCATTAAGTCAAATTTACACTGGATCTTCAGGCGGGCAGCAGCCCTGCCCCTGGTTTGTAAGTCGCCCTCAGAAACTGGTCTGGCCAGCTGCCCATGGAAAGTTGGAGAATGGTTACACACAGGCAGAACCACCTGGCCTGGGTTCCAAATTCTTATCATGAGAAGGACTTGGGGATTTAAGGAGTGGAAAATTTAGCTCTGTAGGCTGAGGTCCATGCAAGGAATCTCTTCCACTGTTCCAACACGACAGGCTCAGTCCCACTTCCAGACCACTGCCTCCACTGTTCCCTGGCTGGGGATGCCCTCAGCACCTCTCTTCTCTGCATACCCGCCGTGTACCTTTGACCCACCCAACCTCCAGAAATTCTATTTCTCCATGAAGTCTTTGCTGAATACTAGTGATTATCAAATTAAATTTTTTCTTCTGAACTTTTCATGTAAAGTCATGTATCACTTAAGGACGGGGATATATCCTGAGAAATGTGTCTGGGAATTTCATCATTGTGCAAATATCACAGAGTGTACTAGTAGCAATGGAAATATATCATATAGCCTAGGGGTGTATTAGGCTATATCATCTAGGCTGATGATGGTATAGCCTATTACAAGCCTAGATGGTACAGCCGACCACACACCTAGGCCATATGGTATAGCCTATTGCTGCAGATTTAAAACCTGTACAGTATGGTACTGTACTGAATACTGTAGGCAATTATAATGCAATGATGAATATTCATGTAACTAAACATATCTAAACATAGAAAAGATACAGTAGAAGCATGGTATTATAATCTTATGAGACCACCATTGTATACGTGGTCCATCCTTGACTGAAATGTGGTTATGCAGCACATGACTGTATATTATCTCTCTTACACCTTCGGCCATGCTGTATGGGGATAGAATTATCCCTCATTTTAACAATGAAAGAGACCAAAGTTTCATTTTGCCCAAAGTTACACAGGGATGGTCTCCTACCTAAACAAATAATCCTTTTTCTGCCACACTGTGGCTGCTCCATTTGCACTCCCATTTCTTTCTTCTTTGAATTCAGTTTGCATTATTGATATAATCCCTATCATCTAGCATTTGGTTCAACCCTAGCCAGAATTATTCCCTAAGGTTTGGTAGGTACAAGCATGTTGAGAGTGAGGATTGTGTCCTCTCCATCACACATGTCCATCCCTCTGGCCACCCAGCTGGGTGGTGGACACTTTAGTTGTAGTGGTCAGCAGCTACGTTAGTCTGCTCAGCATGGTTTTCCCCCTTCTTCCAAGAAACAGATCCTCTCTCACTTGAGTCATGTGACTGAGGTTGGGAGATGTCATTCTGAGTACCTGGAAACTCTTGTGCAGGAGGCTACATGCATTGACTCAAGACGAGCCAATTAGAGTCTTTTCCACATTGTTTGATTGGACCTCTATATGTTGCAGCCACACATGGAGCAAAGACTGGGAGAACTCCCCCCCTCCCCCATCTGCAAATTCTCACTGTTTTCAGAGCTCACAGACAGACTATAGTCCTCAGCTTGCCCTCACATCTTGATGGGGCCAGGGGTCTATTTTTCATTGACAGAATGTGACAGAAGTGATAAGTGTGGGACCATCTGGCCTAGGCAGTAAAGAGTGGCTGTGTCCTTGTCATTATCTATTTCTGTGGGTAAATGGTGAGAAGTCCACAGACCTAGAGAAGAGCAGAGCTACAAAGTAGGAGGAGCCTGGGTGCCTGGATGACTGTATGGAGCAGAGCAACCCCCATCCCATGCCATACTGTGGTATGAAAAAGAAACAAGCTTTAATTCCAGGCTAAGCCCCTGAAATGTCTGGGTTGTTTCAATCATTAGCCTACACAGACCAGTAAAATGTACACACACAACAATTTCTGTCTTTCTGATACTTACACAGAAAAGTACCGAACAGATATGTTAGGGCCAGATAATGGAAAGCCTTGTTTGCCAGTGTTTGTCAGTATTCATAAAGCCAGTAAAGAATTTTAAGGAGGTAGAGTGATTTCTAGAAGGAAGAAAAGGAAGATCGTTTTAAATAGTAACAACCATATATTGAATGCTTCAAAGTACAAAATACTATATGCCAACACTTCATTAACACTGTCTCATTTCATCCACCCAAAACAACATTCCCCATTTTACAGACAAGGAAACTCTGACCCGTGGTGCACAATAATTAAACAGCAGAACCTGGAGTCAGACCCAGCCCTGCCTATCTCCAAACTTGAGCTCTTTTCATTAAACCGTAACACCTGTTAAGATTAGTTTGGCCAAATGTCTTTTCATATAGTTTTTTGTTTGTTTTTTTGCTTAGTTTTTCAGCAGTGGCTACTTATTACTTTTATAACAGTAAAACACACACTTAAATGCACCAATACAAAAATAAATAAATAAAAATTAATCTGGCCACAGAAGAGGATGCAATATCCAAGAGCCCAGTCACCGTGGGGCTTGTCCTGACCAACACTTACATGTTCAGGAGAGCTTCTTTTAAGGACGCACCTTGTGTATCCAAGGCTTGTGTGCATTCTTGGAAGAAGCTCTCCCAAACATCTACATGATGATCCAGCTGAGGAAAAGTGACAGCATCCTGTATTGCAATTTTCAGTCATTCCAAGAAAATAAAGATTTCACACGAGTCTTGTAATTGCCAATTTGCAAACAGTATCTATGTAAACTCTGATTCCCATCACTTGCTAATCAGGTTGGGTTTGGAGAACCAAGTTAGGTTTCTTGTTTCGTTTCCTGCAAGAAATCCTCTCTTCTGCTACCCACAGCCTCTCCTCCCGAGCTCCTCTGTTTCTTCTCTGTGTCTGTTTATGTCTTCCTGGTTTTCAACTTCTTAATGATGTTTTAACGAGATGCCAGTTACACATGCAAATTGGAAAGAGGCGACATTGAGAGATTGCTACCTGGTGGTAAATTTATTAAAATCAAGGCAGTTTTAATAACTTCCTTGCATATGCATCCGCCTCCATGTCTGTAATATTAGTTTTGGGTTTTTTTTTAACCTTCTTATTAGAACAAGTGTGTTAGGAAAGTGTAAGGTGAAGTCATGAGGAGAAAATCTAATTGTTTCATGAGTGTTCGTCTTGTTCCTCAAAATAGATTTTACAGGAGTAAACTATTCTCTTCTACTTTTTTGGATCTTGTCCAGCTTGATCTTCCTGTTTCTTGCAACACTTGCAACCACTTTCTTCAATCTTCATCATCATCTTTGTCACCATTATCTTCATAGCTACCATTTAAAAAGCACCTAACTCGATATCTCATAGCAAAAAAATGACAGAAATACATTTCGAATCCAAGTTATTTAGGATCAAAGTCTCCTGCTCTGTTCTTTCCCCTTTCGAAGACATTATTTTTCTTTGCGTTTGTTGATCCCATGCCCTCCTATTTTTCTTTTATCTCTTATCTACATTTTCTCAGTCTCCTTCGAAAGCTGTTTTTTTTCTTCTCATTCACATTCTGCCCTCTGCCTTCTCTTCTTTTTCAAGAAAGTCATCCCTCACCTGGCTACCCTCATTTATTACCATGATTCCAACCACTATTATCTGTTGGCAGCTTCTATATCAATCTCTCCTGAGCTTTGGACTCTACAGAGCCAGCTGGCTACCTGCCAGCCATCTCCACTGGCTAATACACGAGATCCTCACGAACCCAAAACCAAGCTCATCAACTTCTCCCCAAATCGCTCCCTACTCTGTGTTTGCTGCCTAAATAAATGGCACAAATCAGAAACCCAAACTTTTCCCACTCCCGATGTTTGCTGCCATGAGAAGGAAGCCCAGTATCTCTCCACCCATCACTCACTCCTGCCCTGGGGCAAAAAGCATGTGAGTACAGACCCCTCTCTCCTTTCTCTTGGAAGCAAGCGGCCTCCAGGGACAAACTGTCCCATCCATGCTGCAAGACAGAGAGGTCTTCCGGATTCTAAGGTTCAGTATCAGGAAGCACCTGTGGCTGAGATGTAAGCCACATTCTCCTGCCTCTATTTTAGCTGTAATAAAAGTGCTATTTTTGTTTCTATGTTGCTTACTCCTTGCTTTATTTCCCAGTTGGTTAAAAACTTAGGCAGGAGGAAGTTGTTATTTACTGAGCCTATTCAAACCCCCTACAGCTGACAGTCACCTCAAATTTTCCCTCTCCTCCCATCAAATGCATTGGCAAGTCTCATTGAGTTGAACTTGGGAATAGTCATGGGTCCTCTCCCTCTTCTCCACCTTAATTGATATCCCACCTGGATCATTGAGACAGCATCCCTCCAGCTTCCTGGCCTCTGTATGTTCCACTCCTTTCTCAAGCTCCCCCTCCACACTGCCCAGAGTGATCTTCCCAAAGCAGAACCGTAGACATGGCCACTCATTTTCTAACATGAAGCCCCAACTCCCAATGGTGGCTTATAAGAAATTTGAGGACAGTGGAGCATGTTGGATAGCAAGAATGGACTTAGTTGTTGAAAATACTTGTGTGAACTTACCAAAAGTGGCACCTCTGACTATCATCTGGAATCTAAGATAAAGAGCCAGCATGTACTAAGCACACAATAAAACTTAGTGAGACAGATAAGCCCAAATGCCCATCAATCAATGAGTGGATAAAGAAACTGTGATATATACATATGATGGAATACTACTCAGCCATAAAAAGAGAATGAATAAATGGCATTCACAGCAATCTGGCTGGGATTGGAGACTATTATGTTAAGTGAAGTAATTCAGGAATGGAAACCAAACATTGTATGTTCTCACTCATAAGTGAGAGCTAGGCTGTGAGGATGCAAAGGCATAAGAATGATATAATGGACTCTGGGGACTTGAGTGGGGGAAAGGGTGGGAAGGGGTGAGGGATAAAAGACTATATACTGGGTTCAGTGTATAATGCTCGGGTAATGAGTGCACCACAATCTCACAAATCACCACTAAAGAACTTACTCATGTAACCAAATACCACCTGTTTCCCAAAAACCTATGGAAATAGAAAAAAAAATGTCAGACAAATAATCGTCTCATTTAAAAGAATATTGAATTTGGAGTCAGAAGCCCTTGAGTCAAGTCTCAGGTTTGCCAATTACTAGTTTTTTAATCCTAGAGAAGTTCCTTTTCCTTTGGGAGCCTCACCTCATCTGTAGAATGTGAACTACATTACCTGCCTGATGAGGTCATGAAGCTTGATTGAAACACAGAAAAGCACTTTATCAACTAATTTTATACAATATGAAATTTAAGGCTCTGCCTCTATCTCTGGGGTCTTCTAGACCAATTCACATTTGTCATTGATGCATTAGATTCAGAAATTTTAATATGAGCTTAAACATCAAAACTCATGTTTCTAAAGAACCTACTTCATTTAAAACAAAAGTCATCATCCTCTCTCATTTTAATCATAGGAGAGGCATGAAGAAAATCAATTTTTATATGAAAATTGCCTTCGAAACTGCTGCAGCTTGGTTCTCAATCAGGAGTTTATAACGATGCAACGCAACTTCTGTTTGTGTACTTGATTTGATACTGGTGTGTGTATGGGTTGCATATATTTGACTTTTATGATATTTTTTATGTTTGCAAATAGCATCTTTAACCTGAAATATCACTCAGTTTAAATGCCAGTTGTTAAATACACAAAATGGCCAATCAGTTTTTTTCCATACTTATGGTCAATTCTTGGTTTCATGTGAACTCTGACAGCAGTCAGAGAGAAATCAAAGAAGCCAATTAGATCTGAGGGAGAAGTGGCCTCAAAGAGCATCTCCAGTGTAGCCCCTTTATTTGACAGATGGAAAACTGACGGCCGGGCATGATGGGTAGCTCATGCCTGTAATTCCAGCACTTTGGGAGGCTGAGGCAGGCAGATCACTTGAGGTCAGGAGTTCAAGACCAACCTGGCCAACATGGTGAAACCCCATCTCCACAAAAAATACAAAAATTAGCCAGACGTGGTGGCACATGCCTGTAATCCCAGCCACTCAGGAGGCTGAGGCATGAGAATTGCTTGAACCCAGGAGGTGGAGGTTGCAGTGAGTCAAAATCATACCACTGCACTCCAGCCTGGGTGACAGAACAAGACTCTGTCTCCAAAAAAAAAAGGGAAACTGAGGCTCAGTGAGGAAAAGGGACTTAGCCAAGATCACGCAGCTAATGAGAGAGACAGAACCTGGATGAAAATGCAGCACTTCTGCTTCACCGCCCCGCCCAACCAGTGTCCCCTTTGCTTCCCCAGAGATGTGAGCCAGTGTTTGGTATGAGTCACAAAGACCGAAGCACTTATCACCAACTTAGAGGCGGAAACAGGGAGGTACACAGCAGGCAGCCACCATGCCAGTAGGACCAAGTACCCACAAAGCAACATCTTTGTTTTATTTTGAGAGAATTCATAGGCAATTGACATTTCTATATTTGAGTATAGGAACATGATCTCATCCAAAAGAGAAACAGAAAGTCAATCTTGTCTTTATCTGAGGCTTTGGATTATTTTTACCATCACTTTCCATCCTGATAATGAAGCTCACTAAGCGTAGGCCTTGGAGTCAGACAGACTCAGCTCCAGGACCTTGGGCAAGTGGCTTCGTGTTTCTGAGCCTCAAGTTCTCTGTCCTTAAAATAAGGATAAAAATACTTCCTTCAGAAGGTAGTTGTGAGAATTTAAAAGTTTCTCCTTTAGCAACCAGCTTAGAATAAGGACCCAGTAAATGTTGGCCACCCTTTCTGCCTGACCCCCCACCTATTTATAAAGTTTGGAAAAGAAAGTGCCTTATACACTGCAAAAAAAAAATGATGCCACAAAGCAAGTCAACGGTGGGGAGAGAACAATAGCTCCCAGCAGGCACGGTGCTGGTAATGGACCACCGCACCCATAATATTCTGCAAGTGCTCCCCTACCTCATTCTTGCATTTAAAAAAAAAAAAATTTAATTCCATTTATTGGTCAACTTTTCCCATGAGGACACATCTTTAATTTAATCATGTAAATCAATGAGAAAATCTAATTCACTTTAGAGAAATCTGCTTCAAGGCTAGCCTTAGGGGAATGAATCTGTTCCTTAAAGTGTATCCATAGCAAGTGACGTGTGTCTTTATCACAGTTACAAAGGGATATAAATTAATCTCTAGTCCATTTTAGAAACTAGAGAGTTGATTAAATAAATGGTGGCTCTAGTGATCCAAATGATCTGTCATTTTTAAACATTTCAAGCACCAGTTTTAATGTTAAATTTGAGCCTTTTACAATTATAGATGCCATTTGCTTCTTTAATATCCAATTTGCCTGATTATCACTATATTAGCTCCAAATATATAATTTATTATTGTTCCTCCTTTTATTTGCCTAATGCTTGTTCCAAAGCTTGTCTAGCTTAGGTTTGCAGAGCACACCCTGATTGGGGAAAGGATGGCTCCCTTCCAACCCTGAGTGTCTCCTCCAGATGGGCAACCCTCGTGCTGTGTCATTGTCCTCCCAGGGAAGGCACCACCTGCCCAGTCTGTGGATTTATCATGTGGATCAACTAAGAGGTTGGATGTGAAAGGGTGGTGCAGTAGCTCATACATATTGTTCTTATACCCAACAGTGAAGGGCGGGTAAATGAATAATTAATTCCATCCGTAAATGTCTACTAAGGACCCTTTGAGGGTCAGGCCTCTAAAAGTAACAAAACAGGGACCACTAAGATTCATTCTTAGCCTTAAGGAACTCATCATCTACTGCAGCAGATAGGCAAGGGAACACATACTTGTCATCTAGCACCATATGTGCTCTGATTACAGGATCCCAGAGGAGGTGCCTTTGACCCACACTTGGAATGAAGGAGGGCTTCTTGGAGGAGGTGAGTTTTAAAGGACATGTAGGAGTTAACCAGCCAGAAGAAGGTATCAATTAAAGGCAACATATTTGATTATATACTCCATTATGCACTTGGCCATGAGGAATGCAAGAAAAGGAAAACACATTTCCACTACTGTGTCAGTCTGGAATCCTGTCAGGAAAATGGACTTGTCAGGAGTATGACAGGAATAAAGGATTTAATATGGGAATTAGCACTTATACCCATGTGCAAGGAGCTGGGAAAATGGAGGGGTAGAAGGAAAAGGCCTAGAGGATCAGAGTAATAGTCCCATAAGATTTCAGCCCCAAATGCTGGAATAGCTAGAGGAGCCAGAGCTCAAAGGAAAGTCTAAGAAGCCACTACATTTAGGGGGCCAAAGTCAGGTCCCAAAGTGAGAACTCCAGGAGAGGAGCTCCCATAGCAGGACCATCATGAGAATAATTGCTTCTGCTTCACCATCTAAAGCATCTACAGGTTCCTCTCATCTGCTGCTGACTCTAACCTGGAACCCTACAGGGAAACAGATTCTGGGAAACAAAGTTCTCAGCAGTGGATGGGAATGGGAACACTGCCAAGTTCCTGCACAGTACCTTCAGGGAGTCCCAGGCCAAGGTACAGGTGGCATTAGTCAAATCATCACAGCAATATACAAACAAGCTGTGAAAAGTATTGGGAGAGTATAGATGGGGGTCTGATCCACCTGGGAGATGTGGGAAGCCTTCCTCTGGGAACTCACGATTAAGCTTGGGTCTGATGGATGGAGAGATGATGCAAAATGGGCTCTAAACATCACATCACCATTTCTCTCTTAGGTTCATCTACCAATGTAGATGGTCCTTCCTTCCATCATGGTTCAAGGAAAGATCTGTCCAAGTCTCCCTAACAGCTCAAGGAAAGGTTTATTGCTCTGGGGACAAAAGTTGAACCCAACTTTCAACTTTTCAAGGTCAGAAATATCCTGACCTTGAGAGTCATAAATAAAAGCCCTGAGCCAGGGCTTAAAAGTGTCTGAGGGAGGGTTTCAGACAGTGAGGACTTCATCCTTAAGTGCACACCTGAACTAAAGAATAGTTTGGGGCTCTGAGCTGACCTGGCCCTGGGGCCCCTCCTTTCCCAGTGCTGCAGCAAATGGATGAAAAATTGTATCATTAAACTCTTTGATGTTCTCCTGTCTAATTGAACCTGTGAAATTTCCTAACGTTCTCCAGCCTCCAAAAATTCAATTTTCCATGTAATGCATGGTGACGTGTCAATAAATCATGCTGTAAAATAAATGCGCGGATTCTTTTGTGCAGGAGCGAGTGAGGAATAAACCTTTCGTAATTGATAAATAATGTCATTGGAATCAATAGCTGGCAGAGGAGTTGGAGGAGTAAGCCTGAATCATGTATGAGTGCTCCGGGGTGATCAATGCCTTTGAAACAGCCAGGACCTCGGAGCCAAGTGTATAAATTACTGCCTTAATATTACAGCAGGGCCCAAAATTTAAAAGACGGGTACATTGCTAAGTACTCTTGAGATGGGAAGATGAGTCTGGGATGTGGGTAGTGTGAGTTCTCTCATGGGCACCTTTTGGAGGGCTTGTGTGGTCCCTGCAGAATGGAGATGAGAGAAGATTGTGCAATCTGGGACTTCGGATGGAGACAGCATGAATCCAGCTCTGGCCATTCCTGCCAGCATTCCATGTTGGCAGCAAAGGAAGCGAGCTGCCATGGACACTACTTAGGAAAATGGCCAAACTGCCCTCAGAGGCCTCGATACCAGGAGCCAGTGCTGACATACAAAGTGAAGGACAAGCCTAGGATTCATTGGATCAGGTTCCAATGGCA
Source organism: Macaca thibetana thibetana (assembly GCF_024542745.1). Classification (NCBI taxonomy): domain Eukaryota; kingdom Metazoa; phylum Chordata; class Mammalia; order Primates; family Cercopithecidae; genus Macaca; species Macaca thibetana. The sequence goes on along the minus strand of NC_065592.1, from coordinate 19,565,164 downwards.
GTCACAGACACTGCTAGACCAAGAGGAAGGGTCACTATGCAGTCAGGATCACCAGCTTGAGTCAGACTGCTCAGCTCTGCCACCAGCTGTGTGACTCTAAGCAAGTTACTTAAGCTCCTTGTGCCCCATTCTTCTCCTCTGTAAAACAGAAGGCAATAATGCCAACTTCACTGACTCTTTTTTATTTCTTCTTCTTAAAAAAAAGGGGAGGGATACACGTGGAGAACGTGCAGGTTTGTTACATAGGTATATGTGTGCCATGGTGGTTTGCTGTACCTATTGACCCATACTCTAAGTTCTCTCCCCTCACCCTCCACCTCAGAACAGGCCCTGGTGTGTGTTGTTCCCCTCTCTGTGTCCATGTGTTCTCAATGTTCAACTCCCACTTTTGAGTGAGAACATGCAGTGTTTGGTTTTCTGTTCCTGTGTCAGTTTGCTGACAATAATGGCTTCCAGCTTCATCCATGTTGCTACAAAGGACATTATCTCATTCCTTTTTATGGCTGCATAGTATTCCATGGTATAAATGTACCACATTTTCTTTGCCAATCTACCACTGATGCACAATTGGGTTGGTTCCATATCTTTGCTATTGTAAATAGTGCTGCAATAAACATACGTGTGCATGTGTCTTTAAAGTAGAATGATTTATATTCCTTTGGGTATATACCCAGTAATGGGATTGCTGGGTCAAATGGTATTTCTGGTTCTAGATCCTTGAGGAATCGCCATACTGTCTTCCACAATGGTTGAACTAATTTACATTCCCACCAACACTGTAAAGGCGTTTCTATTTCTCCACAGCCTCGCCAGCATCTATTATTTCCTGACTTTTTAATAATCGCCATTCTGACTGGCATAAGATGGTATCTCATTGTGGTTTTGATTTGCATTTCTGTAATGATCAGTGATGTTTAGCTTTTTTTCATGTTTGTTGGCTGTGTAAATGTCTTGTTTTGAGAAGTGTCTGCTCATATCATTTGCCCACTTTTTGATGGGGTTGTGTTTTTTTTTTCTTGTAAATATGTTTAAGTTCCTTGTAAATTCTGGATATTAGACAGACGGGCAGATTGCAAAAATTTTATCCCATTCTGTAGGTTGCCTGTTCACTCTGATGATAGTTTCTTTTGCTGTGCAGAAGCTCTTTAGTTTAATTAGATCCCATTTGTCAATTTTGGCTTTTGTTGCAATTGCTTTTGGCCCTTTTTGTCATGAAGTCTTTGCCCATGCCAATGTCGTGAATGGTATTACTTAAGTTTTCTTCTAGGATTTTATGGTTTGGGGTTTTACATTTAAGTCTTCAATCTATCTTAAGTTAATTTTTGTATAAGGTGTAAGGAAGGGATCCAGTATCAGTTTTCTGCATATGGCCAGCCAGTTTTCCCAGCACCATTTAACAAATAGGAGATTCTTTTCCCATTGCTTGTTTTTGTCAGGTTTGTCGAAGATCAGATGATTGCAGATGTGTGGTGTTATTTCTGAGGTCTCTGTTCTGCTCCTTTGGTCTATATGTCTGTTTTGGTACCTGTACTAAATATGGAAAGGAAAAACTGGTACCAGCCACTGGAAAAACACACCAAAATATAAAGACCAGTGACACGATGAAGAAACCGCATCAACTAGTATGCAGAATAACCAAATAGCATCATGATGACAGGATCAAATTGAAACATAAAAATACTAACCTTAAATGTAAATGGGCTAAATGCCCCAATTAAAAGACACAGACTGGCAAACTGAATAAGGAGTCAAAGCCCATCAGTGTGCTGTATTCAGGAGACCCATCTTACGTGCAGACATATACAGGCTCAAAATAAAGAAATGAAGGAAAATTTACCAAGCAAATGGAAAGAAAAAAAAAATCAGGGATTGCAGTCCTAGTCTCTGACAAAACAGACTTTAAACCAACAAATATCAAACAAGACAAAGAAGGGCATTGCACAATGGTAAAGGGAACAATTCAACAAGAAGAGCTAACTATTCTAAATATATATGCACCCAATACAAGAGCACCCAGATTTTTAAAAACAAGTTCTCAAAGGCCTACAAAGAGACTTAGTCTCCCACACAATAATAGTGGGAGACTTTAACACCCTACTGTCAGTATTAGACAGATTAACAAGACAGAAAATTAACGAGAATATTCAGGACTTGAAATCAGCTCTGGATCAAGTGGACCTAGTAGACTAGAGAACTCTGTTCCCCAAATCAAGAAAATATACATTCTTTTCAGTGCCACATGGCACTTATTCTAAAATCAACCGTGTAATTGGAAGCAAAACACTCCTCAGTAAATGCAAAAGAACTGAAATCATAACAAACAGTCTCTCAGACAACAGTGCAATCAAATTAGAACTCAGGATTAAGAAACTCACTCAAAACCACACAATTTCATGGAAATTGAACAACCTGCTCCTGAATGACTCCTGAGTAAATAATGAAATTAAGGCAGAAATCAAGAAGTTCTTTGAAACCAATCAGAGCAAAGAGACAATATACCAGAATCTCTGGGACATAGCTAAAGCATGTTAAGAGGGAAATTTATAGCACTAAATGTCCACAGCAGAAAGCTAGAAAGATCTCAAATTGACATCCTAACATCACAATTAAAAGAGCTAGAGAGGCAAGAGCAAACTAATCCAAAAGTTAGCAGAAGACAAGAAATAACTAAGATCAGAGAATAATTGAAGGAGATACACACACGAAAAACCCTCCAAAAAATCAACAAATCTAGGAGCTGGTTTTTTGAAAAAATTAACAAAACAGACCACTAGCTAGACTAATAAAGAAGAGAGGGAAGAATCAAATAGACACAATAAAAGATGATAAAGTGATATCACCACTGACCCCACAGAAATACAAACTACTAGTAGAGAGTACTGTAAATACCTCTACACAAATAAACTAGAAAATCTAGAAGAAATGGATAAATTTGTGGATGCGTACACCCTACCAAGACTAAACCAGGAAGAAGTCGAATCCCTGAATACACCAATAACAAGCTCTGAAATGAGGCAGTAATTAATAGCCTACCAACCAAAAAAAGCCCAGGACTAGATGGATTCACAGCTGAATTCTACCAGAAATACAAAGAGGAGCTGGTACCATTCCTTCTAAAACTATTCCAAACAATTGAAAAGGAGGGACTCCTCTCTAACTCATTTTATGAAGCCAGCATCATCTTGAGACCTAAACTGGGAAGAGACACAACAAAAAAAGAAAACTTTAGGCCAGTGTCCCTGATGAACATTGACGCAAAAATCCTCAATAAAATACTGACAAACTGAATGCAGCAGCACATCAAAAAACTTAACCACCACAATCAAGTCAGCTTCATCCCTGGGATGCAAGGCTGGTTCAACACATGCAAATCACTAAATGTAATCCATCACATAAACAAAACCAAAGACAAAAACCACATGATTATCTCAACAGATAAAGAAAAGGCCTTTGGGGCCGGGCGCGGTGGCTCAAGCCTGTAATCCCAGCACTTTGGGAGGCCGAGACGGGCGGATCACAAGGTCAGGAGATCGAGACCATCCTGGCTAACATGGTGAAACCCCGTCTCTACTAAAAATACAAAAAAAAAAACTAGCCGGGCGAGGTGGCGGGCGCCTGTAGTCCCAGCTACTCGAGAGGCTGAGGCAGGAGAATGGCGTAAACCCGGGAGGGGGAGCTTGCAGTGAGCTGAGATCCGGCCACTGCACTCCAGCCTGAGCGACAGAGCAAGACTCCGTCTCAAAAAAAAAAAAAAAAAAAAAAAAAAAAAGAAAAGGCCTTTGGTAAAATTCAAAATCCCTTAATGTTAAAAACTCTCAATAAACTAGGTATTGATGGAACATATCTCAAAATAATAAGAGCTATTTATGAAAAACCCACAACCAATATCGTATTGAATGGGCAAAAGCTGGAAGCATTCCCTTTGAAAACTGGTACAAGACAAGATGCCCTCTCTCACTACTCCTATTCAACATAGTATTGGAAGTTCTGGCAAGGCAATCAGGCAAGGGAAAGAAATAAAGGGTATTCAAATCGGAAGAGAGGAAGCCAAGTTGTCTCTGTTTGCAGATGACATAATTTTATATTTAGAAAACCCTATCATCTCAGTCCAAAAACTTCTTGAACTGATAAGCAGCCTCAGCAAAGTCACAGGATACAAAACAATGTGCAAAAATCACAAGCATTCCTTTACACAAACAATAGACAAGCAGAGAGCCAAATCATGAATGAACTCCCATTCACAACCACTACAAAGAGAATAAAATACCTAGGAATACAGCTAACAAGGGATGTGAATGACCTCTTCAAGAAGAACTAAAAACCACTGCTCAAGGAAATAAGAGAGGACAGAAAACAAATGGAAAATCATTCCATCCTCATGGATAGGAAGAATCAATATCATGAAAACAGCCATACTGCCCAAAGTAATTTATAGATTCAATGCTATTCCCATCAAGCTACCACTGACACTCTTCACAGAATTAGAAAAAAATATTTTAAATTTCATATGGAATCAAAGAAGACCCCCCTATAGCCTAGACAATCCTAAGCAAAAAGAACATAACTGGAGGCATCACACTACCTGATTTCAAACTATACTATAAGGCTACAGTAACCAAAACTTACTGATTCTTGAGGACAAAATGGAATCATGCTTCTAAGTATCTCAACTCAGCGTCCATTCCTAGCAACATTAAGCAAGTTGAATCTATAGTGCTTTATGGATTGTGTATTGTTTTGCCACTACCTGGAGCACTTTCCTTCTATTTAATTCTCACAGCAACCCCATGAGGTAGTTACTATGATTATCCCCATCTTATGGATGAGAAAATTGAGGCTCAGAGAAGGTAAATGCCTTGCCCAAATCATATCACTCTAATTTACGGAACCAAGATTTGCATACAGGTGGTACAAGTCCAGAGCTGTTTCTTAAACATGACACTATATTGTAGCACCATCCTTTCCCTGGAGCTCCCAGAGCCCTGTGGAGGGCTGTGCTTGGTGGGCACTCCCCATAGTGGTTTCAAGGGGCATCCCACCTGGCTCACAGGCAGCCTGAGAGGGAGGAGAGAGTGGAGGACCAGAGTCAGGCAGTGGTGGTTTCTGATTCCAGCTCCAACACAATGTGCCTCTGAGACCATCACTCCTGCTGGCTAAGCCACAGTAGTTGCCTCATCAGTAACATCAGAGTGATAATTCCTGCTGCTCAAGGTCATCTCCAAAGCATGATGTGTGCTCTTGGGCAAGAAGGACCTACCTGAGTCTGTTTTCTCATCTCTAAACTGTGAATCATGACTCCAGCCCCCCAGGACTGACCTGAGAATTAGAATTAGAGAAGATGGCCAATATAAATCACCTTCCTGGTTGGCACCTGCAGCTGCTTCTCACAAATCCCCCTTTCCTTCCAAAGGAATTCAGAAGGAATCCCAACAGAGTGCGTTACACAACACCATGGGTAGGAGGCTATTCAGACCTATTGTTGCATAACAAGGTATGGTAGATAGAAGATATCTGTATTAGTTTTTTCTCACACTTTCTCTTAATGAAGAAATACCTGAGATTGGGTACTTTATAAAGAAAAAAAAAGAAAAGAGGTTTAATTGACTTACAGTTCCACATAGCTGTGGAGGCCTCAGGAAAATTACAATCGTGGCAGAAGGCATCACTTCACAGGGTGGCAGGAGAGAGAATGAATGTCGGGCGAACAGGAAAAAGTCCCTTATAAAACCATTAGGTCTCATGAGAACTCACTCACTATTGTGAGAACAGCATGGGAGTAACCTCCCCCATGATTCAATTCTCTCCCTCTGGATCCCTCCCATAACACGTGGGGACTATTAGAACCATAATTCAAGATGAGATCTGGGTGTGAACACAACCAAACCATATCAATATCCAAAGCAAAAATTTGACAAAATTTACACATTCAGCTTCAAGTCACTTCCTGCAAAAGACTTTCCTTGGGCCCATGCTGTGAGCTCCTCTGGCTCCTGTATCTTCCCTGTTATAGCATCTACTCTCCTGTCATATAACTAAGCATCAAACTTTCTCAATAGAGGATCAGCCTTGTGAGGACAGATATCTAGTGTCTTAGGTTTGTTGGGCTCCCCTCAGAAGAAAACCTTGAGACTAGAATTTGAGTGCATGTAGTTGATGTAGGTGGCAATCCCAGGAAGTACCCATAGGAGGATAGGGAAATAATACAGAGACAGAAAGATAGGAAGGGTGCACTGATGGGCAGGTTTCCACTGTGGGCCACCAGAGCTCAAAGCCCTGGGGACTTTGGGAGATAGTGTCAGGCACGCACCAGAGTGGCCCCACATGATGCATGAGGCAGCTGAAATATTTATTCACCATCTCCCACCTGCCACAGGTTGATTCCCAGCATTGCCAGCCCATGGACACACAATAGCCAGAGAAAGCCCGCAGGTAGAACTTCACAGGTGCTGGCAGTAGAAAGCAGTTATGGATGGGAGTAGTGACAGCCACAGTGGGTAGAGCATCTGCTACACCTTACTGATCTCTAAAGCCCTGATGCCCACCCAGTGCCTGGCCCTGTGCTTGCTTTATGAAATGGAATGAACGAATGAATGAATGAGGAGCAGTCATCTGGGACAGAGCTCTTGCACACTGGTGAAGGGCAGATTCTGAAACTCCTACTTCAAAAGCTTAGAAGCAGCAGGCTGTCCCAGCAACACGAGAGTGTGCTTTCCTCTGCCTGGGCTGGACCTCCCCTGGTGTAGCAACCTGGATGCGAGGAGCCAGGCAGGTTCAGGGACACACACAGAGCCAGTGGGAAGCCGCTGAATAAGAACACTTCTTTCTTCCCTGGTGGGCTATTATGATAAAGTCTGGTAAGCTCCAGAGGGTGGAGGAGGGGGCTTCTTTGTCTTTATAGCCCACCTTCTGCAATTTAACACAGAGCCTTGAATATCACAGGCACTAAATAAATCTCTGAGAATCGAAGTTGGATTGGTGAGAGGTAAAAGGAAATGGATTTCAGTTCAACTACAGAATGGCTTCCTTGCTCTTTGTAACAAAATGGACTTATGTGTTGTTCACTCATTTGGCAAACATTTGTTTAGGACTCCATGTGCCAGACTGCATTAGGTGGTATGGGCATAGGAATGAATAAAAATAAAGTCCTTGACCTTGAAGTCAAGTGGAGTGTCAGACACATCAAATAGTAATTAGAGCACAGCATCATATGTACTATAACAGAATCATGTCAGGGATGATTATGGGGCCCCAAGGGAACAATGGATCATCAAATTGCTTTGGGGTTGGTCGAGAAAATTTCACACATTCATTTATTTATTTCTCTTTTGCACCAGTCTCTGAACAAAAGGAGTATCCTCCCTGTTTCATGAACCTCTTTGTCCTGTGGGGGTTTATCACAAAAGCACCTATTTTTTAGTCTTCAGACTCATGCAAAACACCATCTGTGCCCTGGCTCTGGGTCAGTGACTAGAACTGCACCCTCCCACCATCACCTCTGGCCGCTGGTCAACTCCCACTCACTCTTCAAATCTCAGTTCAGGGGTCACTGCTCCAAGAAGCCCTCTGTGAGCCCTGAGGAGAAAGCAACTGCCCCTCCTTTGTGTTTACTCAATCTCAGCACCCATCACCCAGTATTGTTTGCTTTCCTACCGCCACCCCTCCCCGCCCAGTTTAGTTGGGATTAGATTGTAATCAGCGTAACAGAGGCTGAGAAAAGGTAGACATTTATGTCTGTCCTACATAAGCCAAGCCCAAAGGCAACTTGTCCAAAGTGGGCAACTCCCTAGACCCAGGCTCCTGCCAATCCACCACTCTGCCTTTCCCAGAGTTTAGCCTTCATCTTCGTAGTCTCTGAAAAAGACTGCTCCAGCATTCCCCAAATCCTGTCTATTGTCTTCATGAATTTGCATCTAAATGACATTTCCCACTGGCCAAGATCTGGCCAATGAAATGTGGACAGAACCTCCCTACCAGGCCTGGCCCACAAAACCTCCCAAATAGTCCTACCTTCTCTTTCCCCCTCTGCCTGTTGAACTAAGAGGATTCTGAGGACCTAGAACACAGCAGAGTCACATGATGGAAGAAGCCTGTGTCCCTGAGTCACCACCAGACCAGGAATCCATGTGATGGGCTGTCACAAGAGTGAATAATAAACTTTATTGTGTTTCCCCATTTACAGCAGTGACTTACTAAGATGGATACGAAGTGGCACCTCCCAGGTTCCCCCTCAAAAAAGGTATATTGCCCCAATTGCTGCTAGCACACAACCCCCAACTGTCCCTTCAAAGACTGCCTCTGCTACAGAGCTACCTTCTGGAGTCATGCCCCTCCTAGAGCAGCCCACATCCCAGTATTGAAGCAGAGAAGTAGAGGGGTATAGAGGCCCACCCCTATCACTACTGTGTCACAACTGGCCCCTCCCTTTGCCCAGTCTTGCTTCCTCCCTCTTCCTGCCTCAGGTTTAGATCCCAGTGGCACTCCCTGATAAACTTCTTGTACATAACTCCATCTCAGTATCTGCCTCCTGGAGGACCCAACCTGCAACATCTACCCTGACTAAAGCATGGTTTGACAGAGCTGCTGTGACTCCAGCCATCAAATCCACATTCCAGACAGCAGTTTGGAGAAATGGGTAAAGAAGGCATCCCTTCGTAAGCAGCCTTTCTAGAAGTCTCACTGGCCATAGCTGAGCCACATTGACCACACCAAACCACAAAGGAGGTTAGAAAATGTGTCTTCATTTCAGGCAGCCATGTAGCCCACTAAAACACCACTCAGGAAGAAGGGGAAAATAGACACGGGAGTTAATAGGCAATCTCTGTTTTATCGTCCAGCCGACACCTAAAAAGGATTTACGTTTGTCAAGTTTCTAGTCTGTGCTCAGGCTTTGTGGTAAGTGGTTTACAGGAAGGATTGCATTTAAATCTTACAACAACACACCTATGAGGTAGAATCTGTTATTATTGCTCTCATTTTACCATGGAAGAAATCGAAGCTTAGGAGCCCAGGATCAGGCACAAATACATGCCAGGGGTGGGATTTGACTTTGGATCTTTCCGAATTTGTATCCTTAGGCTCTTAACTACTGAGTGATTCTGCCTCGTCGTGGAACTACGAGCTCCTTGAGACCAGGGAACATGTTTTAGGTCACCTTTAATACACAGAGTCCAGACTAGTGCTTGGCACCTACTAGTGGCTCAGTAAATATCTGCGGACTTTGTTAAAAGAGAGGAAGGAGTCAAGAGTGACCCTTGCCTGAGGCCATGGAATGACTTGTGGAGCTATTAACTGAGGAAGAGGAGGCAGGGAGAATCGGACTCAGATTTATACCGGCAGAGTTTAGGTGCTTGTGGAACATGCCAGGGAAGATGTCCAGTTGGCAGTAGGATCTACACATCTGAACTGTTGGTGGGAGGTCTAGGCTGGAGCCATGGGCAGGAGCTGTCTGTGTGTGGGCAGCAGTCCAGCCACGAGCGTGGCCAAACACACCCAGAGAGAGGGTGTGAAGAACCCCCAGCTATGTCCAAAAACCCGAGCAGGGTTTCCAATTAACAGAATCACTTTTGTTTTGCATTTCCCCTCCTGGGTTAATTTCCCTATTTGCTCTTCTGCCCATTTTGAAGGATGATTGCTTTTCTGGGCAAAGAGCCTATTTTGTGTGTGTAATTTTAAGGGCTTGCACCATCCCAAACACTTACTCAGATATAGGCAATATATAAATATATGTGTACAATAGATTTATATACATACACCCACCTGCCTTGATATACATGCAACCGGGGCATTAGAATGGCCATAAAATGGATGCGCATCTGTATGAAAGCAACTTCATGGCCGCCTGTACTACCTGGCAGTTGTCATAAAAACACCAATAAGAGGCAGCAGAAGTGTGTTTGACTGGGAGAATGATTCTTGTTTCCTTTTCATTATTCTTAATAAAAGGAGATGGTGCCGAAAAATTGTGTTTCCTGGGTTATTTTCCCCAAGAGATCTTTTATAAAACATGGAATACATAACAGACCGTGTTGCAGGCAAATGCCTCATTAAGGGAATATAGTTAGAAAGAAATAGTAACCAAACTGAACAGTTATTTTCTTTATTTTTTTTATCCTCTGTAAAATGGAAAAATTGGATGTGATATGGATTTAGTAACACCCCTCAAATAATATTGTGAGAACATGATGCTTGCACCCTGAGATGGAGGCATCTTCCAGTGTTGCTCTGTAAAGAGGCTGCAGAATTGCAAAACACCTTACATGCCCCAGGAAAAGGCTTCTGTCTTCCAAAGAGCCTTCTTACCTTTTTATAGCTTGATTCAACCAGATGGGTTTGGGTTTCCTTGTCAGTCTCCTTTTCTCTCTCTGCATATACTTCCAAATCATCTCAACCTCTCTCAGTATACAAGCTAGTGATCCAAATCTCCTCTCCTAACTTACAGGTTCAGGCCCATGTAGCCAAGAACTTCCTGGATGTCTCCACCTGAATGCCCCCCCTTTCCCCCACTACTGGCCCTTTACACCCAGCATGTCCCACACAGAGCTCATCCTCAGCCACACAGCCCTGCTCCTCCAGGATTCCCAGCCTGGGGAAGGGCATCACTACCCACCCCACTGCACAAACCAGAAAAATCCCGAAATTGTTACCGAGCAGAAGGAGCTTGCTGGCTGATGTAGTAGGAGCCAATACTATAACACCGGGGTTTCTTGAGAAAAGAAAAGATTTTTATTGCAAGACAATCAATGAGGAGACAGGAGTCCAGCTCAAATCTGTCTCCCTGTGTTGGTTTCAAGACAGTAATTTTATTAGAAAAGGTTTAGAAGTTGGATTCTTAGGTTAGTAGGTGATTGGTAGAAGAAAGGGGAAGGGCTGGAAAGTCCTTGGGCATGCGCAGTTCTCTCTTCATGCTCCCTCATGGATCGCCAGCGCAAATTTGAGGAGGAGTTAGTATGAAACATACGGTAGAACCTCGGGCTGTGACATCAGCAAGCTGGTTCTGTGCACACTCTAGTTGGCCATATTGTTTCTAATTGACTTCAGTCAGCGTTGTTATTTTACAAGCTGAGGGAGTTTCAACATTTCAGCAAGTTTCTTTTCTTATCTGTCATCCTGTGCACTCAAGAATTTCTGTTAGTTCCTTGTTTCTTTAACTCTTTGGGGCACGGTTTCAAAATCATACTGGACTCCACGGCCAATAGCCATGATATTCTGGATACTCAAGCCCCCAGATGTATTCAATGTACCTCCCTTACTGCAGCCCCACTGCCACCACTCTGATCCAAACTCCATCATCTCTCTCCAGGGTCACCTCCCCAGCCTCCTCCCTGGGATCTTGCTCCAGCACAGCCTCCATGGAACTCCTTTAATAATATTTCCAGAATTCTGTTGTAGACTTTTCAGTGGCTCCAAGTTGCAGCCGCTTGGCTCTCTTGTTTCAGAACACCAAGGCCTGTCCACTGCCATTTCATTAACCTGCCCCCTTGTTCCTCCTCCAGTCATTTGAACTACTGCTATTCTTTCAAATGCCCCATGCCCTTCCTTACCCTTATACCTTTGCACATAATGTTTCTCTGCTTTTCCAGCTCCCCGTTGCCTACTCTTTTTCTCAGGTGGCTTTGACTATCACTCATTCATCCTTTAGTCTAACGCTGAGGCCCACCTCCACTAGGAAGCCTTCTAGGCTTTTCTGTCCTCCCAGAATCCCTCTTTTATTATAGTTTCCACTCTGCAAGATTGTTTTCTGATGCTTGTGTGTTTCTTTCATTAAATTGTGAGCTCCTTGAGGGCAAAGATTGTGTCTCATTGACTCCCTTGTACCCGACAAGCAATATAGTAACTGCTACAGATAAGTGGTTCCATTGTTCAATGATTGCAAGTAATTGGATTAATTGGGACCACTGGAACCAGTGACAGCCTGCCAAGACACGGTCAAGGTCAGCCTTCTGTGTCTTGCAGGAATTTCAAAGCAATGTGAATGTGCAGCCTACTGAGAGGAAGAAAGTAGATAAAACAACTCTCCAAGTTATTTTCCAGGCCAAGGATCTGGACCTGTTTGTCAGAAAGATTCTGACAAACATGGTTTGATTCAGTGCTTCCCAACGATAGCAGAGAAGGGTGGTTAAAAGAGTTTCAGACGGTTAGTATAGAATCAAAAACCTAATAATCTTTGAAGTCAAACAAACCTGAGTTCAAATCTTGGAGCCCTTTTTAGATTTTCCTCTGCAAACCCCACCTAGAAGATAATTACCATGGCCCCTCTTTTGCTGGGTGGTTGTGAAGAATAGACATAGGTATTAAAAGGCATGGGAACTGATATGTAGTAAGTGATCAATAAAGATTAGCATCATATTATTATTGTTTCTAAGGATTAAAATGCATATGATTGCACTGAATCAGAGAGCTACATGGTGCATATGGGAAGCGATAACTGAGTGTTATTTTGCCCATTTTAGAGATGAGAAAACTGAGGGTTATCATGCCCATTTTAGAGATGAGAAAACTGAGTCTCAGAAAAGTGAGGAGGCTTGTCCAAGATCACACAGCTAGAAAATATCTGAGCTGGGATTGAAACCAGAGAGTCTGTGCATTTAACCACCCACAGGGGCCAGGTTGCCTCTACCTGTGATTTATCTGGAGAAGAAGATTCTGGACAAAAGGCAGTGAAACTCAGGCATTAGGAAATGAGTGCTCAGTGAAGAGCAATCAGATCAGCCACTTCCTCAGATGCAGCTGAGTTTATCCATCAGGCCAACTTGATCTGTCTTTTCCTTTTGCCACTTCCCCATGCTCCATCTCCTCATCTGTTATTGAGAACTCTAAAATACTAGTTGAGTCCATCTAGCCTGGCAGTTTTCAAACTATGCTCCCCAGAGCCTCAGTGTTGCTGAAGGTGTCCCAGAGTTCTGGGTAGAGAACAAGGAGGAGGTTGGATGGGGAGCCTCCCCCCACAACCCCATTCCAAATGAAGCCTCTCCTTTCTGTGGTTTACACATTGTCACATACACAAGGTTTTCTGTAATCAAAGCATTCTGTGGCTTTAAGCAATTTTGTTTTAAACCTCAGACCCACCACAACAGTCATCTTAAAGATGAAGAAACTGAGGCTGGGAGAGTAGCGGCTGGTCCAAGGTCCTGCAGCCTGTCAGATATGGAGCTGGGATCTGTCCCAGATTGTCCCCAACTTAGCTCTACCCAGACCAGTCTTCCCACCCACCCACCCCCAGCTGTCCAACATGAAGCAGATTTAATAACCACAAACAGGAGGCATTTATCTCTGAAATAACTGTTGTGGTAGAGAATAGGAAAATCAATGCGTTCATTAGCATGTGCTGGGGGTACGAGACAGGATGCAGACAGCGCCGGTTTCAGACATTTGTGGCAGAGGGGAATTGAGTCTGAGGAGCCACAGTGGGTAATGGGGCATCATCAGGACCACAAACTGGGCTCAAACTAAGCTTAATATGGGTGGGGAGCCCCCACCTTCTTCTCTGTCCAGGTTTGATCCAATTGCATTGACTGTGACAATGTTAAAATTATATCTGGTAAAAGCAGTTAGCTTTAATTCCAGTCCCCAGAGAAAATAAGGGAAGGTGATGATTAGAGAAATATTGATGGCCATGAAAATCAGCCTCTCTGAAAGGAAGACTCACTCCTTGAGACATGGAGCTGGCAGAGAGCTTTAGAGATCACCTGGCCCAGTGCCCTTGCTTTAGAAACGGGAAAACCAAGCCCAGAGAAGGGCAGACCTTGTCTGAGGTCACGGGGCCGATTAGGGACGAACCCAATATTACAATCCAGGTCTCTGGGAGCTTCCTAAGGCGGAGGCCATGTCTTGAATGGTCGCCCGGACCCAGCACCAAGTCCAGCACAGAGTGATCCCTCAGGAAATGTTAGCCAAATAAATAAACAAATTGTTCTCAAAAGCTGAGACCAGAACCCTTTCCAGAATACCTCATGTCTCAGAATTATTAATGTCACACGTCTCCAATCTTTTGCCTTTTTCCTTCACATTTTAAGCACACACACCAAGAGAAATCCGAAGTAAAGTTGTATGAAATCTCGCTCTAGTTGACCTTATCTTGACAGTGAGTAAAATTCTTTTAGAGTTGACAATCAGAAGAGCTCATTTCTGGATCCTTTTAGCCTGACAACTGTGGAACATTCTGAGCTCTTATGCTCCCACACAGAGAGCCCTTTATTCCACAAAAAGGATCACCCTACTGTGATCCCAGCCCTGCAGTAGGACCTAGGGACAAAGCAGCAGGTACGAATGACACAGACCTGCTCTCAGGGAGCTTGCATTGCACAGGAGAGAGACAGACAACAAACAAATGAATGCAGAATGCAATGTCTGGCAGAATTTGGGCTATGAAGCAGAAACGAAGCAGGATGACCGGACTCAAGAGTGACCATAGGTGGTTCTAATTGGAGTTGGTCTTAGCTGAATTCCCTAGAAGCAGAGCCTGAAACTGGGACTCAGGTGCATACAGTCAAACTTGGAAGGGAGGGAGGCAGAATAAGCCTGGATGAGGAGCTGAGATGGGATTAAAGATACAGATCTGCTTAAGTCAAGCTTTGGCCAAGTGAGGGATAAGGGAGACTGAGGGGCATAATCTGCTAGGTGAGAAGACTTTCATCACACAAGGTCAGTCTTCCAGAGAAAGAAGGCAGCCGTGCCCATGAGCAGCCAACACTCACAGCCCTGTGGGATCTGGGCGGGGCCCCTGTAGCACCTTCTGCATCCCATCAGGAGTGGCCTCTTTGGAGGAATGACGTTTGAACACGGACATAAATGAAGTGAAGGAGCAGAACATGGAGAATACATCTCGAGAAAAGGTGTTCTGGGCAGAGAAACTCGCAAATGCACAGCCCTTGGTCTGGGAGTGCACCTGGTATGTTTCAAGACCAGCAAAAGTTAGCAATGCTTCTCCTGTCTTCCTGACAGATGAGAGGGGAGCAAAGGAGATCTGGAAGTGATTCCCCTCCATCAGAAAATTTGCTTGGGGCACACCTCATATAACATAGACATGGTCAGAAGACGACAAACCATCCCATCCACGGACACAGTGCTTTCTGGTTTATCTGGAGACCCTTTCTGTTCACTTGTGTCTCATTGCAACAGTTAGAGGAGATATTATTATCCCAATTTTATCAAGAGTAAAATCTCTAAGGGGGACCTCAAAACACTTCCTTCTTGTTGCTGGCCACAACCAACACTATTCTCCCCCACATACACCCACCCCTAAAAGATTATAAATAGAGTAATCAAACTCCAGGATTTGGGCTGAGCCATGCTTGCTAGCAGGGAGGGCAACTGTGCAATAAAGGCTTTGCGCATGGACACACTTCTCCCTTCTGCCAGTAATCTGGTCCAGGGCCCTATCCTTGTATGAGGGGAAGCCCAGAAATCTTGCTTTCCCTGGCCGTTTCCATCCTTTTCCTCTCTGCTATGAACTTTTAGGTGGACCCAGAACATTCCCCAGGATAAACAGTGCTTGCTCTCTTTCTCTCTCGAGTCTCACATTCTTGAATGCTGCAGCTTGGAAGGACACGTAGTAGGTCTTCAAACAGGGGTGGCTATTGTCTTAGCTGTCGTTTCACTGTCCTTTTCACCGAATGGGGTAAAGGCATTTCCAGGCTCAGAATGGGATGGGGGTTGAACTGATTACCCCTTTAAGACCCCATCCCACAAAGGGCCTAGGCTTCTATGACCTGCCCAAAGTCACACAATAGGTAGCAGCACTGGGACTAGATCAGGTCTAGCCTGTCCCTGAATCCACGGTTCTTCCTGCCCCAAAGGAAGTGCCTCTTCTCAAAACAGGTGATAACTCACAAAAGCTCATAACCTACTGGAAAATCATCCCAGGCACCCTAACTGCCATGGTGAATGTGCTTCTGCATGAAACCGTGTAACCTCTACACTCCCATTCTGCCTTACTTTCTTCTTTTTAATTTTTGAAAATTATTATTTCACTTCATGAACCACCTGGACAATTTAGGTATGTTGGGAAATACATCCTGTGTTTGATTTCTCTAAATCAGATCTTCCTTGCCTCCCACTCAGCCTGGATATACTCTAAGGCACTTTTTGTTGAACTCCTCAAATTACAGACCTCATTTCTCATCTCTAGCACCTAATAGATCCTCAAGAAATATGTGGTGGTTTAATTTATTAATAGATACAAATGATGTTAGCGATTACCACTCTTTGTACTAACAAAAATGGAAATTTTTAGATTAGCCATAACTGTCTGTACCTTGTTTAATCAATTTATTTCCCAGACCTTTGCACTTTTAAGGGAAAAAATATACATAATAAAAAATAAGGTCAGGCTGGGTGCGGTGGCTCACGCCTGTACTCACAGAACTTTAGGAGGCCGAGGCAAGCAAATCACTTGAGCCCAGGAGTTTGAGACCAGCCTGAGCAACCTGGAAAAACCCCATCTCTACCAAAAATACAAAAATTAGTCAGAGGTGGTGGCGTGAGCTTATAGTCCCAGCTACCTGGGAGGCTGAGGCAGGAGGACCACTTGAACCTAGGAGGCAGAGGTTATAGTGAGCTGAGATCATGCCACTGAACTCCAGCCTGGGCAACAGAGTGAGACCCTGTCTCAAAAAAATAGTAATAATGATAAGGTCATAACAATGATTTCCTAATAAACTTTTTTTTCTTTTTTTGAGACGGAGTCTCGCTCTGTCGCCCAGGCTGGAGTGCAGTGGCCAGATCTCAGCTCACTACAAGCTTCACCTCCCAGGTTTACGCCATTCTCCTGCCTCAGCCTCCCGAGTAGCTGGGACTACAAGTGCCCGCCACCTCGCCCAGCTAGTTTTTTGTATTTTTTAGTAGAGACGGGGTTTCACCGTGTTAGCCAGGATGGTCTCGATCTCCTGACCTCATGATCCGCCCATCTCGGCCTCCCAAAACCTAATCCACTTTTAAACCCCACATGTAAAAGCAAATCTCCTATACTTTTTCTATCTCCATCTCCAGACAATGAGTATGTATTCTCCTACTGACTGGTGAACCTGAAGGCTCTGTGAAGTCAAAAGGCAATTGTAACAAGTCAACTGGGTCTCAGATCTCTAGAGATGGAAAGGAGGAAGGAGTGAATAAGGAACAGGCTGCAATGGGCCTCACAGGCTAAAGTGATGCTGGGCCAAGAAAATAAAATATGAGATGGGATGAAATAATTGGACCTTTTCTCTACCACTTGCTGGCTATTAGCCTTGTAGGAGCCATTTCATTGCTCTGAATCTGACATTCGATGTCCTCAAAATGATGTCAGTGATAGGACCAACCCCAAAAAGTGGTTATCAGCAAAATGCATTACAATGTATCTGACACTGAAGGCTGAATAAACATAGATTTGAAAAATATCAGAGCTGGGAGACTCTCAGCGACTAAGCCTCTTCCTCATCCCTCCATTTTCCAGAAGTGAACCTGAAATCCCAGGTACACAAAGGGTTGCAAAGCCCCATCCACACCACACCCAGGCTCTTCAGCTGCCTCTTGCTCAAGTATTTGAATCTTATAAAGCGCCCCCATCACTCCACCAGCCTGCTTTAAACCAGTATCAAAAGAGCTGTTTTTAGGGAAATGCAAGCTCCAGCAAGAAGAAGAAGCATCAACAATATTTAAATCAAGTTTTGACAAAACTAAATAATAATAATCTCCCTGAATCCCATTCACTCGACCTCAATAATTGTATGGCTTCCCATGTATTGAGTATTTATTCTAGGTTTGGGTGTGTGTTATATTTCTGCAGACTTGATACTCTGCATTTTGCACTTTGCATCCTATCAGAAATGTATTCTGCATTGCTACAGTCTTCATAATTATCATTTTAATGGTGCCATAATACTCCTTCATGTTGATGCACCATAATTTATGGAACTGCTCACCAATCATTGGACATTTAGCTTTTATACGGTGTTCGTTGTTACAGATAACATTATAATGAGCATCTTCATTACACACAGCTCTTGGTCTCTAGTGAATTATATCCCCAGAATAAAGGAGAAATTCCCCAAAGTAAGTGTTTGGAGTCAAAGGCCATAAACCTCTTCAGAACATTTATCTATTATTTTGTTTTTATCCCCAAAAAGATTGCACCAACTCATGCTACACCAGTGGAGTTCACCAGTACTATTTTCACCATGAAGCCGTATCATTTTGTATGTTCTAACTTTGTTTTTCTCAGCCTTTTTTCTGTTTGTAACAGAAAAAAGAAAAACAAACAACAAAAGAAAAATGTTCATTATAAAAAATCCAGATAGAAACAAAGATAAACTAATCATAACCCCTCCGACCAAAAATAATCAGTACAAAAAGTTAAACATTTCTTTTCAGTCTTTTTTCTATGCATATGGGAGAATATTTTCCCAAAAAAACTTACATTATATTCTCTATTCAGTTCTATTTTGTTCTGTTTTGCTTTTACTTATTACTTTTCTCAAGTCATTGGAAACATTTTGAAACAACCAGCTTTAATGAATATATAATATTTCACCATATAGACATCTCACTTAACCTATTTCAATATCAGATTCCCTGATATTGAATGTTTATTTCCAGTATCACTATATAAGAAATAAAGTTGCCTTGAACACCCTTCTGTGTAAATCTGCATCATAGTCTTTATTTCCACACCACAAGAAACTTGAAGTAGAAAAACTGGATCAAGGGGTATAAATATTTTTTAGAAATCCTTGGATTTTGAAAATTAAGAAAGAAACATTGAGGGAATTACGTCACATCCCCCTGTGTCCTCAGAAAGGCAGCTTGGGTCCCGTTAGGAGCAGGGGCGGTCAGCCTGGCAGTGCTGAGCTCTTTTGTCAACTCCAAGACTTGGAGCAAAGCATTTGACCTCCATGTCTGTTAAATGGGATAAGACCTTCTGCCGTCTGCCATCTAAGGCTGCAGAATATCCAAATCCCTCCCTACTGGGTCAATTCCAAGTTAAGAAAGAAAAGAAGCCCTCTTCCCATTCTGGAAACCAAACGGGCCGATCCCCTGTCTACCCAACCCCAAAGTCACGCAGAGTTTAGAGCACAGCACGGGACCTGAGCAGTACCCCAGTTTCTGCCCAGGACCTGCAGGGCACAGGGTCAGAGATCACCCATAACGACTTCAGCAGAGTTGAGAGGCCTGAGGCACGGCAGCCGGGCTTGCGGGCAGCTCGGGGCTAGAGGTGACCAGATCCTGGCTGAATTTGCTTCCCTTGGTTCTTGCCTCTTGGTTCTCCAACCTTCATATTAATTTTGTGAGTTCTCACATACCCTCCCAAGAAATTTTTATGTCTAAGTGGATCAGAGTGGGCTTCTATTGTTGCCATCAAGAAACATCTAGGTTAAGTAATGTAAGCCAGGCACAGAAAAACACATATTGCACGATCTCACACGCATGGAATCTAAAACAGTCAAACTCATAGAAGTAGAGAGTAGAATAGTGGTTACCGGGGCTTAGCGAGATATTGCTTAAAGGATGCAAACTTTGATCTAGACAGGAGAAATTAGTTTCAGAGATCCATTATATACAGGGTGACTACAGTTCATAGCAATTTATTGTATTCTTGGAAATTGGTAAGAGAATAGATTTTGAATGTTCTCACCACAAAAAATAAGTATGTAAGGTAACGCTTATGTTAATTAGCTGAAGTTAGCCATTCCATGGTGTACACATATTTCAAATCAACATGTTGTACATAATAAATACGTGCAATTTTTGTCAATTAAAATAATTTTTTAAAAGAACCGATGAGAAGCCAGCACTGACAGATCTATGTGGACTTGAGAAAACATGGGTGGATATTCCGAAACAACACCCACCCCAACGTAGGCACTAAGTAAGGAATGGCTATTATTATCATGACTGTTTTAGTGTTGGGCAGCATAGAATAGTGGTCACAAGACAGGACTCTAGAGCCAGACTGCCCGGCTGCAGTTTCTGACTCTGCCTCTTACCACCTGGATGACCTGAGACAAGTTACTTAACCTCTCTGTGTCCCAGTTGACTTATGTGCAATATGAGCATAATAATAATACCAACCCTTTAGGTTGTTAAAAAGAAAAAGTAAGTTAAATACATGTTAGATGCTTAGAAGAGTGCCTTTTAAGTGCGCACTACCATTATGCTAATGATTAACTCGAGTGTCACATCTGTCATTTCTATGACACCTTCACAGTCTCTATTCCATCTGATCCCAATAATAATCACATAGGATGGAAATCCTTATTTGACAAATGTAGAAGCTGAGGCTCACACAGGCTTCTTCCTGTAGGTCCTACAACCAGGAGGTGGTACAACTAGGACTCAAACCCAGGACACTAATTGTGAAGGTCAAGCTCTTTCAGGTACACAAATGTCACTTGGGGCGGGGAGGTGTGAGTGAAGGTGCGTGCTGTGTTTTCAATTATCCATGGACTCTGAGCGATGAATGAATGAGTGAAGGAGTGAAGTTCATTGAAACCAGATTCCACGGAGGAGGATAGAATGTCATATTTGCTAAGCACCTCCTAGGAGTCAGGCCTCGTACTCATCCACAACATGCATCATTTAATTCTTATAACAAGATGGTACAGATAGTACCAACCATTTTCTGACAATGAGGAAACTGAGGCTCAGAGGGGCTTAGTTCCTTGCTCAAGGCTGCACAGCTGGTGAGCAGCTGGCCCTGCACTGTCCCCCAACCTCTGCCCCCCTTACCCCCATTTAGACTTGAAAGGGGACACTTTCTGCATTGCATCTGCCAGCCACTTCCCTCTTCCCATTATCTCCCTGCTAAAGTGTGCGAAAAGGTTATTTTCACTAGCAAATTGGCCCTTAGAAGCTGGAGATTAAATAAACAAACGTGTGACCAGTTTATTGCAAGGTTTGCATGCTGCCAGCCTGGGCCTCAGCCAGCCTCCCGACGGGGGCCATTCGATTGTGGGTCTGCTTGACAATGGCTATGCTCAGTGTCCTGTTTACACAATGAATCTATAATGTAATTTCACAAGGTTCCAAAATGCACCGAGAAGCATGGGAGGACTCCGTGCCTCGGCCTAATCCATATGAAACAGTCTGGAAATGCTCCTAGTGACCACACGGAGATGGAGCAGAGCTGCGGCCGGGGCCCATCCTTGCTTAAAAAGGATTATCATAGAGTGAGTGAGCAAGGCAGGGACGTGGGGTGAAGTGGATGCAAATCTTATGGAAGTGGATGGGCAGGATTCGTGGACAATTTGTGGGCGTTTCCAAACCCACCCCTCCTGCAGGAACTGGGATGCTTGTGGCTGTGGGCCCAGGTGCCAACAAATGACAATGGAGGTTAAAGAACAAAGGACGGGTTTCTGTTTGCTAATGCAAATTTTAACAAAAACCAAGTAGTCACAGACACCAAAAGAACAAGGAGTCTCCCACAGGTGAAACTGGGTTTTGTCTTCGGTTTCTGCATCTTGTGGGTCTGTGCTTTTACGCATGCATGTTCATTCACTCCTTGATTCAGCAAACATGTGGAACCACCTCGTCTCGGTCAGCCTCTGAGCTAGTTGTTTGAGATAGGGTGATCCATAAGATTTACTCATTCATTTATTACATATATTGATTAAGCAGGTACTGTGGGCCAGGCACTGTTTTGGTGCCAAGGACACAGCACCAAATAGAATTAGCAAAAGCCCCTGCTTACATTCCAGTGAGCGAGACAGACAATAGGCAGGATAAGTAACATATATAGTGATCAGTGCTAAGAAGAAAGATAAAGATGGGGTTTATGGGGTGCATATTTATATAGGACGGCCCCAATAAGTCACACAACAAGAGGCCACTTGATAGAAATGGAAACTGAGGCCATGAAAGGCCAAGTAAAAGACTGACAATCCTTAATAGCCTTCATTTCTGTATATAAAGCACTGCAGAACTATCAAAGTACTTTCAAGTAAGGCAACTCCTTTAACCCACTCAAAACTCTTAAAGGGCATATGTGCCAGCCCCCTCTGCCGAGAGTGCAAGGAAAGTCCTCAGTAGCCTCAGGGCCATGTCATAACCAGGGACTCATCATGTTTAAATGACTTGAGTCTTTCTCAGTATGAGATGACCACATGCATCTCATTTTCCCCTCACAAAAGCCCAGGGAAGCCAGTTGTGCTGCTCTAGTCCCAGGCTCTGAGAGGTTTAGTTCTTCTCTACAAAGTCCTGAGATGGAGAGCAGGAGGGAAGGCATCCCAGGCAGGGTTACAGGTGAGCAAAGGCAGAGAAGAAAGATGTTCATGTGATATATTTTGAAGACAGCAATTGGCCCAGTTGGCTGAAGGGAGATTCCTGATGTTGGAAGGCACAAGGAATTAAGAATAATATGACTGAAGTTTATTGAGCACATAGTGTGCAAGATGCAAGCTGACCAATCCTGTGCTTACTTCCTGTACAATCCTTCCATGCAGACCCCATCCCCATTTCCCAGTCTATTCTGCTCAGAGCAACCAGGTAGCTCCACATACAATGGGAATCAGATCCTGCCTGTCCCTGCTCAAAACCCTCCAGTGGCTTCATGGACATTTAGAATAAAACTCAGACTTTTTCCATGGTCTACAAGTGCCTGCATAATCTTCCATGACTTCCCTCTCCCCAGCCTCAATTTTTTTTTTTTTTTTTTTTTTTTTTTTTTTACTGTGACAGGTCTTTTATTATTATTATACTTCAAGTTCTGGGATACACGTGCAGAAGGTGCAGGTTTGTTACATAGCTATACATGTGCCATGGTGGTTTGCTGTACCCATCAATCCATCATCTACATTAGGTGTTTCTCCTAATGCTATCCCTCCCCTAGACCCCCACTCCCCAACAGGCCTCGGTGTGTGATGTTCCCCTCCCTGTGTCCATGTGTTCTCATTGTTCAACTCCCACTTATGAGTGAGAACATGGAGTATTTGGTTTTCTATTCTTGTGTTAGTTTGCTGAGAATGATGGTTCCCAGCTTCATCCACGTTCCTACAAAGGGCATGAACTCATCCTTTTGTATGGCTGCATAGTATTCCATTGTGTATATGTGCCACATTTTCTTTATCCAGTCTATCACTGATGGGCATTTGGGTTGGTTCCAAGTTTTTGCTGTTGTGAACAGTGCTGCAATCATCATCATTGGTCATTAGAGAAACACAAATCAAAACTACAATGAGATACCATCTCATGCCAGTTAGAATGGTGATCATTAAAAAGTCACAAAACAACAGATGCTGGAGAGGATGTGGAGAAATAGGAACACTTTTACACTGTTGGTGGGAGTGTAAATTAGTTCAACTATTGTGGAAGACAGTGTGGTGATTCCTCAAGGATCTAGAAACAGAAATACCATTTGGCCCAGCAATCCCATTTCTGGGTGTATACCCAAAGGATTATAAATCATTCTATTATAAAGACCCAGCCTCATTTCTTAAGCCCCTCACCTACCTCTACTCCAGCCTCTTGACCATTTGCCCCAGTCCCCTGACAGTTTGCCCCAAGCTCAGGAACTCTGGGCATTGTTCCTGCTTCCTAGAGGTATCATCCCAAATGTCCACACAGTACTTGTGTCTCTGCCCCAATGTCTTCCCTGAACCCTTTTTGGTATGCCCTTCTCTGACCTGCTTTATCCTGCTTTACTTTTCTTCTAACATTTATATATTATATTCTTAGCACTAATATATTTTTTGAGGTACAACCTACATAAAGTAAAACTCATCTATTTTGTTGTAAGTTCCATGAGTTTTGACAAATGTAGTCATGTAACCACCACTACAATCAAGAAGAGTTTCCATTAACTCAAAAAATTCCCTTTGTAGTCAACCCCTCCCTTGACCTCCAGCCCCTGGCAACCACTGATCTGCTTCCTGTTCCTTTAGCTTTGCTTTTTGAGGTTGTCATATGAATGGAATCACACAGCGTGTAGCTCTTTGAGTCTGGATCCTTTCATTTGGCATAATGTACTGTTGCATATAGAAGTCGTCTGCTCCTTTTTAGTGCTAAATAGTATTCCATTCCAGGGATGTATAATGGTTTGTATATCCATTCCCCAGTAGAGGACGTTTGCATTGTTTCCAGTTTGGGGTGATTATAAATGAACAATTTTGTTCAGATTTTTGTGTCAACAAACGCTTTTATTTTCTCTTGAACAAATATATAAGAATGAGATGATGGGTCCTATGGTAAAAATACATTAATTTTATAAGAAGCAGGCCAGCTGGGCACGGTGGCTCACGCCTGTAATCCTAGCACTTTGGGAGGCCAAGGCGGGCAGATCACAAGGTCAGGAGATCGAGACTATCCTGGTTAACACGGTGAAACCTCGTCTCTACTAAAAATACAAAAAAATTAGCCAGGCGTGGTGGCGGGCGCCTGTAGTCCCAGCTACTCGGGAGGCTGAAGCAGGAGATGGCGTGAACCCGGGAGGCGGAGCTTGCAGTGAGCAGAGATCGCACCACTGCACTCCAGCCTGGGAAACAGTGCAAGACTCCGTCTCAAAAAAAAAAAAAAAAAAAAAAAAAAAAGAAGCAGGCCAAAATGTTTTCCAAAGTGGCTGTATCATTTTTATTCCCACTAATCACCTGATACATCACGTGTGTAGGCGGGAGGGTGGCATGTTCTGTCTGCCCAAAGTAGAATGCAGTCTCCCTGAGGGTAGGGATTTTGTTTTGCTCACTGCTGTATCCTCATGCCTGGCACACAGTAGGTAGGCACTGAGTAAATATCTGTTGGTTTAAGAAATGAACTGGTTAATTCTCACGACTCAAAGCAGTCTCATAAGGGAAGCGCTGTCATTCTGCCCATGTTACAGATGAGAAAACCGAGATCCAGAGCCATTTGAGCACACACTTACAGTTTTTTCCTTTTAGTAAGTAACAGAGGAAAGATTTGAACCCAGCCATCCACCTTGAAATGACCACATTAACCACATCCTTCTCCAGCAAAATGGGAGCAATACTTTGCTTCCTGAGCTATGGAGAGTCACTGGTAAGTTTTAATTTAATTTAATTCAGTGACAGAGTCACCGAATTTGAGGAAGACTCATGAGGCAATGACTGAGTAGTGAAAAGAATGGGCAATGAGATTCCCCAGGGGCTGATGCAATAGTTCGTATTCAAATGAAGGCTGTCCTGGGCTAGAGAGTAGATTTGCCAGGCTGGAGAGTGTGGAAATAAACAAAGGCCACCTACATGAGAACAAATAGAGGCTATTTATTCACAACTTCCATAGCAAGGGAGTCAGCCACCATCACTGGCATTTGACTCAGACTCAAAAGCAGGCAGGGAAATGGGAAAGATTTTAGTGGGGACAAGGAAGGAGGCTTCAGGTGTACTCAGATTGGAGACTGTTGGAATGAGAAAGTCAGAAGCAAGCTGACTAGAAGTGGGCATCTTATGAAATTGTCCCAGGAAGCATATATATTTGGCTTTCTCTGGTTGGTGAGATATGTGAACAAATATGAGCCCAAAAGAGCCAATCCTTGAAGATGGATCCCAAGTGGCTAACTGGGACTAAATTTAAAACAGAGCCAAGCAGCCGTGTGCTGACCAAAGGTCATGCACATACTCTGAGCTCCCCTCAAAACCTGTACCTTTTTAACTCTGGGACTTTCTTTTTTATTTTATTTTATTTTTTTTTTTTTTTTTTTTGAGATGGAGTCTCACTCTGTTGCCCACGCTGAAGTGCAGTGGTGCAGTCTCAGCTCACTGCAACCTCCCTCTCCCAGGTTCAAGCAATTCTCCTGCCTCAGCCTCCTGAATAGCTGGGATTACAGACACCTACCACCAAGTCCAACTAACTTGTGTATTTCGGGTAGAGATGGGGTTTCATCACGTTGGCCCTCTTAACTCTGGGACTTTCAGCACTCACCAGAACCAACTGATCAGAGCTCACCTGCCTTGGCCAATCAGGGCTCAGCTGTATCAGCCAATCAGAACTAAGTGAGTTTCAATTCTTCATTTGCATGAATGGACCTGATTGGAAAGCTAGGCAGGGCCTTTTGCTATAAAACTGGAAGCTTCTGTTTATTCTCTGGAATAGAATGCACCTTCGTTTTACATCATGTGGGAGGCTGCCGGAGGCTGTGTCTCCCAGGTTTGCAAACTATTCACTGGAATAAAGTCTCTTTCCTCTGAGTTCCTTTTCAGAGAACTTTTGTTCACAGAAGCAGGGACAAAGGGAAGCTGGCAGTCATTGGTCAAGTCCTGACATTTGGGGCCCTTTGCTGCAAAAGTTATGGGTTAGAACTCTATTGTTATAGATGGTCTTTGTCCACTTGTATATTCAGTCTCAAGAGACTGAGATAAAAAGAAGAGAGGCAGTATATGTGGGAGAAAGAGAACTCCTTTGGGGACAAAAACCAGGGCTTGTCTTCCAGCTCTGCATCTTGCAACCCCAGGCCTCACATAAATACCTGGGTCTCAGCTTCCTCCTTCCTCATAACTAAACCTAAGTGAGTGAGTGTGTGTGTATGTGGCCTCATCTTTGTTTTCTTAGATTAATTTGGTAAGTGTGATGGGACAGGCCTGTGACTTGCATTTCTTCCTATTTTGGGAGCACACAGGTTGCAGCTCCAGAGCTCAAGCGGGTGGGATGGGGAGAGAGAAGTGGAGTAAGGTTGGCTGCAAAGAGAAGACCAGAAACCAGGCCCTTGGCACCCCCCCCCACAACTCCACAGTCCCCTACCAGGCTGTCACCCAGCAACTGCACAACCCAGCCTCTTGGAACTAAATGGCCTTTGCTAATTAGGTGCCTGGTTTAGCTTCCCAGAGTAGGCGTGTGAAAAATGTCACATACAAGTATAATAACCGAATCTGAGAATCACAGGCTCAGGAGAGGTTGAAAGGCCTTTATTCTAACACCCCTCCTCCCTCCTTCATCAGTACAGCAACTTTATAATTTATTGAATGCCATGCCTTCTTATTTGCAAGGACAGTGAAAGTAAGCAGTGATGAAGCAGTTAGTTACTCTTAGCCAGGCGCTGTGCCTTGTTTCATCTTTATCCTCACGCTCTGAAGTTGGTATTGTCTATTATCTCCCATTTTACAGTTGAGAAAAGAGATGCTCAGAGAGGCTACATAATCTGTCTAAAGTCACACAGCTAATAAGAAGCAGAGCATAGATTCAAAAGCAGCCTGAGCTGTGTGATGGCCCTGAACTGGAATAACCCACTGGGGTGGGTAAAGCTGATTGTGGGCTTTCTTTAGCCTAGAGTGGGGGCATAGAGTTAAAAACACTTGTTCTGTGGTTCAGCAGGAAAATCTCAGAGCTGATTACCTTCACAGCCTTGTGCAGGGCCCATGGCCTCTCTGGGTCTCAGTTCTGCATCTTCTAAATGGAGAGAATACCTTGTATTGTACAGAGCATGCCAAACATAGGAATCCTTCTCTCTCCAAAGGCTGCCACTTTCTAGGCTCTTATCAATCTTCTCCTGCAAGAATGATAGAGGCAGTGTGCTCAGTGAGGACATGCCTATATTTGGGGATCAGACAGACATGAGTTTAAATCCTGTCTTTGCCACTACTTGTTGCATGAACTTTGTCAAGTTATTCCATCTCTTTGAGCCTTGGTTTCTTCAACTGTAAAATGGAAGAGTACCCACTCAAAGAATTGGTGCAAGAGTTGAATGAAATCAGGCGTGGAAGCACTTAGAAGAATTCCTGGAAGATAGTAAAGGCTCAATAAACACTAGTTTGTTGTCACTGTTCTCTTGGCATGGACACTGGGATTGTCCCAGACTCATAAAAGCTCTTCAAAACCCAAATTAGTTTGCCTATTTGGCAAAGACTTTCCTGCCCTCCCTGGGCCCCAGCCTTGGTACTGATTACATCTTCCATTGGTTGTCACTTAGGACTCTCTGGCCAGGCCATGAACTCTAGAAAGCTCCATCCCCAGCACCTGGCACAAGGTCTGCCTCTTATGGGAGTTTAGTGTTTGTTGAATGAATGGCTGAGGAGTCCAACAAAATGGTGGACTTTCCTTCCAGGGAGAGGCTTAAGGGGTGTACTAATCAACAACTCCTAATAATCCCCTCTTCCAAACCACAATTTGCCTGAGGTTTTCATTCCATTCAGTCATTCCTTACATCTTTGAGGAAACAACTCAGAATAAGAAGAGTATTACATACTATTGTAGTTAAGAACAAGGGCAGCCAGGCATGGTGGCTCATGCCTGTAATCTCAGCACTTTGGGAGGCCGAAGCAGGCAGATCACAAGGTCAGGAGATCGAGACCAACCTGGCTAACACAATGAAACCCCATCTCTACTAAAAATATAAAAAATTACCTGGGCGTGGTGGCAGGGGCCTGTAGTCCCAGCTACTGGGGAGGCTGAAGCAGGAGAATGGCGTGAACCTGGGAGGCAGAGCTTGCAGTGAGCTGAGATCGTGCCACTGCACTCTAGCCTGGATGACAGAGCAAGACTCCATCTCAAAAAAAAAAAAAAAAAAAAAAAAAAGAAGAAGAAGAAGAAGAAGGGCTCCCTAGGGTCTTATCCTGAGTTCCGCCACCCATGGTCTTAACTAAGCTACTCAGCCTCTCTGAGCTTCAGTTTTTAGCTGTGTTTAAAATAAAAATAATAATAATCCTTCGCTCGTAGAGTTTATGAGATTCATCGTTTAAGAAGCACTTAATAAATGGTCTTCATTATTGTCATTGTTATCATAATTATTAGGCCACAAATCATTTTGAGAATCTGAAATGCACACCTACACATCATTTTGCATTTAATTTCAAGGAATTCATGGTTTCCTCATCCAAAAACCCTATCAATGGATCCCATCAAGACCCGTGAATTCCTCAAACTAGTTATTTCCCCTCTCATTTTATAGGCAAAGAACCAGAGGCCCAGAGAAGCAATGGGATTCAAATTAATATGGCAGGGCTGGACCCAGATGTCTTCACTCAGGTCAAGGTTACACCTAAACTGACTCTTAGTCATGGGTTATTTTTCACTAACTAACTGTAAAATCTCTCTTTCAGCAAATGTTTTGGAGCTTCTTAGCCCTCTGCAAAAAGTAGAACTGCACAAAGAAATAAGCCAAATAAGTGTGCATGTTTCCTGCCTGATCTTTAGTCTATGCCCTCTTTCTGACTGGCAAAAGCTCCATCCCATCCAATTGTCCCCAGAGAAGCAGCCAGCCCAGCCCTGCTGGTTACCTGCTAGGACATCTTGAGCAAGCCACAGTATACCCGTGAGCTTCATTTTCTTCATATGTCAAATGGGATGATAATACCTACCTCACCAGGTTGTTGTGGAGATTAAACTACATAAAATGCATCCAAAAGCCCTGACCAAGTAAGCGCTCGGTAAATGGTACCTGTTACTATCACCATGTTGAAAATGCTAAAAAAGTGAATATTGTCCCTCTGGAGGAACAGGAATCCACAGAACCCAATGAACACAGGTTTGCCAAGTCCTGCAGGTACCTGTTTTAATAAATAAATGAGAATGCTTGGGTAATGAGCATAGTGATTGTTTTATGTAAATGATGCTCCCATGGAGCTTGTAAACAATTTCTTTTCATGAGAAAACATTGCCCTGGAGAGCTTGTTTACAACACCAGCTTGCTTCTCCAACTTTCTCTTCCATGGCCTGCACAGAGGAGCACTTGGCCCAGGTGTGAGAGAATCATGACAAATTCATAATTGCTGCCTCCAGTCTCAGTGGTGGCAGATGGGATCTCAAGAGCTTTTGGAGGGAGCCCACCTTAAAAGAAATGTTTTCTTTTGTTTGTTTTTTGTTTGTTCATTTGTTTGTTTGTTTTCTTCTATTCTGTTCCTTGTCCAAGCTGGGCAGACCAATTGATATTTGATGGAGTAAATATTTGGATAAGAATAGAAGTGATGAGTTTTAGGTAAAATAAAAAAGCACAAGAGTGAAAGAATATCACCATCAATTAGAAGAATTCTCTGTGCCTCTGATTCACTCTGGAACCATGGGAAAACTAGAATATGCAATGGTCAACTGGACAATTGTTCGGGATACCAGTCGATAAGAGGTGCTAAATAAAGTCTCGCTGAAATCCACCTGAAATGCCGTGCCCATCTGAGAAAGATAACTCAGCTTCTTACCTGCAACTCCTTACATAATGGAAAAGTCATCTGGTTCTACTCCCTTGTCACAGAAAGTCCTGCAGTCACCCACCTAAATCTGTACAAAGAGCATAGTGCAACTGTACTCCATACTACCAGCCCCACACCAGCCATCTGATTGTTTAGGCTACCTCCAAAAGAGCTGTATGACCTGGAAGATCTGGTAACAAGTATTTTATTTTTCAATTCAATAAAGAGGTACATATTTTTCATGAATTGGCAACCACCATTTTCCTGTTCCTCCCAAATGAATACTGAATTAATATTTAAATACTGTAAGTTTGATGGGATGTTAAATTATTAGTCTTCCAAGTGAACACACGTGTCTCTGACTATCCCTGACCATGAGTAATCAATCATCTGACCTTCAAGAGTCAAATTCTTGTGAAGGACACGATCTCATTCTTTTTTTGGCTGCATCATATTCCATGGTATATATGAACCACATTTTCTTTATCTAGGCACCATTGATGGGCATGTAGGTTGATTCCATGTCTTTGCTATTGTGAACAGTGCTACAATGAACATGGATGCAACAGGAGGCCATTATCCTTAGCAAACTAACGCAGGAACAGAAAACCAAATACCACATATTTTCACTTATTAGTAGGAACTAAATGATGAGAACACATGGACACAGAGAGAAACAACAGACACCAGGACCTACTGGAAGGTGATGGGTGGAAGAAGGGAGAGGATCAGGAAAAATAACTAATGGGTACTAGACTTAATACCTGGGTGATGAAATAATCTGTATGACAAACCTACATGATACAGGTTTACCTACATAATAAACCTGCACAGGTACCCCTGAACTTGAAATAAAAGTTAAAAAAAAAAAAGAGTCAACTTCCTGACTGCCAAGGGGTGATGTGAGTTGCCACATTACCAATGTACAGTTTTATGTTTGTGCACCATTGACTTGCTGTTCCTTCTGCCTAGCATTCCCTGCTCCTGTTCACTCCTGCCTTCTTAGTCACCTGGATGACTCATATTCACCCAGTGAGGTCCCTTCCCTGTTAGGCCTCCTCTATTTTCCCAGAAGAGTCACTCACATGGCTGGGACTCTACATGGCATCTTTAACACTATTATTAGCATTATCAGCCCACATATCTGCTTCCCTTATGAAACACTGAGGTTTTTGAAGCTCAGGTCAGGGTTAATTTCCATGTGTTCCCAACATCTGGCACCGTGAGTGGCACCAAGCAAAAGGTCAATAAATGCACCTGGATATACAAGGATGTCACCATGACCCTTTATCTCCTTCAATAGTCCAAATGGAAGACCTTCCTTTCATATCAAGAGCTCCTCCCTGAAATTCTCTTCCTGAGAGGAGTAGAGGCAGAAGCATGCCTGGTTTCTGACAGGCAGTGGGAGTTGGGAGACAGTGGATCCTGCTGGTCCTAGAAGCAGTCAGTGTGATCTGATTGAGAGGTTGGTTAAATACAAGGCTATTAGCAAGTAAGTAAATATGATGAGAGTAATAAGAACCAGGTTGTTCACTGTCAGAGAAGGGATTTAAAAATACAGGAAAGGAGAAGACTAGAATGAACACTGAGGTGTCAAATTGTAATTGGAAGTATCACCATGAACTGATGATTTAGATAGAGACATAAAGACACAGAGACATAGAGATGTATGTGTATGCATATATACATATATATGTTTCCTAGCTCTGTCTATAGAGATGGTCTAGAAATGATGATCCAGTAGAAATGAGCACCCGGGCCCCCCACCTCTTGGTTTCTAAATACCACCCTCCACTAACAGAAACCACGAACCTTTGAAGAAATGGCTGATTCCAGGACCAGGGCAGGGTAGCAAAGTACAAGATAAATCTGGAACATCATGGACTAGAAAGTAAAGACATGCTCAAGAGCACATGAGAGGCAGGTTGAAGGTGCTTCCGCTAGGAAAATCTGGGACAATTTTCAAAGTAAATAATGACAGTAATAGATTATATCCCACTAAAGAACATAGGACTTTATGAATTCTGCACGGATATTTGTTAATTAGCAAATGAAGGAGAAGAAAAAATTCTTTTTTACATAGAATGTCAACTAGTAAATGTGCAAGGAATGATGAAAACAGAAAATCACCATTTGGCAACCATCATTGTAGAGGTTATTTAGGCAGGAATTGTCAATGGATGCTAAAGTTAGTGCATGGAGGTTTTATAAGTAATGGCATATTGGCATAATCTTGGAATATTTCACCACATAATGCCAATGACAAAGGGAAAAATGGCGACTTTTTAGTTGAGAAATCTGGAAGACATTGATTCTCACAAAAACCCAATGAGGGAGGTAGAATTCTGACTGGTTTGTCAAACCCCAGCTATGATGACTACTAGCTGGATGATCTTCAGCACATTATCTTTCTGTGCCTCAGTTTTCTCTCCTTGAAAATGAGAATATAAATGGTGCCTACCCAATGAGGGTTATATTGCAAATTGATGCCTTAGCCCACACAAAACGTTTCAAACTTTGCATAGCACAGAGTAAATTCTCAATGAGTCTTAGCTATTATAAATATTATACATGAGGAAATTCAGCTCAGAGTGGTGAAAACGGTACTCAAACCCACATCCACCAAACTCCAAATCACCACTCACAGTTGTTATCCAGAAATCAGTGAGTCTCAGTTATCAAGCACCTGGCAGTTTCCCAAAGTGTTATTTCATTCACATTTTCCTTGAAAGTGGCAAAAGTCCATAGAGGTGAACAGAAGTTAGATTTCTCATAGGCCCTATTTCGCAGGGGAGGAAGGATCTTGGCTCACCCAAAATGACAGCACTAATAAACCATACGAGGAATTAGAGCCCATAGGTCTGATTCTAAAGCCCTGTTGCTTTCAGGGCCTGATTTGACTGCAGGAGTTCCAGCCTCATTGCCACAGGTCCATGAAGTAGCCTAGGGGTAGTGACTGATTTGGAAAGGCAACCAAACCTGAGAGGGCTCTTCTGAATTGGAAATTTATCATGAAGCCCTAACATATTTCTCCGCCTTCCAAACACATTACACCACTGGATTAGGATAGGCAAGAAAAAATTCTGACAGGGAATCAGGGAGCTTAAGAACAAGGATTAGAGGCAAGGACCGACATCACTTAGTAAGCCTTCAAGGTCAAGTCAAGGAGGATGTCAACCCCATTCAGGCAAGTAAGAGAACGCATCCTACTTTTTGTCTTTAAATTTGCCATTGGCCATAACCTCACTATGTCGTTTGGTGTGGGCTTAGATACAAGGGATACAATTTCCCTTAGACACAAGAGAAATTGGGGTTAAATGACAGATCCTCCTCTGGGCCTGAATGGAAAGTTGCCCCTTTCTTGAATCCTGCTGGCTCTCAGCTTCTCTGTAAGTGCACAAGCAGCAGCCATAGTCAATTCAATACTTTTTGCCAAAGAATGGACTGAATAGAGGCCTTCATCAACACAGGAAAAATGGAAGTTTACAATCACACCACAAGAAGATGTAAGTGTCCACTGCTGCTCGGGTCAAAAGATCAATATGCACCACCCCCACCCCACCTTGGCCCTGCCAGGGCCATCTACACAGATTTAATCTCTCCCTCTCTCTCTCCCCTGCTCCCTGGGAAAACTAAATCTCATCTGTCTGCAGTTAGCAGAAGCCTGGAGTAACTGGATTCACGGCTGGAACAAAAGATATATGTGACGTTAACAGTTCATTGAGCTGTGAGATGAACAAGACGGGTGTTGAAAAGGAAGCCGGAGCTGAGGGTATATTTCCAGTGTTAATAAAGCTTCCCTTTTGTTGTATGTTTCCAAACACTGACTCTAGGATGGGCGCCATCCGTTTCCTTCTAGAATTAGACAGGCTTGCAGATTTAAGGCATCGAAGAGCATCATTCGGCCCTATTAATGGACAGCACAAGGTGCTGCGTCAGGAACTTGCCCTCATCTTTAGCTCTGGCTGCAATTATTTTGCTGGCTTGGCAAAGCGTGTGCCTCCTGTTCACCCAGAGAATGTGCACACGGATAGCAGCCCACCAGGGAAACCACCAAATTCCAAAACTCATATTTGCAGACGTGTGTGAGGGTATTCATCACAGTAATGCAATCAGCTGTACAAAAGTAGATGTGGCATATGTGTCTGACAATTGGTGATTGGTTAACCTAAACTATGGAAGAGGCACACATGATGAAGTTATAAGTGGCCTTTTAAAATCCTGTTGCAGAAATATATTTGTTGACATGGAAATATGTTCATGATTTATTAAGAACTATTTTACAAAGTGAGATATATAACAGTATGGATCCCATTTGTACACTATGTATAACAAGAAAGAAAAAGAAAGGAGCTGTGGTCTAGCTCGTAGGGAGGATGGACCCTGCTAAATTGAAAGCCATAGTTATTTTGGTCACTTTAGATAAGTTGAGAATAGACATTGGCTATAGGTCACCAGGAAAGATAAAGGGCTCTGCATAATAGAGAATGAAGTGGAGCCTTTTGGGGTGCTTTCCAAGAGAAGCAAGGTGAGAAGGTACAGAGATGAAATAAGAGAAAAGAATACTGTTGTGGGTCGAATTGTGTCCCCACAAAAAGATCCATTGAAGTCCTAATCCCAGATACCTGTGAATATGACCCTTTTTGAAAATAAGTTCTTTGCAGATGTAACTAAGCTAAGATGACATAGTTAGTTATGCTGGGTCCTGATCCAATGTGACTGGTGACCTTATAAGAAGAGAAAACAGAGGCACAGGGAGGAGAATGCCACATGAAGACAGAGACACATAGACACAGAGGGAAGACAGCACAGGAAGATGAGATTGAGATTGGAATTGTGCAACCACAAGCCAGGGAAGCCTGGAGCCACCAGAAGCTCAAAGAGGCAAGAATTCTCCTCTCGAAGTCTTGGAGGGAGTGTTACCCTGCAAACATCTTGATTTTGTATTTCCAGCCTCCAGAACTGTGAGAAAATAAATTTCTCTTGTCTTAAGACATCCAATTTGTGCCACTCTATTATGGAAGCCCTGAGAAATCAATACAAGAACCCAGCAAGAAGGGGTGAGTCTGAGAGAGGTACAAGAGCTGAAGCAACCAACAGGTGGAGAGCAGACAACCAACATTTTAAGGATGGAGATGCCTGGAATCCACTTTAAAGTCTTTGGATCCCTGTGATAGAAACACCTCCTCCAGCTCCCTCCCAGATCTTCACAAACTGGGATCCAAGTGTTTTGTGTCTGGAGGATGTTGGAGAAGTTGAGGACTTTCCCATCTGAATCATCATGGTATAAAACCAATGCAGGACAGAGGCAGCAGCCTGGGTGACCATGGGATTAGAATGCCCCACCCCACCCCACCCTGACCCAGGGAATTCTCAGAAGTCCTCAGGGGACTTTAGACTTCAACAGTGTTTCCTAGGTACAAGAGTTGAGTCTTCGAAAGTTTGAATAACATGCTCTGGTCATACAGATACCCAGGTCTGTGGGATTCCAGAGCCCATGCTGTTCCTGACACTTGAGCCAGTCTGCCACCAGTCCAGCTGCTCCAATGGCTCTGCTAAATACGGAACAGATGTCACACATAACCATTCTATGCCTCTGCCATCTCCTGGGTCAACCAGTGGCCAAAGAAAACAAAAGCCTTTTTTTGTTGTTGTTTTGGTTTTTTGTCCATTCATAGAGCCACACGGGGCCTCCTTTCTCAAGCTCTCATGGCGACATGCAAACAGCAAATGGTCAAGGATCTATAATCTTTCTTTCCCCTCCTCTGATAACACATATGATTTATTCAAAAACAGGTTATTTCAGAGGCCCTTCAGAAGCTTTCAACCACACAGGGGTAGTTCATAATAGTTGACCTCTGGGGTTCCTTCCAATCCTGAGATTAATGGGGGGGA
This sequence comes from Macaca thibetana thibetana, assembly GCF_024542745.1. Taxonomy (NCBI): domain Eukaryota; kingdom Metazoa; phylum Chordata; class Mammalia; order Primates; family Cercopithecidae; genus Macaca; species Macaca thibetana. The sequence continues at coordinate 19,529,237 of NC_065592.1, read as the reverse complement.
TTCATTTATTGGCTGAGTCAGGAGAGAAAACAGGATGTGAGAAATGATGTGAGAGAAACAGTGAAGACTTCTCTTAGCCTAATAGGCAGGGGATGCTCTAGAGATGAAGTGTCCCTGCTTGAGATTGTGGGAAACAAATTTCCTGATTGAGAGACCAGAGGAGGCCACTTGGGATTTGATCTCAGAAGAGAGTCTGCTCATACAGAGATGCATATGAAGACGTTCCAGAAAGAGGGAACAGAGTTGGCAGAGGTTCAGATGCAGAGAGGCAGCAGGTATGCGTGGGAACAACCCACAGTCATTTGACTTCAGTGTAGGATGACGGAAGGAGGAGTAAGAGAGGGTGGCACCAGGTAGCATAAGGTCTCGTGTTTCAAATGTCATTCCAAAGGTCACAGAAGGAGGCCACAGAAGGATTCTCATCCGGGGCATCCCATGGCCAGAGCTATGCTTCAGGAATTTTCATCTGAATGCAGGCAGGATGGATTGCAGAAGTCAGCCCAGAGGCAAGGAACCCAGCAGAAAAATGTAGCAAAGTCCAGGAAAGAGAAGAGGCCTCAGCACAGGCAGAGAAAGTGGTTGTGGATTGCAGGGAGTAGGGCCGAGAGATATTTAGGAGGTAAAGATGCACAACTTGGTGACAGACAGTATATGTGGAGTGGAGGACAGGGAAGAGTCACAGATGATGCCAAGTGTCTGGTCTGGGATAGGGGGATGATGCTGAACACGGAAATGGGGCATCTCGCAGGAGGACCAGGTTCAGAAGAAGTGATTGACTATAGTTTCTGTGTGGATAGTTTGGGTGCAATGGACTGTCAGGTAGAGGAGAACAGAGGTGGCTGGAAGTAAAAGATGACCTGGATATCAGGGCCACCTCCCTCTGATGTTATGCTGGGATGGGTCAGAGGAAAGACAGGCATGTGCAAAAGCTTGGGGTGAAGCAGAACAAGGCACCAGAATCTCCTCCCAAGGAGGCAGCTCCAGGAGATGATGCTCTGGACCTTGCTCCCTGTGAGCAGTGCTACTGCATCATTCACAGAGATTCATGAGCCTGCCCGTGGCTATCATCTGTTCATAAGGCACTTTACAGTGTGCCAGGCGCCTCCTTGCTTGTTGTTTCCTCCACTCTTCACCACAGCATCATGGGAGACCCACTGTTCTTATCTCACTACTCAGACAAGAGAAAAGCAAGACAGGAGGAGGGTGCTCAGTTTACAAGAATAGTGGGACAGGCATTTGGAAGTATACATGACTATTTCCAGGGTCCACCCTCATTTCTAGATACTGTGAAGTTCCTTACTACATATCATGAAGTAAAGGAGGAAGCTAGGATTTGAACCAGGTCCCAAGACCACACTCCTGTCCCCCACGAACCACCCACCACACCTCCACTCCTGGAGAACCCAGCACATCACAGCAGCCTTGCTAAATTTCCCTGCAGGTTCACTTCCCAGTGGGGTTTTCTCCTGGGTTTGCCATCCTTGTGCTCTGTGACCTCCTGTGTGTCCTCCACCTCTTGCCTCAGTTTACTTACCTTGAGCACATCATGTTTTTCTAGACAAAAACAACAGTAGCCCTGCTTTGTCCTAGAAAACGAAAGAAGAGAAAAGAAGAGAAGGAGGAGTCAGGGAAGGATAGAAAGAAAAATAGAATGAGAAAGAAAAAGAGAGAGAGAATGAAAAAGAAAAGAAGACGGCCCTCCTAAGCACGGGGAAAGTTACATATGAGGACAATTATTCCCCGAGCCGTTGTTCAGCGAAGCGCTTCACGCGAGCTTCCCCAGGTGCCAGGCAGAGGCTTTATGGAGTTAGGTGATATACGATGTCCGCCACGTGCCTGGTGATCTATGACTCAGGCCCAGGTTATGCTCCCGCCTCAGGATGGCTGTGTGATATACGGCTGCTCCTGAGACTACAGCTGGCATGGGGGTCAGCATGCTCTAATGTTGTGTTTGGGATGGGGTGTGCATGCCAGGAAGAAAGGCATGACATCCAATTTCCTGAATGGGCCCTGGCAGGAAGATGTGCAGACTCCCTGTCTTCCAGGTCAGTCTCTCTGTGTCTGGTATAGAGGCCTCTTCATCCAGATGGAATGATTTACATGTGTCATGGTTCTGGGGTGGGTCACCACTGCTTCAGTGACAAAGGATTTCTAAACACAAGGCTCTTAGAGATGGAGGTGACTGCAGAGATCTCCTCTGACCCTCTGATTAATTTAGTAATCATAGATTCATTCCACAAATATGTACTGAGCTCCTAATATATCCTAGGCACTGTTCCTGGGCACTCAGGCTATAGCAGTGAACAAGGCAGAAGTCATTTTTGTCCTCATATTGCTCACCTTCTCGAAAGGAAGACCCTTGACACAAAGAAGCAAGCTACTATGCTGGCAGATTGTGTCAGGCTTATGAAAAGAACCACAGAATTGAAAAGGGAACACTTTTACACTGCTGTGGGAATGTAAATTAGTACAACCACTATGGAAAACAGTATGGAGATTCCTTAAGAACTAAAAGTAGAACTACTATTTGATCCAGCAATCCCACTACTGGGTATCTACCCAAAGGAAAAGAAGTCATTATATGAAAAAGACACATGCACACGCATATTTTTAGCAGTCCAATTTGCAATTGCAAAGATATGGAACCAATCTAAGTGCCCATCAACCAGCAAGCGAATAAAGAAAATGTGGTGTATATATATACACCATGAAATACTACTCAGCCATAAAAAGGAATGAAATAATGTCTTTTGCAGCAACTTAGATGGAGCTGGAGGCCATTATTCTAAGTGAAGTAACTCAGGAATGGAAAATCAAATATTGCATGTTCTCATTTATAAGTGGGAGCTAAGCTATGAGGACACAAAGGCATAAGAATGATATAATGGACTTTGGGGACTTGGCAGGGAAGGTTGGGAGGGGAGTGAGGCACAAAAGACTACTATTGGCTACAGTGTACACTGCTTGGGTGACAGGCACACTAAAATCTCAGCAATCACCACTAAAGAATTCATGCATGTAACCAAAAACCAACTGTAACCAAAAACTATTGAAATTTAAAAAAAAGAACCACAAAAAACTGAGATGGCAGATGACAAGGGGAAGACCTACTTCAGTTGGGCTGGTTAGGGAAGGCCACCCAGAGCATGGGTGCAGAGCTGACACTCAAAGGGAAAAGACCCAGTCGTGTCAGAAATGAGGACAAGGGCCTTCCAGGAAGAAGGAGCATCGTGTGAAAGGGCCCTGGGGCTGGAAAGAGTATAGCATGCATGAAAGACTGGAATAATAGCAGGTGGCCAGACTGTAGCAAGAGCAGGAGAAAGCAGCGGGTATTGAACCTAGACAGGGAGTCAGGAACCATGTCCTGCAAGGCCTTAAAGGTCATTTAAGGATCTGAGTCTCTATCCTAATTGCAGTGGGACCCACTGTAAGGGAGTCCATTGAAACAGACAATAGGAAGTTATTGTCTTACAAATGTCGGGTTCTGACCTACCAGATTAGCACTTTCTCCTCTGATTGCTCAAAAACCAAGACATTCATAAGACAATTGTTCTGTTCTTTTCCCATTTAGGAACAGAATGGCATAGAGAAGGTGAAGAAGGCAGAGCACGGGAAGAAGGAGCAGATGTTTCCTCCCCATTATCCACCTTCCTAGACCCAAGGAACATGTGTAAGTGTAAGTGATGGTGGGGAGAGAACGGGGCAGGGAGGACAGTTAGGGAGGGTGACTCTTGTCCCCACAATCCAAGGAATATTTTCAGAAGGGTCCAAGAAACAAAAACCTTCTGTGCTTCTAAATGGCACTATGAACATGTTCCCCTAAAGCAGAAGGGTTGGGGCTAAAAAGTGTTCTCGCTGCCTTTTGCATCTCTGACACTTCCTCGCCAGGCCAGCATTGTTTGCATCACTGAAGCACTGAGATAACCAGGAGGCAGGTTTTTTTCAGGATTATCCTTTTCCTTAATCCCCTTGTCCAGTGTCCTGAAATTTTCCTCTGGTGATTGATTGTCTGTCTCGTTTTCTGCTTTGCCACGCTGGGCAAACCACCCTGACCCAGGCTTTCAGAGGTAGACACTGGCAACATGAACTGTTGGAGGCAAGAGTTCACCAGGGATCTTTTGAATGCTAGCAAGTCAGGGGTCACCACTGCCATCCCTGCTTGGGCCTCCTCACTGGGCTCGCTGCTACCACTCTAAGGAGATGCCATCCACCATGCACACAGCAGCCAACATGAGTTGTCACTTTTAATACAAATCATACCTGTGACCACTCTGTTCAAATGCTCCAGTGTTTTCCCCAGGATGTCTGAAATGAAATCTAAACTTCTCCCCATGGTCTGGTAGGTCCCCAACCCACATATTGGACCTTGGCTGTAGCCCATCTTCTTCTCCCTGCTTGAGCTCTGGCCACACTGGCCTTGACCACTCTGTGCCAGGCCCCAAGGCCTTTCCATTTACTCTTCTTTTCCCAGGACACTCTGTCTAGACCTTTGCATAGCTCAATCCCTATCATTCAGGTCACTCAAACGTCCATCTTCACAGGGTTCTTCCTAGACCACTGTGTCTAATACAGCCTACCCCATGTCTCGTCCTTCTCTATCACAGCCTCATGGTTCATTGTTTTAGAGAACTTTTATATGCATTTGGAATGACCTTGCTCAAGTACTTCTTTATCCCCTTATGTTTACTTATCTCCGCACTAAACTCTGTGTTCCTAGAAAGCAGGTTGTTTCTTGTTTTATTCCCTGCTGTGCCCCTAATGCCTGGAACAGGTGCCAAATAAATATTTGATGAATAAATGAAAGAATGAACAAATGAATGAATGAATATAATCTGTGTTTTAAGATCAATTCATCAAACACATCTTAAAACACACACCATTAGAATCTTACCTCTAGTCAAATCACCTTCATTTCAGAGGAATAAACTGAAGGTCAAGGAGATAACTTCTCAAGGTCATACTGTGAGTAAATGGCCAGAACTCCAGTACTCCTTGGCCAGTTCAAAATTCTTTCCCTTCCCAAAGGCAGTAGCTGAGATATGAAGACCTCCAAATCCATAACTCCTTCCTGACTTCTCTTGAGCCCTAAACCTCTTGACTCTTGCCATTGGAGGGCCCCCAGGTACCTCCAGCCAGCATGTCCAAGCCTGGACTCCATGTCTCCTGGTCCCTCCTGTGGGTGCCATATTGAAGAAGATGCTCTTCTCTTCTCTCTCACTCAGCATCCCCTCCCTGGATAGTCTCATCCCTCCCATGACTTCAGTTCTGACCCACAAATCCAAGGTTCACAAATCAGTTCTCTAGCCTGGGATCTCTCCTGAGTCCCATATCCACAGAGCCACTAGCTGATGGGCATCTCTCCCACTGACTGGCAGCCCCTCCTCTCAGAAGGTTCCCAGTAGAGCTCAACATCTCCCTCCACTCCCATATCACTCCTCCTCTGCCAGGCTGCCCATCACCTCCCTGCCAGTACCAGGACATCATCCTCCACTCCCTCCCTCTTCCAAGCCCATCCCTCTACCCAACAACAACTAAGTTCTGTACATTTTCTCTCGTTACAGCTCTGTGTCCCGTGTGAAGGTTGTGTCCTCCCAGGGGCACCTCAGTCTGGAGCCGAGCAGGGACTCCTGGCCAAGCTGTTGAGCCCTGACTCAGGGCTACAACTACCTGGAGAAAGGGATGCCTTTTTCTTATTTGTATAAAGACACTGTGTGCTTCATGCTGTGTGTCAATAGAGTTGAAGTCCTGGGAACCTAGGAATTGAAGGGGACTCTTTCCTGGCTGTTCCTCCCACCACTACTACTTAATCAAGTGTCACCATTTCGCACCCAGACCATGGTCTACTGAGGGGCTTAGACTGGTACCTCCTGACTGGTCCTCCAGCCTCTAGCCTGGCCTACTCCAAGAGCAGATAGCCAGAGTGCTTTTCCTAACATGTGAACCTGACTGGAGCCCGCCCTTCCTTAAAACTCTGCACCATACCTATCCAGTGCAGCACATCCAGTCTTGGGCTGTCCCTGGGGATTGAGAGACCTTTTACCCAATCCACACCCTGGATTACACCCCTCATCCCCTATATCTCCCACTACAGTGGTTTCCTGTTTACCTGGCTACCTTCTCATCTAGACTCTAAAACCCTTGAAAGTAGAAACATCTCCCCAGTGTCCAGGGAAGTACTTGGTACAGGGTATGGAATGAATAAACTAATGAATGAATACATCAGTTATGAAGCTTCAGTTGGCCTTCTTGAAGATGTTGATGGCTGCCATTCATTGATGGCTGCTGATGAGAGGGAAGGAAACAGGGTAGGCCTGTGGGCATGAGCTTGGGGAAGGAGCATGGATCAGCTACCTATAGCAACACTCCCTAGCCAGCCTAACTAGGGGTCCAGAGGATGTGAGGGCCTGTTTCCTGGAGGGTGGGTTACACCCAGCTAAAGAGCCTTCCTCCTGACACCACTCCTCAGAGCTGTAGTATGCTGAGGAGAATTGCCAGTTTCACAAACACATGAATTTTCTCAATTCTAAAACATTGACATCAGACACTTCTGAAATCAGCATGCCTCCTACAATGGCTGTACTAATTTTTTTCTCTTTGTTTCCAAAAGGCTGTTATTAAGTTAATGATGTGTCATATGATTCATGGGCTCTTAGAATCAAGGAACAATGATAATATACATAGGGCCACTCTATGCTCTGATCACCCTACAGTCCTGGTTTTTGCCTGTTGCCCCAGTGTAATTATTAATAGCTGCCCCCTGCACTCTCAAATGTCCCAGTTTGAATGATAGATGACATGATCACCCCATTGATAGAGCACTAAAAAAAAAGCTGCCTTTAGGAGCCCCAACTCCTCACCAATGGATGACCATGATGCTTTACTTTGGAATCCTCTGTCCTATAGTCTTTGCACATTTTTCTCATACCCATCTGTCAAAATAAGCCATCATATTTCAAAAGTTCTTTACAGCTCCTTGACAGGACTTCCCTGATTGTCCCTTGGAAGGCATGTGATGATGGCAAAATGACCAAAGGTCTTTCTGCCAGCTCCTAAGCAGTGCTTCCAAACCCTTCCCCAGAATGATAAGTCCCTAAAGCCAGAAAAGCAGAAAGTTGTGCCCCCAGAAGGCCCACAGGTACTGCCCTCCGCTTCCGCAACAGATTCTGAATTCTGAATTTTCAAGGGAAACACATAGAATTCTCCATCTATATTAAAGCATATGCATGTTTATTTTAACTTGAAAACTGTGCTTTAAATTAGTTGCCAAGGTATAAAACTGAACCACCTGGAAGATGCTCTATGTTTATTCAGGGGCTCTGGATACCCTCCTGGCAAGCTTCTCAGAAAGGCAATCCCAGAGGCCTTTGCTGTTATCAGACGGGAGCTGCTTGCTGAGAGTGGAAAGATAAATTTTCACCCAGAAACTCTGCATAGAAAGCAACCTGAACAGAAAAGAAACTAACACACTGGGCATCTATAATATGTTGGGCATCATTTCATCAAATCACAATTCTGGAGTTAGCATCATTATCCCCATATTATGGATGAGGAAATAAAGTGCCAGTGAGGTGAAGTAACTTATATAAGGTCTCACAAAAATAAGGAGCACGGAGAAATGTGAAATCCAGGACCCCACGATTCTAAGAAAGGATTTCTCCTGTCTCGGGAGCCCCACGATGCTGAAGTGTCTCTCGTCTGTCTCCTCCGCAGTTTGTTGAAGTGCTCTTAGGACAAGATGTGTCTCCCACCTCGGGTTTCTCATCATCTTCACTGTCACTTTGAATTTCTCTCTTTAAATTGACTTCCCAGGGCTCTCCTGAGAGATTTGAAGAAAGAAAAAATTTTAAAGCCTCCATGTCTATTTGTAGCTCTAAAAGCTGGTTTGTATTTAGAGGAGATTATTTTGTAAGATTAAAAAAAAAAAGTTGCTGAAAATGTGGAAAACTACTATAGATAAAATGCATTTATTCTGAGATATGATCTGTTGGATTCTCTACTACCAAAGTGGGGGAAAAACAGGTGGTACTCCAGAAAAATACTCACAGATGGAAAATGTATAAATGGTAATTCACCAAAAACAACTGCAATCGTGACTTTTAAAATATGATGCTGGTTTCTTTTTTAGGGCCAATGCATTACATTGAAAACTTTGGAACTCCCTGGATAACGAATGTTTGGCTAATTAGATGCTAAATCCCAGGGAAAAGGCATGGATGGGGAAAAGGGGCTCACCATGATACATTAATCTATGTGTTCAGTGATTTGGGCTTGGATTTTATCGAAGAGTAATACAGTGCAGCAGGAGACATCTGAGCTAAACCAAACCAATTCCACATAAAGCACATTCCTCTCCATAGGTTTCCTTGTTACTGCCATGAAAGCCTGAGGTTAGTAGAAACTGAGTCATGTCATTCCCAAAGCTACTCAAAATTTTCTGTATCTCTTTCCACTCAATCTCTGTTGGCTGCAATGAAAGTATAAAATAACCTTTCTTGTCCTGGATTGAAAAGAATGCAATAATACTAGGAAAAGAACTGGTTTTTCCTGCCTGCTTGGCAAACTCCTACTCATACTTCAAAGTCCTATTAAAATATACCTCCTATAAGATACCACTCTCCAGGCAGTCATTCTGTTCCTACTAGGTGCCCCCTCTGCTCTTTATACATCCCTCTTGAAACTCATATCTTGCCACAGGAATCATTTTTGTTGGTGACTTGGTTTCACTCGATAGACTATGTCCTCAGTATCTAGCATCAAGAGTGCCTAGTATAAGGCTTAGAATAGAGAAGCTGCTTAATAAATGCTAAGTGGATGAATGAGTAAATGAATGAATGAAATAAAACAATAATACATGTGGACTAGAAATAAAACTGCAACACTTGGATTTCTTTTCCTCCCATGGGGCAGCCGTATCTTTCAGAATAATTCTCCAATATGACTTAACTCCACCTTCCTATTCTTTCATTCATTCATTCATGTTAAAAAAAGAAAAAAAAGAAAAAAAAAAAGTCGCCTGAGTATTCCCATCCTAGAATCTGTGGGGCTAAATAACCTGAAAGATAAACCAGACTTGAATCTTGCCCCATGAGCCTCATACTCCTGCAAATGTCCTCCCAGGTGGATGGCAGACTTGCCAAGAATGCCTTCCCATGGCAAGACCCTCTCCACTGCTATAGTGGACACTGTTGTGTGCCTCCCAGGTGCCCCTCTGGGACCAAGGTGCTCATTCCCCTAGCTTCCTCTGGGAGCATTGGCTCCTGGAGGCTCACAAAGCATCCTTCTCCAGGAATTGCCCTTAGCCAAAAGGAGCTGCCTTATGCACAGTCATGCCCCCTCCTCAGGGACAGCCCACTTCCATGTGAAGGTGCAAAGACCCAGCCACTTTACCTTGATTAAGAGCAACTCTAAAGGACCATCCCAGCTTCAGGGTTTCCTACAAGATCAGCGGAGGTCTCTGCTGCACACACATTGCAACTCAAGTCTTTCCTCTGCCCAGTCCTGCTTCCCTTTCTCTCTTGTGGGAGTCATCCCAAGATCTAAATTGAACCAATACTTTCTGCTTGCAAATCTCCTTCTCAGAGTCCATCTTCAGGAAGCCTAATATAAGACAGCTACCTCCCCTCCCCACCAACTGGATCCATTTCCAAACCATGTGGGCATCTTTTGAGGTAAAATCTGGTAGTTTCAAGATGATTTTTTCTAAGGACTTGTCAGCATCACTGTTACCACTATTGGAACCGTGGGGGGAAAGGCAGAGTCTTCTTTCAAGTTGTTTTTAAGTTGTCAATTACATTAAACATTTTTTTCTAAAGTCCTTTCATCCTTTTTTCTCTTTTTTTAATTGTATGTTTTAGGAATTCAAATTTTTTGTTTATCTGTTTTTAGATCTCATAAACATATCATCAAAACAACAATAAACAAATAACAACAATAAACAAATAACAAACAACAACAAACCTATCTAGCTCCTTTAAAAAAGCATGAAGCTTTTGCCTCCTATTACTTTGCACCTGTTAGAATAGCTATTAGCCCCCAAAAAAATGGTACTGGCAAGGCTGTGGAGAAATTGGAACCCTTGTACACTGCTGTTGGGAATGTAAAATGATACAGCCGCTGTAGAAGACAGTACAAAGATTCCTCATAAAAATTAAAAATAGACATACCATATGATCCAGCAATCCCACTCCTGGAAATGTATCCAAAAGAATTGAAATTGGGATCTCAGTGAGATATTAGCACTCCCATGTTTATTGCAGCATTATTCACAATAGCCAAGATGTGAAAACAACCTAGATGTCCATTGATGGATAAATGGGTAAAGAAAATGTGGTATATGCATAGAGTGGAATATTATTCAGCCTTTTATAAAAGGAAATATTGCAATATGAGACAACATGGATGAACCTGGAGGATATTATGCTAAGTGAAATAAACTGGTCACAGAAGGACAAATACTGCATGATTCCACTTACAGGAGGGATCTAAAATAGTCAAACTCATAGAAGCAGAGAGTAGAATAGTAGTTGCCAGGAATGAGGGGAGGGGGAAATGGGGAGTTGTTAATCAGTGGGCATAAAGTTTCAGTTACGTAAGATGGATAGGTTCTAGAGACCTGCTGTACAGCATCGTGCCTATGGTCAACGATACTGCATTATGCACTTAAATATCTGTTAAGAGGATAGATCTCATGTTAAGTGTTCTTACATAATAAAAATAAATGTGTGGAGTCTCTGGGCAGTTTTTTACTTTTACGATAATCTATAAAAAATAGAGCTTTATCAAGTTAGAAGTTAGGTTTTTCCTTCACAAAAGAATTTTTCACTTTCTTGAAATCTTAGAGTGACACCTCTATTTTATAGAATGGGAAACTGAAGTCCAGAGAAGACATTCCCAAGGTCACACAGTGAGTGAGCTATTAGAAAGGGCAGAACTTGGTGGTTGGTTTCCAAACTCATCCAGAGTGTTTGTCCCATCACTAGCTCTTTCTTGATATCACGGGAGTCCCAAACCTCAGAATTTACAAGAGTCACTGAGAAACTGCTAAAATGCAGATTCCTGTACTACTTCAATAGAGAATCTGATTCAGAAGCCTGAGGTGGACCTTGGAATCTTCATTTTAAATATGCACATTATACTCCAAGGTCATTTGGGGAGACCCCTTTTGAGAAACACTGATTTTGAATAATGAAACTTTACTGCTGGAAAAACCTTAGAAGCTCTTTACCCAACTCCATCAAGGCAGAAGTTCCTTCAGCAATACTAGCACATTTCCAAAGATGGTAAGCTCACTGCCTACCAACAAAGTCCTCTCCATAGGAGAGGCCTCTGTTTATCAGGAATTGCCTCCAGATCAGAGTTGACATCTGCCTCCAAGAAGTTGGAAAACTCTCCTGTGAGTTCTACCTCTTCCCCATCTATGAGACAAATCTCTTCAGCCTTATCTGCTCCAACCTCCGGAAGCATAGTAGACACTCACTAAATACTTGAATTAAAGAGAGAGGAAAGTGATATAAGCATGAACAACTGTGAATGAATCAGGCCTTTTAATGTAGCCCTGTGCTTGGCACACAGGAGGATTGCAATAAGCGTTTTCACTATTTAATGTTGAATAATGCAGGTCTATCATAAAATAGGCTAGCATTGTGGCTAAGAGCCAGCTCCCTGGAGTCAGGCTTCCTGGGTTTGAGTCCTAGCGCTAAAACTTTCTGAATGTGGCAAGTTACTTAGACTCTACAAGCCTGTGTTTTGGCATCTGAAAAATAGGAATAAAAATAGTATCTGGGCCAGGCGTGGTCACAAGGTTAGGAGTTCGAGACCAGCCTGGCCAATATGGTAAAACTCTGTCTCTACTAAAAAAACAAACAAAGAAAAAAAAATTAGCCGGGTGTGGTGGCACATGCCTGTAATCCCAGCTACTCGGGAGACTGAGTCAGGGGAATTGCTTGAACCCAGGAGGCGGAGGTTGCAGTGAGCTGAGATCCCACCACCGCACTCCAGCCTGAGCGACAGAGCGAGACTCCATCTCAAAAAAAAAAAAAAATAGTATCTGCCTCATACCTCAGCAAAGTGCTTGACACAAAAGAAGCATTCCATGAGGTTTAGCCGTGGATTTTCTTTTTCCTTAGGCTAAACATTATCCTGGTTCCTGGGTACTAAGCTCCAACACCCTCCCCACCAAGTCCACCAGTTTGTCAACCCTCCAACTGAGTGAGTTACAAACCTAAACACAATTCTGTTATGGCTGAGTCCTTCCTGTTCACTGAACAAGAAGGGGTGGAGAAAATCCCTGTTTTTAATATGGGTCCAGGGACTGCTGGGTAGATCAGTTGTACCAGAGCAAATGCTGCATAAGAGCAGAGGAAAAATACTTATTATATGATCAAAGCCTCAAAGACAGAAATGAATGGTTTAAATTGATCCTGAGATCAATTTAAAGCCCCTGAAGTTTCAGGAGTAGACTTCAGATAGTCCAGCCTAGGTGACTGTGAGGGACAGATTGGAGGAAAAGAGATTGATGTCTAGGATGATCACACACTTGCCATGTTCCCTATCTTTCCCTGTGACTTCCTCACACTAGAATCCTTACAGATCTTTGATTGTGTTGAGCACTTTCCTGCCTCTCAGCCTTTGCACATTCTCTTCCTTCTGCCTGCAACACCCTCCTCTACCCATTCATCTCACCCCTAGCTATCTCTCTTCCATTAGGTCTTGACACCTATTCAGAGAGGCCTTCCCTGACCACCATATCTAATGAAACTCTCCCCCACACCATCATCATTATTCTGCATCTCAGAATGCCATATCTTTCAAAGCATTTGCTGAAATATATAAATTTTCTATTTATTTATGCATTAATATATCTCTCCCCCACTAGATCATGAGATCTATGAAGGCAGACAACTTTTCTTTCTGATTCACAGCTCTAGCCCCCTGCACAGTGCCTAATACATAGCAGACAATCAATAAATACATTTTATTTCTGTTTATGGAATGAATAAATAAAGTCAAGTTTCATAGTCTGGAAAAGGAGTAATGATTCAATCTTTAAATTAAGGCAGGTAGAATAGAAAAGCAAAGCACTACAAACAGATAGTTAAATTGCTAGATGCATAGATAGATGGTAAAAAGGTTGTGAACCAGAGAGAAATTTGTGATTGGTGTAGAGAAAGAGAAGAGTCAAAAGTATTCTTGGACTTTCAGCCTGAGTAACTGATTCACATATTTAGAATATAATTCACACATTTAAGCTACAAACATTCTTAAAATTCATCTATAAAAATGTGACAGACTGGATCACTGTTCACATTTCTTTACTCTCTCTCTATTACGGAATTGCAGCCACACCCCTTACCATGTGGCTCTGTAGTGCCACCCAATAAAGTAACTGCAGTATATCCCACCACCCCATTAATGTTGGGCTTCCTTTGTGACTTGCTGGAGCCAGCAGAATGTTAGTAGACATGCTTATATGGCTTGACTTGACCTCTTGCCCTACCAAGACAAGAGTATGACTCAGGGAGCTACTAATTTTTTAGCCTGGATCTTGGAATTAATTCATGTGGAGCAGACCTGAACCCAATCAGAAGTCTAGAGTGAGTCCACAAGCCCCACCTAGATCAGTCAAATCACAGCCAATCAACAGACCCAAGAGTATATAACTGAACATGTGAGGTAAGCTTCTGAAATCTCAGAGCTATTTATTATTCAGCCTTATTGCAGCTGAAACTTATTAATATAAGTGGTCAGCAAATGTGGCCATTTTAAAACATGTCCGCAGATTCTTTGATACTTGTTTGACCCCTTCATTGAGAGGTGGAGTCTTTCTTCCCTCTCCTTGAGTTTGGGCTTAAAACTGAGAGAATGCCACAGAAGTGACAGTGTCTGACTTTGGAGATTAGGTAAACAAAGGCCATGCAAGGTTTTAAATGGTTATTTTGGGATGTTCCCTTTCCTGACATCAGCCAGGGTGCTTCCGCTCAGAATCCAGCTGCCGTGATAGGAGAGAAGCCCAGGCCACACGGGGAGGCAAGTGCACATGTTCTGATCAACCATCCCAGCAGAGCCCAGCCTTCAAGTGAGCCCAGCCTAGTGCCAGTCATATGAGTGAAGAAGCCCCCAGATGATCTCAGTTCCTAGGCATCAGTCACCTCCAACCTTCATGTGTTCTCAGCTGAGGCCTTGGACATCATGAAGCAGAGACAAATCATCCCTGCTGCTATCCCTCATCCAAATTGCCAGCTCACAAAATCTGTGAGTGTAGTAAACTGGTTGTTTCACTCCACTACATTTTGGGGTGGTTGGCTGATAGCACTAGTAACTGGGACAACAAATAAAGGCCTCATAGGCAAATAATTCCTTTCCCTTACCCATGCAGACCTCACTAACCAATCTTGCCACTCTTCATCATGAAAGCTAAATAGAATCTCTGAATCCTTCTCAACAGAGTACTCCTGGGCAGACTCCATTGTTACTAGATCAAAATATCCTCTACATGCCATCCTAGATTCTAATTGACCCTTTCTTTTTGTTGAAGTATTTGAGAAGACCCAAGCCATTGCTCTTTTCTCCCTGCCTGTGTCAGCTGAGAGGGTTAAAGATGCCCTGGCCTGAGCCCTTTCTCTCACTTTCCTATTACATTCATTGGCTGCATTTTACCTTTGTTGGCCTTCTTGGGGTGGCCACGTCTGAGCCTTTGCAGCCACTATTTCCTCTGCCTATTGCACTCTTTACCCTGCCTTGTGGTCTCCTGCGTGCTCCCCAGTCTCACCTCAAACATCACTTCCTCAAACAAACCTGCCCCAAAACCATTCATTCTCTCTCATACCACCCTGAACTTTCCTTTCTTTCATGGCATTCATCATCATTCTGATTAAATAATTATTTGTGTAATTTACTGTGTAATATCTATATCCCTCAGTAAATAAACTATAAGTTCCACAAGGGAGCTGTGTCATTTTGATATCTGTGATATATGGCAAGTGGTATAGCAATATTTATTGAGTGGGTGAATGAGGGTAAGTAGGTCTCTAAAGCCTTTAGCCAGAAAGGATCCCTCGGTCAGCTTGTTACAGCTCCATGATCTTCCTTTTACATTTCCCTAAAGATCAGACATCTAGTCATCTTTTCCCCAACATCTCCAGTCACCTATTCACCTGCGGGTCTCTGTTAGTCACCTTTGTGACTAACTGGCCTTTAAAGTCAAAAAATTTCAGCTTCGGTGGGGGGATCTCTATACAGGACATGTTTCTCAAGGCAGCCAGAACTGATGATTGCTCTGTGTGGGATGAACACAAACAAGCATTTTTGTAATGACAGTTTAATATCTCCATCTTCTGCGTGGGACTCCAGCCAATTAATATTCAGTCGATAAGAAAATGCTGCAGAATAATAGTAAATTATCCATAATTAAGTCCAACCTGTAACCAAAGGGCTTCCTGGCTGCTTTAGGGGGAGAAGTGGTAACTGGATTAGCACTGTAAATAAATAACTTGGGTACCCAGTGTCTGGGGTCACAGAAGTCTATGGGGCCAGTGTAGCCCAGGGACTTAATTATCTTGATTCTGGCTCATACTGGGTTAATAGGAATTAACACGTGACCAGACTTCTGACTTGTTGAGTTTATGGCCAAGTTCATGCAGTGACTACAATATGGGAGACACTCAATAAATATTTGAAGTAATTAATTAATTATTCAATTGTGCTAAGAGCCACTTATCTAGTCTCCTCAGTTTCCACCAATCATTTTCCAGATTGCAACATCAGTAATCACTCTAAGCCACAACACTGACTGCATCATTCCATCATTCCGCAGCCTTCCATGGCTCCCTAGTGCCTTTGGGACAAAGTGAGAGCTCCTCAGGGCTTTAACTGAGGATCATTACATGTACCACCACCACAGACTGGCTCCTCCCTACCAGAAGCCTCCTGTCTCACCATCCCCATTCACACTCTGAGCTCCAACCATAGTGAACAGCATGCAGAACTCCAAGCCTGACATGGTAATTCCTGCCACCATGCCCTAGCAACTGCACTGGCTCAACCAAGAACTACTTTCTTCTTCTATCTGCTGACCTCTACCTATTTGTCAAGATGGAGCTCAGATATTGATCCATCAGGAACCCTCCTGAAAACAGTCATCTTTGCCTCTGGAACAGGGTTAGACAACCCATCCTCTGGGTGTTGCAGCTCCTATGCTTGCCCCATGAACTCACAGACCATGCTGGACTGTAAATACCCATTTACTTATCTGTGTCCTCCACTGGCCTGGGACCTCATTAGGACCTGGACCTGTGTCTGCAAGAGAGGGCTAATAACTGCTTCTCTGCAGGGTACTATGAGGATTAAATGAGAAAATGTACATGAAGTGCCTAGCAACATGCCTGGCACATGAATGAGCATAATATATGTTGAATGAATAAATGAATGGGTGAGGATCACATACCTAGATGTTATTCAGGAATCCAAGAAGAAAAAAACAGGAGATTTTTCATCCAGAAGATGGGATTTAAATGGTATTGACAAATCAGATGTGTGTCCCTGGAAGGGAGGTATCAAGACTTATTATCCTCAGATTCAAAGCCCCCTTCGTGTAGAATTATATTGTAACATCCCTTTTAGTATGATGAAATAAAATCCATGGATAGTATAGCCTACCTACATACTTTTTAAAAATCAATAAAATGTATTATAAAGATAAATAAAAGGAGACAACTTATAACCAAATAATATATATTTCAATAAGTAAACGTTCAGACATGACTACAAAGAAGACACCCTAAGTAATCAGATGTTTGCACCTCTTTCTAATGAGTACGTTGGGACTGAAGAGACAGAAACCAATATTTAACTGAATATTGTTGACACATTTGCCTCTCTATCTGACATTTTGAAATAAGGGCTAAATAAGTACCTTCCTATATTTGTCACAACAAAGGCAGGTTGAGACAAGGGGATTGTATTGGTGTCTTCAATTTCACAGCGGCCTTGCCAACCTCTGCATGATTTTCTGAAATGGTGAACAATTCTTGATGAAATTGTGAACAAAACAAATTAACAGTCTTTGCTTGTTCTACCGAGTAGTTGAATTCCTGGAAAGTTAAATGAATTTTAAAACTCTGCAGAAAATACTTTGTTTATATACATTCATTGATAGACTGATTAGATAGATAGATAGGTAGGTAGGTAGGTAGGTAGGTAGGTAGATAGATAGATAGATAGATAGATAGATAGATAGATAGATAGATACAAACAGATAAGTAGGTAGATAGATGATAGATAGATAGATAGACAGACAGACAGACAGACAGACAGACAGATAGTTAGATAGATAGATAGATAAAGACAGAGAAAGTTCTAGGCGTATATAAACGGATTTTTCACTTACACACGTCTAGTAAGACATGTGAAAGTGTCACGGGGTTCAAGTTGATTCTTTGTGACATGCAATTTACCAGCACAAGGCAGTATAATGGGCATACCTGGCCCTCACCCACCAATTGCTAAGAGCTCTCTCAAATATTGAGACAATCAGAAACACTCACATCTCTAACCAAAATACCTAACAGGAGGTAGCACTTCTACCTTTGAGAACCACTAGAAGACTGGCTGAACCCAGGAACCCATCAGCCTGGGTAGAACCATCAGGGACTCAGCCCGGTACCCTTTCTCCTGGTGGAAAGCTCAGCTCAAACCTCCCAAATAGAGAGGCTTCAGAGGAGGCTGTGGGGCATGCAAGCTGGCACATTAGACAGACACATGGGTGCACCATCCCAGCTGAGGCAGGCTCCAAGGATAATGTTTGTAGAAGGGGGTGTGATAAAGAGAGGTTCACACACCCCTAATGGCCTCCAGCTGCTGCCATCCACACTGTGCCTGTGGGCACAGCCAAACCAGACTGGACCATGGGCTTCCTTCCCAAGCTGAATCCAAATTGAGCTCAGCCACTGGCTCCCTGCAGCCAAAATTCTTAGTGTAGAGGCAAGAGACTTCAGTTCTAGTCACAACTCTGCTGTCGACCTGCTGTGTGACCTGGGCAAGGCACTTTACTTCTCTGGGCCCCACTTCCCCCTCTGTTATGAGAGTCAGACAAGATTCTCTTCCCTGCCCTGAAAGTTTATACTACCAGAAAAGAAGCATCAAAATAGAAAAGAAATGCTCAACTCAAGTGAGTTTTGAAAGTATATCCTAGTAAAACTGCTGCCAGTACCCTTTAAGGAATATAAATGGGTCACTTTGTAATCAGCACATTAATTGCTTGCATGCTAATGATCCAGCTCTCAGAGTGTTTAAAGAAGGCTGAAACTGGACTGCAAGGGATGAGGTAGACAACACCCTGAGCAGAGTAAAAGGGCAGCTGAAAGCCCAGAGGCATAAAATTGGACAGATAAAATGAAACCTTTATTTAAAGAGCCTTGAGTGCTAGGCTTAAATTAGAAGCTTGAGTATTATGAAGCAGACGTTGGAAGGAACGAGGGTGCTGGGAGAGGAGTGGCAACAGGGATACGGTTAAAGTCTGGGACTCAGTGAGCAAGGTGGGAAATGGGGA
This sequence comes from Macaca thibetana thibetana, assembly GCF_024542745.1. Classification (NCBI taxonomy): domain Eukaryota; kingdom Metazoa; phylum Chordata; class Mammalia; order Primates; family Cercopithecidae; genus Macaca; species Macaca thibetana. The sequence goes on along the minus strand of NC_065592.1, from coordinate 19,510,693 downwards.
CAAGATCAGGACTAGGAGGCCAGGTAAGCACATGGAAGACAGGTGCTCCTTTGTCCCTCCCCTTGGCCAGACTTCCCAATGGTACTACTGAGAGAGGGTGGACCTTCCTGATCCTCCCCTCTCATGTGGAATCCACACCTGGAAAACCAGGAAGGAAAGGGACCTGCCTTTTCTTTTTCCTTTGGAACTGGGTTTAATTAACTACCTTCTGGAAGCAAGTGCTAAGCTGAAAGTTTCACTTAATTACAGCATTGGTGCCACATGGCACTCTTAGGGTAAATGTCATGATCCTCACTCTACACACAAGGCCCCAGGTTGTGAACTAACCTTTTCAGTTACTCGGCTTGTGGGTGGTAGATCCAGATGTCAAACCCAGGTGTTCCTGACTTATTCATTCATTTATTCATTCATTAATTCATTCCATAACTGTCTTGGGAGTTTCCTACATGCCTGGCACTGGAACAAGCTCTCTGCTCTCCCAAAACTCACATTTTCATAGTGGAAGATGGAAAATCCACAAACCAACTAATACATTCATGTGATTACTTAAAATAGCAGGAAATTAAAAAAAAAAAAAACAGAAAATAAAACCAGATAAAGGTATAGAGGTGGGGAAGGGGGACTAACTCCAGTTGGGGGATAAGAGGGGAGTACCAGTGAGCAAGTGACAGGTGGGTGAACTGAAACCTAAAAAATAAAGAAAATTAAAGATACAAAGATCTGTGGGAAGAGGATTCCAGGCAGAGGGACCAACAGGAGCCGTGGCCTTGAGATAAAAAGGACCCGTTTGAGGAAGAGAGAAAAGATGTGGCCCTTGCTCACTGCAGGTCAGAGGTGAGTAGACATGGATGGTGCATGGTCTCTTGGGTTGGATAGAGTTGGATTTTATCTTAACAAGTGGCCATTGGATGATTTTTTTTTTAAATAAAGAGAGCCATGATCTAATTTACATTTTATAAGACAGTAGACATAGAGTACTAACAGTTGAGGCCAGGAGACCAGTTAAGGGGTTACTACAGCTGTCCAAGGAGAGGAGAGAATGCCTTGGAGTAGGATGCTAGCAGCTCAGCTGGAAGCGACAGACAGGATGGGCTATAATTGGGTTCTGGCACCAACAAGACTTGCCCATGGGTTGTGTATGGGAGGTGAGGGAAAAGAAGAACCCTGAACGTTCTCTCCCTGCTTTCCGCTCTGCCCCAGGTGGCCCTTGGAGGTCACTTGGCCATGTGGTGCCCTCTGGTCCTCACACAAGGGTCCACACTTTGTGGGCACTGGCGCTTATGCCCCACAGCAGCCCACAGGAGACTCCCAACATGATAGGAAATGCCTTTCCAAAGTGTGCTGCTTTTTGTCTTCTAGTGACATCTACCCCACATAGTTCCAATTCTCTGCTCTAGAGGCCCAACAAGGAGAATCACTTCCTTTCCTCAGCACTCCCTCCACAGACTTTGAGACTTCATCCCCCTCCTGCTTTTTTGTGCTCCAAGAAATTGATTCTATTAGTCTGTTCTTACATTGCTATAAAGAACTACCTGACACTGGGTAATTTATTTTTAAAAAGAGGTTTAATTGGCTCACAGTTCCACAAGCTGTACAGGAAGCATAGCTGGAGAGACCTCAGGAAACTTACAATAATGGCAGAAGGTGAAGGGGAAGCAGGCGTGTCTTACATGGCTGGACCAGAAGGAAGAGAGAAAGAGGGGAGGGGCTACATGCTTTTAAGCAACCAGATCTCATAAGAATTCACTCACTATCATGAGAGCAGCGAGGGGAAAGTCCTCCCCTATGATCCAATCACCTCCCACCAGGTCCCTCCTCCAACAATGGGGATTACAATTCAACATGAGATTTGGTCAGGGACACAAATCCAAACCATATCATGGATGTTCTCTCTTGAGGCCAGTGGAAGGACTCCCACATGCTGGCATTTGCTGATGTTCCTGCTTCTTATGTCTTTTGTCTTTGTCTCTCTCTCTTCCCTCATAGCTACATCCCCCACCCATTCACTAAACACGCATGCACACATACACACCCTCCACATGGACATACACATACATGCACCCATGGATCGCTGTAATGGTAGGATTGATGCTCCCTTTTTGTGCTCATCTCTAGCTGTGTCCCTGGTGCTTGTCCAGGTTCTGAAGTTTCCAGGAGGAAAAATTGAGGAATGGAATCCATTGTGTCTGAGCTGATCACAAAGCAGGAACTCACCAGTACTGGAGCACTAGGGTCCCGGCTGACAGCATCCCAGAAGGGAGTCTGTGAACAAGAGGATGGCACTGGACCATGGGATTCTCTCCTCCCATTCCTCAAATTTTTTGGATGGGTTGACAAGATGTGCTTCTTTTCCTAAATGGGTTTATCTCAGCTTGTCAGCTTCGGATGTGAACCACCCCCACTTAAGGATTATTTCCAGCCCATTACATCCCCTTCACCATAAAGAACTAGAGAAATTAACAGAGGCTAATGGACTTAAGCAGCCCCCAATGCCAAGACCAATGCAGATGATAAGAAAGCTCCAGATCTACCCGCCTTTTTCCCCTATTTTCTCCCTTGTCAGTAATTTCTTCTGTTAGCTGAAAATCCCTATTTAGCCAGCCTGCAATTCCTATTTTAGTAGGGCCAGCCAAGGGCACCCCAGGGAAAATCACCAGTGGGAGAAAAGGGCCTTTTGAAGATTAAACATGAGCAAAAAGAGAGAGGCTTTGAACATTGATGGAGGTTCTGGGCTTCCAACTCCAGCTGGAGCTGCAGATCTCACTGAAAAATAAATGGGCAAAGGGGAGAGAGATGGAAGAAGTAACCACTACAAGGATTAGAGGAATTTGGATACTGCAGGAGTGCAAATAAAAATTGAGCATCAGGAACCCAAATGATTTGTCCATGCTCTGTTTTTCCTGTATGACCTTGGATTGGTCAGTACATCCCTCTGGGACTTTTTCCTTCAATATATGCTGGTTGATAAATATTTTAGGCTGCTCACAGTGCTAGGTACTAGGGATAGATTCCAAGAAAACAAGATGAAGACCCTACTCTCCAGAAGCTCACATCCTGTGGGGAAGTCAGGAAAACAGATAATTACAACACAGTGTGACAAGTGCAATGATGCCCACTCCCCATCTACGAAATCAGCAGCTTAACCTAGAAAATGATGACGATGGTAGCAATAACTAATGTCTGTTGAGCTCCTAGTCCTCCTGGATAATTGGCATCTCCTCTGGCCTCCCACTGCCATGGGCAGGAGTAAAGCAGGAACCCCAGAGCTCTGGGATTCCTGGCACAGTCTTAACCCTTTCTCTCTCCTCCCTCCATCCCTCAGAGCCCAGATGCACCATCACTGTCTGCCTTAGGAACCCAAAATATAATCCCATCATGTCATGCATCATGGTTCACATCAGTCACCCTAAGAAGCCAAGGGTTTCCAGGGCATTGCCCCTTTTGGAGACTTTTATCCCCACTGTGCTCTATATCCCTACTCTCTCCAATGCCTCAAAACCTCCCACCATGCGCTCTGCAATCCCTCCTACTCTCAACTACACTTCTTCAGTTAACATTTGCTTTTTGGCTTCAGATGAAATCTGACTCTCCCTGGGGACCCTCTGCTCCCTCAGCTCCCTCAAGAGCACCTGTTTTCTCTCCCACACGCCCGCTGTCGCTCATACTGATGCTCCTCCCTGATGCTCTCAGGACATTGTTTCACTCCCCAAAACTTCCACCTTTGAAGCTCATCCCATCATGTTAGGGCAACCATTACCCTCTCCTTTTCATGGTCATCTTCAGGCTTGCAGGAGGTCACTGACCCTCGGCCCATAGAGATTCTCTCTCCTGAATCACTGTCACTCTCTTCAACACAGACTTTGTTTCAATGTCTACATAGATGTCCTCCCAAAAGCCTGGTCTATCATTCTTTGACTTCCTGGCATCCAAAAGCCACACCTCAGTCACTCACCTTTGTGGTCACACTGTGTAACTTATCATTACAAGAACTGTTTTCATTCCATAACTCAGTTTCAAGCATCCCACACTCTGACCTCTGTTCACTCGGAGGTCAATGATTCTTCCACCTCACTGGGTCCTAGGGTCCATTAATTCTGCCATATTTTCACTGCCCTTTATTCCATATGTTCCCACTTCCCTCTTTACCCAATTAAGAGGTCACAGTCCATCATCACTACGACCACCACCACCACCATCATTATCATCATGTTGCATTAACCTTTTGTTAGGTTGTATTTTCTAAAAACTGGCCACAACAGTATCTCCCATCTCACATGTACTGCTTAGGCATGTGCATCTCACATTGCCTTCTTATCTGACTTTGACGCCCCTCCCATTGAGAGGTGAGTTTGTGCTTCCTCCCTTTGATTCTAGGTGGGGCTATGACTATGCCATGAGTGATATCAAAGCAAGTCATAAAAGACAAGAGAGCTTCTGCCTCTCTCTTGGAACCCAGCCACCACCCCAGGAGAGGCCCATGTGGAGAACGAAAGCCCTCAGTCCTCAGATCCAGCTCACAGATGCCAGGCAGAACCAACCTGCCAATCACGTGATTCACCATCTGCGGTAGTCCCCTAGGGCTGCTATATTAAATTACAGCAAACTGGGGTGGCCCTTAAAACAACACAAATTTATTCTGCCACAGTTCTGGAGGCTAAAAGTCCAAAATCAAAGTGTCAGCAAGACCGCACTCTTTTGGAGGCTCTAGAACAGAATCTGTTCTTTGCATCTTCCAGCTTCTGGTCCTATAGGCATTCCTTGACTTGTAGCTACATGACTCCTATCTCCTCCCTGTGGTCACATTGCCTCTACCTCTTCTGCTGTCAAATCTCCCTCTGCTTGTCTCTTATAGGACACTTGTGATTGCATTTAGGAGTCACACGGATAATCCAGGACAACTGCCCCATCTCAATATCCTTAACTTAATTACATCTGCAAAGACCCCTTTTCCAAACAAGGTAGCATTTATAGGTTCTAGGGATTAAGATCCTATATCTTTGGGGGCCATTATCAACCTACTAGACCGTCTTAAAAGTAGATCCTCCATTTTCCAGTTAAACCATCCCAGCTGAGCTGAGACAAGGTGTTCGTACAAAAGCCCTGCCAAAAATTAAAGATTCACAACCAAAATTATTGTTATTTTAAGCCACCAAATGCTGCAGTGGTTTGTTACACTGCAATAGATAACAGATACAACCCTCACCTTCCTCATTCCTTTCTTGCTTCACTATCCTTGCTGGTTTTATCCACTATCCCCCTGCTCTCAACCTGGACCCAGCAGCTGAATGTGCGAAGAGGGAAACACACAACCCCACTGACTCTGCCCACTCTAAATTCACAGACACTAAGTTCAAGCAGGCCCTGTGGCCTCCCAGTCAGCCAAAGACATTGTCCCAATAAGAATCACACCCTGTTCTCCCAGTTGGCCATTTCATCCCTTCTTTCTACTCATATCTTCACTGCCTCCTCCCCAGCCTCAGTCTCAGATGATATCCTTGATTCCTATTTCATGAAAACCACAGAAGCAATCAGAAAAGAAGTCTCACAGTTCCTCCACCGCATCTGCCAACCACGCCCATCCACACTCACTGCTTTCCCTCCTGCTCCCATGGACGACCCTCCTACACTCCAGCTTCCCCACGTGTCCACTGATCCCATCCTCAAGGACACCACTCAGTCTCCCTGTCTCCTGCATCATCATTTCTCACCTCTCTGCTGGATCATTCTTATCAATGCTAGACATGTTTTATTTCTCCCATTCCTCTCTAGCTACCATCCATTTTTTCTCCTTTAAAATAAAAGAATGGTTTATACCCAGTCTCTAATGCCTTTCCTCCCCTTTTCTCTTGAACCCACTCTAATCAGACTTCACACCCCCACCCATTTTACTGAAAACAACGCTTGTCAAGGTCACCCATGATACCCTCCACCCACAACATTGCCAAATTCGAGATCTTTCATCGGTCCTGGTCTTCCTTAACCCATCAGCAGCAGATATTAGTTTCCTAGGGTTGCTGTAACAAATTACTTCGTTGAAGGTAACTTCAACAAAAGAAATGCATTTGTAACAGTTCCGGAGGCTAGAAATCCAAAATCCAGGTGTCAGCAGGACCATGCTCCCTCTGAAGGCTCTGGGGAAGAATCTTTCCTTGCATCTTCCAGCTTCTAGTAGCTCCTGGCTTTTCTTGGCATTTGTTGGTTTGTAGCTGAATCACCCCAATCTCTCCACCTGCCTCTGTCCTCGCACGGCCTTCTTCCCTTTGTGTCTCTGCGTGTCCTCTCTTCTTATAAGAAAAATAGTTGCTGGAGTTAGGGTCTACCCTAATCCGGTACGACCTTATCTTAACTAATTACATCTGCAAAGATTCTATTTCTAAAAAAGATTACATTGTGAGATTCCTGGTAGACATGATTTTAGGGGAAACACTGTTCAACCTACTACAGCAACATTTAGCAGAGTTGACTATTCTTTCTATGAAACACGTCTTTCTCTTTGTTCTGAGGAAAACATGCTCTCTGGGCTTTCCTCCCACTCCAGTGACCACTCCGTCTCAGTCTCCTTTGCTGGTGGCTCCTCATTTCAGTCCTCAGAGGCCTTCTCTTCTCTGTCCACTCTTCTTTTCCATGTGATCTTGTCTAACTTCAAGTCTTCAAATCTCATCCACGTGCTGACAACTCCAAAATTCCTTCCTCCAGTCTCAAACTCTCTCCTGACATCTATCTTGAATGTTTAGGGGCATCTCAAACCCAATATGTCTCAAACCAAACTTCTAATTCTCTCCACACCTTTACAAAAAAATAAAATAAAACCCTGTTCCATCCATAGAGTCTCTCTTCTCAGTAATTGGCAACTCTAACCTTCTTTTGCTCAGGTCATAAAACTTAAAGTCTTTCTTGATTGTCCTTTCTCACACATTACCTCCAATTGGACACAAATTCTGTTGATATTTACCTTCAAAATGTATCCCATATTCAACCACTTCTCACAACCCCACTGATGGTCCAACCCACCACCATCTTGCTCAGAGCAGGGATCAGCTAAATTCAGCTCACCACCTATTTTTTTGTTGTTGTTGTTGAGACAGAGTCTCGCTCTGTCGCCCAGGCTGGAGTGCTGTGGCTGGATCTCAGCTCACTGCAAGTTCCGCCTCCCGGGTTTATGCCATTCTCCTGCCTCAGCCTCCCAAGTAGCTGGGACTACAGGCGCCCGCCACCTCGCCCGGCTAGTTTTTTGTGTTTTTTTTTTTTTTTTTTTTTTTTTTTGTATTTTTTTAGTAGAGACGGGGTTTCACTGTGTTCGCCAGGATGGTCTCGATCTCCTGACCTCGTGATCCGCCCGTCTCGTTCCCCCAAAGTGCTGGGATTACAGGCTTGAGCCACCGCGCCCAGCCCACCACCTATTTTTGAAAATAAAGTTTTATTGGAACACAACGACATCCATTTGTTTACATGTCATCTGTGGCTACTTTTACATTCCAAGGGCAGAACTGAGTAATTGCAACAGAGACCATATGGCACTCCAAACTGAAAATATTTACTCTTTGTTCCTTCACAAAAAAGTTTGCCAATCCTTGGCCTAGATTATTACAATCATAGGTCCTTCTATTTTCACCCTTGTCCCCACTGTAGCTGATTCTTAACCCAGCAGGCAGAGTGATAGCTTTTAAAGTATGAGTCAGATTCTATCACTTCTCTGCTCAGAACTCTTCAGTGCCCGCTGAGTTCACTCACCCCACCTTACCTGACATTGTAGCACTAACCCCAGCTACTCCTCTGTCTTTATCTGCAGCTAATTTCTGCCTCAAATTTCTCCAGCCACACCAGACATGTTCCTGTTTTTAGGACACTCCAGACATCCTTTTCCTTTGTGGTCATCGCCTTTTCTATTCTCTCATCCTCACCAGGCTCACTTGCACAACTCTCACGTCCTCAGGAGACCTCCCCAGCTCACCCTGTATCGAATAGAGCCATCCCCACAAGCACTCACTACCCTTCTTAATCTGCTCCATTTCTCTCCAAAGAACTTATCATCATCGCCATAATATACATTCTCTTACTTATTTGCTCATGACTTGTCTTGCCTTCTTGCCATCAGGCATTCTGCAAGATACACACTGTTCTATCCTGAGTAGTTAGCTGTGTCTGAAACATAGTAGGTGCTCAGTAAAAATGTGTTGAATGAATGACTAAAAGAATGAATGCTCAAATCCCAGTCTCTGTGCTAAGTCAATGACATGTCTTGGATCGCAGACCTCATGACAGCCCCATGCAATAGGCATTGAGGCTTAGAGCTCAAGGATATCCATCCAGGTCTCAAAGTCAAGTGCAGCACCAAAGCCCACTGCCCTAACCACCTCCACCTCCTAAAATTTTGCTGGTCTTTACATTTTAGAAGATATTTTAATATGTACATTCATATTTCTAGAAACTCGAGTGTTCATTGATGGATGAATAGATAAGCAAGATGTGGTACATACCTATAATACAATGTTATTTGGCCTTAAAAAGGAAGGAAATTCTGGGCCAGGCATGGGGGCTCACACCTGTAATCCCAGCAATTTGGGAGGCCAAGGGAGGGGGGTGGATCACGAGGTCAGGGGTTCAAGACCAGCCTGGCCAAGATGGTGAAACCCCATCTCACCATAATTTTTAAAAATTCAAAAAGAATCCACATTTCTTTCTCATTACAAACTCTCAAGGGGGTATAGGCTCTCCAGTTTTCAGAAGAGAAATGGGATCTTCAGAGAGTGAGGTGGGCCAGCCAGGGCTGCTGGAGGCAGCCCCTTAAACCCAGGTCCCTCCTGCCTCTCATTTCCACAGTGCCCTTTGCTTTGAACCATCCTGTCCTCTCCTACGGCAGCACAAAGATTTCCCTCAGTGTATTTACTGTATTTTAAATGACCGAAAATGTATTTCTTCCATTGCTTGAGTGGATTAGGAACTTCTGGGAACTTCTTTCTTCCTTGCCCTGGTCTGGTCCTAGTTGATGGGGGACAAGTGAACAAACTACAGAAAATGTCTCTGAAGAGCCAGCAGGAGGGGGGCCAAAAGGAGATGTTAGAACATTAGCATATGCAAATTGGCAAGGGTAAAGAAAACTGGGAAAGCTGCTATTTTATCATTTGTGGTAATTATAGTAATTTAGAGTGGTGAATCAATGGGTTCCTGGAGGTAAAAGCATCTCGGAAGGATAATGTGGTGTCATTAAGAAGTTCTGATTAAGAACCGCTGTCATTTTCACTTGGAAAAGGTGAAGAAAGAGACTGGGATCAAAAGTTCAGTAACAAAAGTCATGAAGGTAGGGACTTCGACCTGCCAGGCCCCATCCCCAATGCTAGGGGCACAGAGAAGAAATCAGCATCTCCCTGCCTTGCAACTCTTACAAAGGAAAGACAGCCACAGAAAATGACTATTGAAACACACCATGATTGATTCAGTGATCATGCTTGCAAAGGAGTACAGAGAAATAGTGAACTTTGTCTCGGCGGGGGGCAGTGGTCTGGAAGAGCTTCAGATATTAAGGGTGACACCGGAATAGGGTTTTGCAGGATCAATAGGAGTTTGCGGGTGGAAGTAACAGTGTCTGCGAAGCGTGGAGTGAAAGTGCTTTTGGAGAATTCCAAAGGAAGAGTAGAAAGTGGAGAGTTGTTTGAAAAGCTGGAGATACTGACAAGGCCTGATATTGGAGCCTTGAGGGCCGCTCTAGGGAGCCTGGACACACACTAGCAACTGCTGGGAGCCATAAAGACAGAAGCAGGGAGTGATTTGTTCAGAACAGAATTATTTTTTAAAACCTGCTGAAGGGAGCCAAAGAGTTAGTGCAACAAACCAGGGACTATGATAGAGGGTTGGGGGCAGGGGCAGGGAACAAGAGTCAGGAGGTCAGAGACAGGAACAAGTCCCTGAATTAGAAGCAGGAGGCTCAGAGACAAGCAATGTGGAACTCCATGAGTCACAACTGAAAGAGGCCTTAATAACCATCTGTTTCAACCCCCATTATACAGCTGAACAAGCCAAGTTTCAGAGAGGTTAAGTCACTTGTTCGATGTCTTACAACTAGTAAAGAGCAGAACAGGTCTATTTGACTTCAAAGTCCAAGATCTGTCTACCACTCCACAAACCTCTGGGACATAAGACAAAATGGTCAGTTATCCCAAGATCCTGTCATTTCACAGGAGTATCAGAAACCAGTCAGTGGACTCTGCCTTCCATATTGTCTTTGAGGGTGACAAGCTCAGGGAAGACCTGGGTGCTGTTGTCAAGCCCCTGAAGGACTTCCCTGTGGTGGGGCAGGGGAGAAGATTTTATTTCCATGCCTATTACAAAAGTCTGATCCCTGTCCAACCAAGAGAACAGTGAACAATTAGACCTGTCTATCAATAGGGTATCTATCTTAGGAGACAGTGAGTTCCCTGTCCCTGGGAGTATGCGAGACAAAGCTAAATGTTCGGTTCACCAGGATGCATAAGAGAGGATTTGTGAACTCTGAGAGATTCTTAACATCCCTTTCAATTCTAGGGTTCTATGATCTTTGCAGGTTGAGAAACGTCCTTGAACAAGTCAAATATCCTCTCATAAGCCGTTGCTGAAGAATCGTTTATTAATTCATTTACAAGCAAAGCATATTTTGTGAAACACTTAGATGGGAGAAGCACAAGAAGCAGAGAGAGGGAGGAATCTAAGGGGATATTTCATACAGCTGGTCTTGAAGGATGAGGAGGAGGCACAGGTTTCCAACAGCAGGAACAGCAAACACTAGGACCCAGCATCAAGACAGACCACGGCAGGCCAGCATGGCTGCTGTCAGGGCAGGGCACGCAGAGGGCTAGGGTGGGAAGAGGCTAGAGACTCTGGCAGGGACAGCCCTGCCTTGAGGGATTCGGGGGCCTATGACGAGTCTCCGGCAGCAGTGATGTGTGTTTTAGAAAGTTCACGCTGACAGCCATGTGGAGTTGATGTAACTCATTCCTTAAGACTATTTTAGGTAAGAAGGAAAATAAAACCCTTCCTTGGCTCCAAAACAGGAATGGGGGACATGAGTGTTTCCCTCATGGTCTGGGGCGGAGGACTCCATCAGCATCAGAACCCCAGAAATCCTGGAGCTCTTCCCGGTGCTGGGGGCCACGTCCCCAGGATACCTGCAGTGGCCAGGACCTCTGAGCTTTGGCCCATGCCGGCCCTCAGAACACCAGCTCCTTGCACGAGGCCTCGGCCAGGCCTTACCACCGACAGATGGAGCGTTTGTTGACGCTCCGGTGACAGCTTGGAAACTCATCTCCTCCCTCCGAGCCGGCCCGTTCCACCTCGTCCTCCCATCTGCCATCTCATTTTAAAACTAGCAGAACAACTCGGCTAGAGCAATTCCGACTTTTTCCATCTGTGCCGAGTTAATTAAGAGGGTAATGAGAGCTGGGAATGAACGAGTCCTGCATTAATTCAAGATATGATTAAGAGAAACATTTCTAAAATGTATATATGCGTGTGTGCAGAGAACAAGGTCTAACGAGTTGGGTGTGCACCCCAGGCCAAGGGCCTCAGCTGTGTCTGCAAACACACAGGGCCTCTGTGGGAGGGTCCAAGGGAAGCAGGGAGATAGGAACCCAGCCCGCTTGGAGCAGGTGCCACCACGAATTTGAGCCCCAGGAAAGAGACCTGTGTGGTCATGGGAAGGAAGACAAAGTCCGCTTTAGAGTCTACTCCCAAATGAGCATTCCACAAACACATATGCATCACCCAGGGTTTTCCTGCACCAGTGAATAACACAGACGAGGGAGAGCTAGGGCTTCTCTTCACTAAAAATTTCATTTGTTTATTACCTAACCACTTATCCAAAAGAGTCCCAGATACATACAAATTTTAATAAAGATCAGCAGAATAAAAAGCTGAGACCAGAATCCAGGTCTTCTAACTTCCAGTCCAATAGGCCTACAAGTAAAAATGGCAGTGATGATGAATAATAATGCATAAATAGCTAACGTTCATTGAGCACTTACTATGTGTCAAGCATCATTCTAAGGACTGTGTTTATGTATTATCATTTAATTCTCACAAAGACCCCAAGAGATAGCTATCATTGGTACCATTTCCCTTTTGTAGATGAGGAAACTGAAGCTCAGAGGTATTAACAGACTTGTTCCATATGCCACAAATAAGAAGTCGCGGAGATAGGATTTGAACTCAGATCTCTAAGATGCCAGAACTAAACTATACTGCTAAATATCAGCCCCTGTTCTCAAACAGACAGACAGAGAGGATGGCCCAATTCAGTGCTTTGGGGGCATAGAGGAAGGTGATCTTACCTGACCTTGTGTGATTAAGGGGGAGAGGACCAAAGAAGCCTTCCTGGAGGAGATGATGTCCAGGCTGACTCTGAAATGACCCAACTTCAACACTGTTTACTGAGTGTTCACAGGTGCCAAGCAATCTGCCAGCCCTCTAACGTGCCTTATGTCATTAAACGAGCCCACCCTAGGATAGAAGCATCAGTGACCCCATGTGATCACTGAGGAAAGTGAAGTTAAGGAGAATGAAGTTCAGAGCAAAGATCACCACCCCAAGCCTTCCAGCTTGTGAGTGGAAACAGGACTCGAAGTTAGGGCACTCTGAGTCAAAAGCAGGCACGGGGCCTTAGCCCACAATGGGCATACTCGGAAGTAGGGTGGGAGGATGTGGGGATGGGATGCCCTGAGGACATCAGGAAGGGCTGAGGAATGGAGAGGTCGCCAGCCCTTCCCATCCCAGGAGTCAGGATACCTGGGTTCCAGTCCCTGCTCTCCCGCCAATCCTTTGAAAGACCTTGGGCAGTCGCTCGGCTTCCCCATCAATGCCATGGAATGACTGGATGAAGGCCCCTTCAGACCTAGGATTCCATGTTCATGTCCACCTCCAGTGGCCTGGCCCAGTGCAGAGCTGTGTTTTCTCACCCTGCACCTCACCATGCACCTTCTGGCTCTCCATCCCCGAGAGTCAAGCTCACACACCCACACACCAAAGCCCACCTCCAAGACCCATTACAATCCATCCCCCAACTTTCCTTTCCCCTTCACTCCCCCAAACCCAGGCTCCTGTCTCACTGAACACGACTGAAAGTTCAGATGGCCTGCAGGGCCCTGAAGGGCTAAATGGAAGTCAACACTGTCCCCTCTGCTCTATTCCCTGACTCTCCACCTCTCTCTCCATGAAGCCAGAAAAATGGGAGTCATTCTTGCCTCCTCCTCATCCCTCAGACCTGAGCAGTGACTGTGCATTACGTCCTGCACATTGTCTCTGAAATGTCTGTTGACCTCCCTCCCCATGAGTCCTCACTGCCACCACCCTAGCCAGGCCGCAACTCTTCCCTCAGCTCATTGCAACACCTTTCCAATAGGGCTCTCTCCCTCCCACATTGCCCCTCCAGTTCCCTCCCAACAGCCACTGTATAAAGATTTTTTTTTTTTTGCACAAATAGTATTTTATTACAGAAGACTATCTAATTTACAAACCAATACAGTAGATATTTCAAAGAAAACATTTAAGCATCAAGAAAGAATGCATGAATATAAAAAAAAAAAAAGCTCAATGTGCAAGATTCAACAAGGAAATGCACAGGAAAACTTATTTTTGAATTATGTGGTTGTTACTATGCCACTGAGAAGGCAAAATAGAACTCCTCTTCCAGAGGCCAAAAATGGAAGGAGACCTTCAGAATGTAGCAGAAGCATTTCCACACACTGGCTTCAATAGTCTGGTGTGTGTGCAGAAATGTTTTCTTTAGATTCAGGGAGTGTTTGCTCTTTGGAAGGAAAGGAGTGAAGATATTTCATTTGGCTGCCCTTTGGGATTTTCTGCTGCTTTTTGGTGGGCTGCTGTTATCGGTTGATTCTCAGGAGCTTCTGAGGCTCATTGGAATCCACAGTCTCTCAAGATGCTGGGTTTGTTTTTGTTTTTGTTTTTCCAATCAATGGTTACATCAATTTTTCTAACAGAATGAACAGCAACCACCTCATAACTATTAGGATGGCTACTATTAAAGAAAACACACACAGCGCATATAATGAATCAGAACCCTTCACCACTTTTGATGGGAATGGAAAATGGTGCAGCCGCTATGGAAAACAGTACAGCCATTCCTCAAAAAATTAAACAAGAATTACCATACGATCCAGCAATTTCACTTCTAGGTATATGCCCAAAAGAATTGAAAGCACAGACCCGAACATGTAAATCCACATTCATAACAGCATTATTCACAATAACCAAGAGGTAGAAGCAATCCAAGTGCCTAGTGTTCATCAGTGGATGAGCACATAAGCAAAATGTGGTTTATACCTTCAATGGGATATTGTTTAGAAAACGAAGGAAATTCTGGTGCATGTTACAATGCCAGATGAATCTTAAGGGCATTATGTTAAGTGAAATAAGACTGTTATAATATGGCAAACACTAAATGTTTCCCCTTATATAAGGTACCTATGGTAGTCAAACTCATAGAAACAGAAAGTAAGATGCTACTTGCCAGTGGGTAGGGAGAGGGAGGAATGGGGAGTGATTGTTTAATGTGCACAGAGTTTCAGTTCAGGAAAATGAAAAGGGTTCTGAAGATGGATGGTGGTAATGGTTGCACAATGTGAATGTACTTAAAGACACTGAACTGCACACTTAAAAATGATTAAGATGGTAAATTTTATGCTATGTGTATTTTGCCACAATTTTTTTAAACTTTAAATGTATTTTTTAAAAAAGGAATGGACAGTGAAAGATGGGGCTCCAGCCACTACAAAGTTTACAAGAACCACTAGTGAAATAAGTTCCTTCTTTTTTGTATTCTTTAAAATATTTTAACTTTTATTTTAGGTTCGGGGTACCTGTGCCAGTTTGTTGTACAGGTAAACTCGTGACTTGGGGATCTGGTGTACAGATTATTTTGTCACCTGGGTATTAAGTATAGTACCAAATAGGTTTTCCTTTTTTTTCAGAATCTCCCTCTCCTCCTATCTTCCTCCCTCAAGTAGGCCCCGGTGTGTGCTGTTCCCCTCTTTCGGTTCATCTGTTCTCATCATTTAGCTCCCACTTATAAGGGCAAACATGTGGTATTTGGTTTTCCATTCCTACGTTAGTTTGCTAAGAATAATGACCTCCATTCCCATACATGTTCCTGCAAAGGACATGATGTTGTTCTTTTTAATGACTGCATAGTATTCCATGGTGTATATGTGGCACATTTTCTTTATGCAGTCTGCCATTGATGAACATTTGCAAACTATACATCTGACAAAGATCTAATATCCAGAATCTACAAGGAACTTAAACAAACGTACAAACAAAAAAACAAACCACCCCATTAAAAAGTGGGCAAAGGGCATAAGCAGATACTTTTCAGAAGAAGACATACATGTGGCCAAAATACATATAAAAACACGCTCAGTATTACTCATCATTACAGAAATGCAAATCAAAACCACAATGAGATACCATCCCACACCAGTCAAAATGGCTATTATGGATCAATCAATATATAACATTTTAAAACATTCTGGAAATAAGAGTGTAGATAAATCAAGATTAGCCAGGAGTTGATCATTGTTAAAGTCAGACAATGGGGCCATGGGGTTTCATTATGCCATTCTCTCTAATATTGTATATGCTTGAAGATTCCCATATTAAAGGGGACTTTTGTTTAAAAAAATAATAATAAGTAAAAAAAAATAACATGCTGGCGAGGTTGTAGAGAAAAGGCAATGCTTACTCACTGCTGGCTGGAGTGTAAATTAGTTCAATCATTGTGGAAAGCAATGTGGTGATTCCTCAAAGAACCAAAACCAGAAATCCCACTACTGGATATATACCCAAAGGAATATAAACCATTCTACCATAAAAACACATGCAGCCGAGTGTGGTGGATCTCACCTGTAATCCCAGCACATTTGGGGGCCGAGATGGGTTGACCACCTGAGGTCAGGAGTTCAAGACCAGCCTGGCCAACATGGTAAAACCCCGTCTTTACTAAAAATACAAAAATTAGCTGGTCATGGTGGCACGTGCCTGCAGTCCCAGCTACTCAGGAGGCTGAGGCAGGAGAATCACTTGAACCAGGGAGGCAGAGGTTGCAGTGAGCTGAGATCACACCACTGCACTCCAACCTGTGTGACAGAGTGAGGCTCCATCTCAAAAAAAAAAAAAAACAAAACAAAACCATGCACACCTATGCTCATCACAGCACTATTCACAAGAGCAAAGACATGGAATCAAGTTTCTTCTTCTTGGTTGGGATCTGGAGTTGGGAGGAGCCTGAGGCTGGCCTCGGCTAGTGGGAGGGAGATGTCAATGATCAGATACGATGAGGTGATGAGGTGATGAAGGTGCCCTCCTGCTCATGACCTTCCCTGACTCTCCAGCCTTTGAAGCCTCCCCAAAGCTTCTTTCAGGTCAAATCACTCATTCTTCATGAATACAGACAAACTCACCATTTCACAATTATGCCCTGTGCTCTGCACACGGGTCTGCCCATGTCATTCCTTCTGCATGGAGGTTGCTAGCCCATTGCTTGTTAAGACCCAAAACATCCTTCTCTAGGAGATGTCCCTAGTCAAGTGTTGCCCCTGACCTCCAGACACACCCAACTATCTCAGCACTCACTAACTTCTCTCTGCTCTTATCCTGTCTTCCATCCTTGTTTCATCTCTCCTACTAGACAGGGAGCTTTCTGAGCATGGACTTTCCATGACAGATTCATCCTGTATCCCCCATGGTGCCTACAACCATTCTCTCTACACAGTAGATATAGCCATTAAGCTCAGGTTTGACTACTTATCACGGAAAACCCAGTATAACAGTAGTTTCAACAAGAAGGACATTCATTCCTCTCTGAAGTAAAAGCAGACATTGGGGATACAAACTTATATTGTTTTTCCCATCATTTTTAATGTGGCTTCCATTTGCAAATCCTCCTCACTATCCAGGGTGGCTGCTGGCATTCTGGCTGTCCTGCCTGGAGCAGGGGGCTTCAGGAAGGAGGAGGGTGCAAAGCAGGGTGATCATTTGGAATAAGCTTCCCTTAAGAAGATGCCTTCGTGAAAACTTCACACAATCTGTTTAGATCTCATTGGGCAGAACTCAGTCACTTGGACACATCTATAAAGGAGGCTGGGAAATATAATCTTTCAGTTGGGTATTTTGTCATTGCAAATAAGATTGAGATTCTGTTGCAAAGAAAGAAAGGATAGACATTAGATGGAAACTAGCAAACTCTCCAACAGTTGATGCTGATGGAGTGTGCAAGTGAACAAACGAATCCTGGAATCTTGTGGACCAAGCCTCCTGGCAAACTTTTGATAAGCAGAAGTTGGACACTAATTACTCCTCCGGGACTGTTATACCTCTCCTTTTCATTATCTCCAAGGAATGATGAAGTCACAAATACATTTTTGGGGTCATCCACTTCACCCTTACCATTTTCCTTTCTATAAGACAGAAGGAGACATGAAAAATTGAATCATTCTGCAGTTCAAATCCTGGAGCCAGCAGTTACTAGCTTTAGGATCCAGACATGTTATTTCTCTAAGCTTCAGTTTCTTCATCTGCAAAACGGGAATAATGTTCCACCTCTCAGAACCACTGAGAAAGGTCATTGAAATAGCAAAAACAAGGTGCCCGGTGCAGTGCCTAGCGTCTAGTAGACTTCCATCCTGCCATCCCCATGCCTGCCTCAGTGCCACCATCTCTCATTCTTTTAAGATCTGGAGCTCAGCCAGCTGCCAGGTAGTTTCCACCAAGGGGACTTGCAGTGAAAATTGGACATAGCATGTGTGAAACTTCCGGCACAGAACTGGCCCAGAGTAGAGCTGGTGGAAAAGTAGGAGTCCCAGCATTAATGGTGCTTATTTAAGTATTTCCATCTGAAACCTCGGGAAAAATGCATTGTAGGCCCAAAGAAGTATCATCAGAATGGTAATGCATTCTCCAGCATCTATCTGTAACAGAGCCAGAGAAACGCTAGAGAAAGGTCATTTGGTGGTTCACCCCAAAGGATCACATCAAGGTAGCCATTCATTGCAGCTACAGGTGAGATCAACTTGTCCTCTAGGAGTTAACCTCCTCCCTCCCCAAACTGCTGCTTTGTTTTAGTTTATATTGTTTTATTTTATTATTTTATGGAAACCAGCCTTTCTAGGGGCAATGTGATAGTACCTGACTAGGCTCTCAGAAACTTTCTTGGAAAAAACCTTAGAAAAATAGGAATGGCTAACATTTTTTCAAGACTTATGATGTTTCAGGCACCGTGCTAAGCACTTTCAATCTATGATCTTGTGCCTTCTTGACCAGACCTCTTGAGATTGTTATTAGTAAATCCATTTCACAGAAAAGGAAACTGAGACACAGAGAGGTTAGGTCATTTTTTCATGGTCACGCCGCTAGAAGGCAGAGGAACCAAGACCAGAAGGCAGGCCTCTGACTCCAGGCTATATCAGACAAAATGCAGAAATGCAGGCATAGGGGTTTAAGTCTCAGCCCTCCTCAGATGACCTTTGTCCCTTTTGGAGGCTCAGCTTCCTCATCTGAGAAATGGCAGGGGAGTGGGCAGCTGCAAACAGGGTTGCTTCTTCTAGCTCCAGCCATCTATGAACTAAATCCTAGTTTTCTTTTTGGATCATTGAGCTAAACAAGGAAACTATTGTCTCCGTTAACAATTCTTATCAGACTTTCCCAATCTGAAACTTGACTTCCTAGACTAGAAACTGTGTCAAAAATCCCCAGAAGACAACAGCTGTCAGTAGCTCAAGTCACCCGACAGAACACCTGTGTTCACATCAGCGCCCTGAGCACATGGAGCATCAGCAGTGACAGCTGGGTGGGAACTGTAGCTTGTGATTGAATGACACTTGAAATCTATCCTCCTTCTACATACCCCCCTCTACTACTGCAAGGTGCAGACACTAACTACACTACCCAGATGCACTTGCAGCTAAGGTTTTGGAAGCAAATCTGACTCCACCAATGAGATGCATTCATGTGAGATTCAGATGGCAGAAGGGAGGCACAGGCCATCTTCCTACCTCCATTGCCACTGGAAAGCAAGGCTGTAGAGACGAGGATGTCGCCGCAGCTAGGCTCAGTATTCCACAGTCTAGCCACCAGCTTCATGAATGAGGGGAGAAGGTGAGGCATCAGCAGCAGCTTCCTAACCTCTGGACCACAGCTACAGTTGTGTGCCCTTTCAATCAATAGACCATTGGTAGCTCCATGACTTCCACATCCCAATTCTTTCAACCATTTGGAAGGCCTGATGCCCAATACTATTTTTTTGCTTCAAATCCTTTGGATTCTGTTACCACACTTCATCCTGATATCAGAACTAATAACATGAGTATTGGTTCACCTTATCCAGGCTTTGCAAGAAATGCCAAGTGGAATCTTAGTGAAAATTTTGTTTCCCAAGTAGAAACTTAGTTTCTGACACATCACCACTACTCTCTTTTGAATCCAGCAACTGCATATTTTTGTGATCAGCAAAGTCTGAGACAGGCCCATTATTTTCCCCCTTGAAAGAACCAGGCTGCAGCCTTCCTCCAATGCAGGGAAACATAGTGATTAATAGAACATAATTATTGGTGTCCATTATGAGAGACAGCGCAAATTAGCCAAAATGTGAGGCAGAAGGAAAGAATGTACCAAACTAAACAGTAGGGTGCTACAAAGGCATGATTTTGGAAAATAGGAACCTTTTGATCTAAAAGAGGAGGCAGACATGTACCAAGCTGACTCTAAGATAAAACCCAATGACAAGGTAAAAATTTTTTTACTGCTTACCTGCTATGATGCCAGAGTCTGGAAGTACCAAATGGAGGAAGATGCCACATTCCATAAATGCTGAATCTGACCAAGAGAATCAAGGAAAATGTCACAGAGTAGGTAGCATAGGGGCAGACCTCAAATGCCGGGAAGGGTTTTACTTGGAAGAAAATGGGAACCTGTATGAGTAGATCATAGTGAGCTCAGCCAGCAGACCAGCGGGGCTACAGCAAGGTGCATATGAGAGAGGCAGAGATGGAGATAACAGCAGGGAAGAACCAACCACAAAGGCCTTGACTGCCACACTCATGAGATAGATTTCATTCTGTAGTCACATTTCCTTTCTTTATTCACTCAACAAACATCTGTCAAATACATATTGTGCACCAGTCATTGTGCTGTGCACTGGGGATATGGTAGTGATTAAAAGGGTCGCTGCCCTGACAACATTTTTCTTCCAGTAGTGTTTTGATGAAAGAAATGACTCTATGTGACTTGGTTTGGAGGGAAAAGACCAGGGTTAGGAGAATGGTAGGTACCTCTTGTTTTGCTTTCCTGGTAACTACCTTTCTCCTTTTCTTCTGGGAATTCCCCTCACTCTATCCATGTCCTGAAAAGTTCCTATATGCCCCAATGTCTTGGCCACAACTGCTTGCACTGAAAAAATCAACTGAGCGAGTCGGTTTTAGCACATGGCACTTAAAGAGAGCCAGAAAGCCCCACGTTGGTGCTTAGCCCTATAAGGTGTGAAGCTTTAGGCAAGGCATGTGTGGAGGTGAGATGCAAAGATAGATGATATGGCAGGAATGGGGATTAGGAGGCAGAAAAAGAAAAATAACATAAGCAAAGAAGACATCCTTATGGAAAGGATGGGAAGCACTTGAAGTCCTGGTACCAGCCATTCCTGAGACCCAGTTACACTCCTGCTCTTGGGTTCTAGGAGGCACTGAGTATCCTTCCAGTAAATTCCATTTTCTGCCTATGTCAGGCCACACTGGGTGTCTGTCCCTTGGAGGCCACAGCGCTCTGTGTAATACAGCCAGTTAGGCAACTCTTGCAAGAGTCTGACTGAGAGATGCTAAATCCCTGGCTAGATGCAGAAGTGGACACAATTACGTTGCGGGGCGAAGGGGAGCAAATGCCAAGAGAAAGAAGCAAGGTCACAATCACTACCCTCAAGGACTTGAGATCGAAGAGGAAAAACACAACATTAAGAAATCCCATTTTTCAAAATGCTTTGCTGTTTCCAAAGGAGAATAATAAACAGACTCTCATTCCTTCATTTATTCATTCAACAAATACTTACTGTACTAGGGGCTCTTTTGCCAGGCACTCTCCAAGGTGCTGGATGTCCTGTGTGAACAACAGACTCCATCCCTGGGCTCATGGAGTTTGCAATGCGGAGGCGAAGAGAGACAATAAACAATTCAATAAATATATGATTAAAAGCTGTGGTAGGAGTGCCATGAGGAAGCACAACAGTGTACTCTGAGAGAGAATAACAAGAAGCCTACTTTAGATGGAGAAGCCCTCTGTGAAGACACAGTCCATGAACTAAGATAATGAGAAATAAACAATTGTGTGAAAACTGGGAGAGTGCACTCCAAGGAGCGGAACAGATTGTGCAAAGGTTCTGAGGTAGGAACAAGCTTCCCAATGAGGCCAAGAGAATGCCAGTGTGGCTGGAAGGGAGGAAGAAAGGGCAAAAGGGTGGTAGGAGAGGAACTGAAGAGGTGGCTGAGTAACCCAGAGAGGGATCTCCTGGACCATGGAAGCAATATGGACTTTGTTCTCAGTACCTAGGAGGAAATACTTGATGCTGGATTATCTCTCCCACTCTCTAGGTGCAGAAACTTGGGCTGATAGATGTGAAGTGACTTGCTCAAGGTTAGCAAATAAATTAATGCTATAACTTCTAATATAATGCATCAAGTTTGAGGAGGGAGAAAAATGAGAGTTCTCTGGAGAGAAAGCCCAACAGCAGTGAAGGGGATGATACAGGAACACTTCATGGAGAAGGTGGCATGGAGTGGGACCATGGGGAAGAGACTCACTGGACTGTGGGATGCTACATGGATTGTTTTTGACTTGCTTCTGAGGACCACTAGACCAGTGTTACTCAGAGTGTTGCCTGTGGATAAGCAGCATCAGCATCAACTGGGAACTTTTAAGTAAAGCAAGACTTTCAAGTCCCACCTCAGACTCGGTGATTCCAGGACCCCAGGGATGGAGTCCAGGAACCTGGGCACTAACATACTCTCTAGGTGATTCCCATGCATGTTGTAGAGTGCCTTACAATGGCTCCCCAGCCCTGAGAGTAGCTGACATCTTCCATTTGAACCTCAGTTACTAATATACACAAACAATCCAGAGTCTACTACTATCTAATTTTGTGTTAATATTTATAGTTTCCTTATTCACATTGTCAGTAACATACACACAATGACAGGCAATGCTCTTAAGGGTACAGTTTGTTGAATTTTTCCATTTGCATATACCTGCAAAACCATCTGCCAAATTAAGATGTACAATATTTCCCACCCCATAGAACATATTTATGCTCCCTTCCAATCTGTTCTTCTCAGAGGAAACCACTATTCTGAGCACTATCTCCATAGAATACTTTTGCCTGTTCCTAAGCTTCATATAAATGGGATTACACCATAAGCACTCTTTAGTGTCTGTCTTCTGTCCTTCAATATTACATCTGTGGCATTCTCTGTATTGTCGTGTGTAGTGCCTACTTGTTCTTTTTGTATTGCTATGTAGTATTTCATTATGTGAATATATCACAATCTATTTATCTATTCTACCACTGATGGGCATTTGGATTGTTTCCAGTTTGGGACTATTATGAATAAAGTTGCTGGGAATATTTCTGTACTTGTGCCTTTGGAAGATAGATAGATACCCAGGGATGGAGGGAGTTGCTCATGTTCAGCTTTCATAGACACTGCAGATCCTACATTCAATAGCAATATCTGTGAGTTTGTAATATTTCATTTAATACATGCAGTTCAGCAAGGACTACGGGAACTACGGGTCGACTCCTGACATGCCCTGTCACCACAGATAACTTGTTTCTTCTATCTGGGCCTCAGTCTCTTCATCTGTAAAATGGGTGGGAAGACTGGCCAAATGGTTTAGACACGGAATTCTTTCAAATCTTATGCAAAAGTCCAACATGTGTCAGGGAAAGAAACAACACAGGGGGCTTGATTTAAGCTGGAAGGGGGCAAAGAATCCTCCCACCCCCAGCCTCTCCCTCAATATCTGAATTCCTGGGGCTCCTCAGAGCCATGTTTCTCCCCCAGGGTCCCGGGTTAACTCACAAAGAGTTTCTAATCCATTCTATGCGTCTAGGAATCTTCTCAACTCTCCCAAGGGGTTGGTTTGCCTATCTGACCTCGCCAGCCTCAGCCTACAGAGAAGTCCATGCCAGCCCAGGGCAGAAGTTGGGAAGACAGAAGGAATCAAAACAAGGCTTCTGCTGCTGCTAAGAAATACCCTTTGTGGAGTAAGTTTCCATTTGACTGGTCCTTTTTCTGTCCCTTACTGAGTTTTAAGCTCTAAAAAAATGCTGGTAGTATCTTAACTAGAGATGGTTGAATGAAATGAGAGCACAGTTTATCCCAGGTAATGCAGTGGTGATTTTTGAATTTACATAATGTCAAGATGCTATATGTAAACTTTTGAAGAAGAAAAAAATAGTGATTTGAGAAGGGGGGAAAAAGTTACCCACTTATTCCTGTAGCCACTATCAAGCCATGCTGCTAGAAAATAAAATGTGGAAGAAAGAACAAAGGATAAGAGAGTCTAGAGAGGAGAAGAGGAAGAAGTTTCCACCAGTGTATTAGTCCATTTTCACACCACCAAACAGAACTTCCCTGAGACTGGGTAATTTATAAAGGAAAGAGGTTTAATTGACTCACAGTTCCACATGGCTGGGGAAGCCTCAGGAAACACAATCATGGTGGAAGGGGAATCAGGCACCTTCACAAGGCAGCAGGAGGGAGAAGGAGACATTTCTGTCAGACAGTTTTAAAACCATCAGATCCCATGAGAATTCACTCACTATCATGAGAACAACATGAGAGAAGCTGCCCCTATGATCCAATCACCTCCCTCTCTCAACACATGGGGATTACAATTTGAGATGAGATTTGGATGGAGACACAGAGCAAAACCTTATCAACCAGGAACCATTGTATTCACCCATGTGAAATGCATATAAGGTGTTTGCTGGGGAAGATTCTGTAAGACACAGTGACCTGCCGTGCATTCTTACTCCTCCTTCCCCTCTCTAATTCTGACACCTTGGCTCCCATCGCCCTGAATAGTGCCTTGTTTCTTCCTCTCCTGCCTTCACTGGAGCATTCACCAAATGTTTACTGAGCACTAAGTGCCAGGCAATGTGAATCCACCAATGAGCAGAATAGATGACTATGCCAGGGAGCTTATGTATTCCCATAATGCTGTCCCTCTCCAATGGTAACCAAAGCAGGCTTTCCTTCATGTTGCTGCCATTATCTGATGCAGCAGGGCCTTCCATGGCCTCCCTAGTGATCTCCTTCCCATGGTCTTCCCTTTTCAGCTCTTCCTCTTCCCATATCATGTCCCCAGTTCTTAGGTTCTCAGCATAAGTGTGTATTCTGATTCATCTGATCATAGATCAGGTTCCTGAGATGCAAACTCTAAGATAGATGTCTGCATTGAAGTTGTTTACTTGGGGGTGCTGTCAGAATTAACAGCTGTCAGGGAGTGAAGGAAGCAAGGTTGGGCAGATACGGAAATTAAACTGTGACGCAGTTGCAACAGATGTCTCAGAGATAACACTGCAAAGTTGTCCCAAGTGTTGCCCCAGGGAGGGGATGCAACCTTGGGTGAGGTAGCTCCCTTCAGCCAAGGGCAATTGCTTAGAGGGACTCAGCTGTGAGTCAACAGTAGTCAGTACTTCCAGCAGCTGGGGGAGCCTGGGTCCTGAGAGATATCTGCACGGCATGCCACAGCTCCCACTACAATCTCTACATTCTCCAAAGAACCCAGCCCAATGCCTGGCATCTAGAAGACACTCAGTGGTTTGTGGGTTGTGGGACTGGTTCTCAAATTTGTATGACAATATTTCATTATTTCTTCTTTCCAGTGTAGTTCTCTCTCATGTTGCTTGGTGCAGGTGTTTGTGTGTCCCCACCATGTGGAAGGCACAGTATGGAACCTGGCAGATGGTTTTAGGTACAAAAAGACAGAATCTCTGCCATCTAAGGTTTCAAAATTTAGTGGGGGAAGGAGAGACAGATTTAGAAAGAGATGTAAGATGTGATGAAACATGATGAGGGCACATAGTAGACCCTATGCAAATATCTGTAAAAATTAAATATTTTTTAGGAGATCAGAAAAGGCTCCATTTC
Source organism: Macaca thibetana thibetana (assembly GCF_024542745.1). NCBI lineage: Eukaryota > Metazoa > Chordata > Mammalia > Primates > Cercopithecidae > Macaca > Macaca thibetana. Next base: position 19,485,518 of record NC_065592.1, on the reverse strand, counting down.
ATGCTTCTTTTAACTCACTAGGAAATTAAAAGGAAATGGTGAAGTTCATACTATGAAGGGGTCGTAAGAGTTGAAGACCATGAAATGACCATATGATCATGTGATCTGTGGCATCTCAAAGGGATGGAAATAAAGAGGGGAGCTGAAAAGAAAGTGTCAGAAAGAAATACAATGAGCTACATGGTCTTTGGTTTTCTGCGCATTTCCAGGAAATCACATGACTGCCTTTGGATTCCAGGCCTGATGTTAATTCCTCCTCCTAGTTCTGGCCCTACTTGGTCTCTACCCATCTGCCTAGAATATCTGCCTTTGGGCTCCATTGTTGGCCACCTTCAGGACGAAGCTGCACCTGCTTCCAGCACAGAGTGACCATCCCCAAAGATGGGTCCTGGAATCCCTAGGGGGAGAAAGACCTTAGATGTTACCCAGTTTGACCCTTGACTTTATCAGAGAAAACTGAGGCCTGGAGAAGTGAAGGAAGCTGCTCAAGGCAATTCAACCAGGTGCATGACGGATCTGGGGCCACAGTCCAAGTCTTGGTACTTCCTGTGCAGTGAAATTTCCACACCAGTGTCCCCTGCCCCGCCCACCACACACTCATGACTTATGCACATTTATTATACCGTTAGCGTCCTCTTTCCTCTCTAGGACTTTTCCTTATTAAGTTCATATGTGTGAGGTAGAATTTGGCACATAAAAGATGAACAGTTGCTTCTAAGTGAATTGGGTTTGCTTCTTTCCCCACAAATGGCTTTACATGCTTTGAAGCTCAAAAATGATGATCTTATTAAGATGGCTTAGAAGCCCCCCACCTTCTCTGATAATCTGAAATAAAGGAGAAGGAATTACCCATAATTGGGAGTGCTAAACTTGGCAAATCAACTCAATGGGTCCTCACCCCAACTCTATGAGATGAGCAGGAGATGGGCATGAACAGCCTCATTTTACATGACAAAGCTTTGGCTCAGAGATGTGGAGTGAACTGTGGGTAGCAAGCTTAAAGTCAGTCCACGTGGTCTCCGAGCCCTGGCTCTCCCGTGGTGTCTATGAGGATGTGGAATGAAAGTCAGAGTGGCTACTTCCAGTTGAAGTTCTTTTTCTGGACATCACCAGAGGTAGTTGCCTCAAGGAACCAGCCCCGGCGGCTGAGCTGTGACTCAAATAAGAGGCATGTGGTCTAGGAGCAGAGTTGAGTCCTCTGGCAGGCACAGTGCCACGAGCAGGGTTTGTGTTAGAGGTACTCATCCAGCGCAACAAGAGAGGAGATTATTCTAAATAATGTACAGTCTGACGTGACATTATTATTCTTAGACTATAAATCAATAACCAAAATAAGAATACTGTTAGGTCTGGGTAGCATAAAATATGGGCACAGACAAAGAGACTTAGGGGTACAATTTGCTCTAAATCAGTTTAACCACCTTGCAGCTTCTTGCATTACAGTCTTAATCTAGCACATTAGCAAGATTAGTACGTGGTTTTTGCAATTAAATTGCATATTTTATCATGTCTCCTTCTTTCATGCTATATAAACTTCCTGGAAATTACAGACTCATAAACTTTGGCATAAAGCAGGAGGCAGTAGGAAGTGGAGAAACCAGAAAGATGTTTGGGGGCAGCTCTGAATTCCACATTCCATATTTTAATGTGATGTTAAAAAGTCCTCCATTAATACCCCCATTAGGGTAAAGAAATTTCATTGACTAGATTAAAGATGAGTCTCTCAATGCATATAACTGGGGTCCCTGGGGATTACAGGGCTTTTTTTTATTACTAAGAAGGAAACTTTAAGGTTTTAATATAGATGAGTTGGGGATGGTAAGTTATTCTGCTCTAAGAGCAAGAAAAATGCATTTTCTTCTGAGTTCCTGGCTTCACCATGGCTCCAATATACATGATTTGAGATCAGGATCCATTTTTAGTAAACTAGAGAGTGAAAATCTATTTGATAAGGGCATGTTTGGTGAGCTATTTCCTGTGACTTTGTCTTTGTGATTTGTGAGGAACTCATCCTCCCACATGCAGACCCATGATGCATACATGCACGCACACACACACACACCACGTGCACATGCACAGATACACAAAAACACACAACCTTTCATAAACAGACCAACTTACTTCCCTGGAATGTAACTCCATTCCACAACAGATTAGAAAGCTCAAGTTCAAGGCTTCTACCAGGACACATTTACACATTTCATGGGCTCATAGAAGGCTGGACATGGAAGAGAACTTCCAGCTCATCTCCTAGAACCCTCTCCTGTGAAAACTGAAGCAGAGAAGGCTGAGGATTTACCCAACATCTCAAAGGAAAGTACTAGCAGAAGTACAACTTCTGTTTAGCAGAACTGAAAGTGTTGTGCAGATCCAGGGCTTCTTCAGCATCCACTGGAGGCAGAGAGTGTGGTATCCAAGATCAGGGGCATCAGACAGACCTGAATCCAATCCTGACTCCACCTCTTTGACCTCATCTGTACAATAAGAAGCACTGGAGAATCTATTTCACAGAGTGGTTGTAAAGGGTAACTAAAATTATGCGTGCCACATAGCAAGCCCCTAGTAAATGTCAACTGGTACTATTTTGATATTAACGTTAGTCTTCTTGTCTGTGTACTAGAAGCACGATGGTGCTAGGAATTTGGTGTTCAGTTCAATTCATCAAATGTTTACCAGGTGTCTGCTAAAGGACAGCTCTTGTGCTGCCTGTGAGGGAATACAGACATGAGTCAGACTAGGTCACTTCATGCTAAGCATCAGAGTCTGATGGGGGAGATGAGCACACAAGCCAGTAAGTGACAGTCTGAGGTAGGTATGCCAACAGAGAGCTCTCATGAACTGCAAGGCTGCAGTGATTGGTTACAGAGAGGGGAGGTAGAATGGCCATCCCAGCTTGCAGTCCATGGAGGTTAGGCATGCAAAGGCCAGGGTCCAAGCCTCGGCATTCCCACTCTTTACAGTAGTGAGACACTTGCCAGGGCCTCCCTGGATCTCAGTCCTAACATCTGTGAGATGGGAGAGAAGGAATCCTGGAGCAGACACTGTGTACATCCCATCTACAGCTCTGACTAGCCATGGAACCCAGAATGGAGTTCAGGTTCCCAGCAGGGTACTGGGTTTCCAGGACACCTCAGCAACAAGGGTAGATTAATCAGGATCTTCGATTGCAGAGTTTCTTTGTCCTTCTCCAACAAACGAAGCTCGCATACTTAAATACCCCCTGTAGATGAGGGACGGGAAGGGGGTGGGCTTAGAGTCCTCTCGTGGATGATGCCACAGCCATTTCCTCTTTTGTAGATTTATTTTTAACTTATCTGGGCAGTCAGACCCTGCAATTCCCTGCCCTATCTCCCTCCACCTCCTTCTCTCCCCAGGCCCTAGTTTGATCAGAAAGGCAGAGCCACATGTCTTCTGAATTGCTATGGGGAAAATATCTCATTGACTTGGCTCCCACTGAGATAAAACAAAAGTGCCCCAGAATAAAAGGCAAGGTTGAATGAATGAAGAAGATATACTTCTTTAATTACTCAGTGATCAGGTAATAATAACTAAATGAATAAAGGAATGAATGAACAAGGAGGCTAAATCATGGCCCACCCATGATGGTGGCTCTGCCTTCTGTCCCCCCGCAACACCCCCCACAACACACACACAGTTTTTTTTCTTTGCTCATCCTCTTTCTTATTGATATTAATGTTTGTCATATGTTACATATCACTGTGAGATACTTTACCTTCTTTCTAGATTAAGGTAAGTCATAGATCAATTAATCAATAATGTCTAGTCCCAGTGTCCAACCCCAGGGCCTAACAAGAAGATGTGTATGGAGTTGAATTCATAAAGTGGCCTTGCAAGTTAGACACCAGCCAGCCTGAGACCAGGTTTGTACTAGCTTGACCCTGGGAGTGGTCTCAGAAAGGACTCACAGCCTATTCCACGCTCCACCTTCAGTACCAGGAACCCTGGGCCGAGATCTGAGCTTGGAAGAAGCAGAAATAGATCCTAGTGCAAAGACAAAGAAGCTGAAATAAATCCTAGTCCAAGGACAAAGAGAGGTGGCAGGAATGAAAATGAGAGACAGCAGAGGGGCCAGGGACAGGGCGGCAGCGTGGGACAGAGGAGCCCTCGTGTGGGTATCTAGGGTGTGGTTGTTCAAGGCTGTCCCACAGAGCTGCTCTGTGCGCATAACCAGGTCTATCCCCCTCTCTGGGCAACAGTTTCCTTGTCTAAGAGACCTAGGCCCTATCGCTTCTCTACTCTGCCCCTCCGACTCCCAGGGCACCCCTGGAGAGGGAGAAGGCAGAAGGCAGTGGAACCAATAACAAAACAGTAGCAGAGTCAGGGGAAGCCTTGTCTGTCAGCGGGATTGCTTCGTCATCTTGTCTCCTAGGTGAGTATTTACAGAGCATTATGCTCGCCCTCTGGAGGTGGATGGGGGTAGAAAGGACCTAAATGGAGGCTACGGATGCTGTGTGCTCCCAGCTTGCTGTTTGACCTTGGGCAAAGTCCTTCTCACCTCTAAGTCCTCATTTATAAAAAGAAAGCTGCCCGATGATCTCTAATATTCCTTTTTACTAGGAGTCTAAGATGAAGACCCTGCCATTAAGAAGTTTTCTTGGCCGGCGCAGTGGCTCACCCCTGTAATCCCAGCACTTTGGGAGGCCAAGACGGGAGGATCACGAGGTCAGGGAATTGAGACCATCCTGGCTAACACAGGGAAACCCCGTCTCTACTAAAAATACAAAAAATTAGCCGGGCATGGTGGCGGGCGCCTGTAGTCCCAGCTACTCGGGAGGCTGAGGCAGGAGAATGGCGTGAATCCCAGAGGTGGAGCTTGCAGTGAGCTGAGATCCCGCCACTGCGCTCCAGCCTGGGAGACAGAGCAAGACTCCGTCTCAAAAAAAAGAAAGAAAGAAAGAAAGAAATTTTCTCGAGGGGAAAAAAACATAAAAACAGAAACAGAAACGCATTCATTCACAAAGCTCTATGCCCCAAAAGATATTGAGGAAATGTTTTAGCAAAATTAAGTGTTCTCAGTTATGGATCCACATTGCAATCATCTCCAGATGCCTTAAAAAATACCGATGGCTGGGTCCACTCATGGCAAGTCTGCTCTCACTGGTCTGGGGTGTGGCCTGGGTCTGATTTTTAAAAGCACCCCAGGTGATTCTGATAAGCATCCAAGGTTGCAAATCCTGTCCTAAGTCCACTACAATTGGGTAACCTTCACTCCCACTCTTGCCTCTGACATCATCCATTCTGGGAAGTTGCCAGTCTCAGAATATACCTACCTGTGGTCCAGCCAGTCTGACTATCCTGGAACCCATCCCTGCTCTCCATTTAAGCCATCCTTGGACTGACCAGAGGCCATGTTGAGTTAAGGCCTCAGTCCTGCAGAAAACTATAAACCAGAGATAAAGAAATTGATAGAAGTGCTGGACACGGTAGCTCACGCCTGTAATCCCAATGCTTTGAGAGGCTGAGGCGGGCCGATCACTTGATGTTAGGAGTTCAAGATCAGCCTTGTAAAACCTCATCTTTACTAAAAATACAAAAATCGGTCGGGCACGGTGGCTCACACTTGTAATCCCAGCACTTTGGGAGGCCGAGGCAGGTGGATCATGAGGTCAGGCAGGAGATTAAGACCATCCTAGCTAACACGGTGAAACCCAGTCTCTACTTAAAAAAATACAAAAAATTAGCTGGGCATAGTGGTGGGCACCTGTAGTCCCAGCTACTTGTGGGGCTGAGGCAGGAGAATGGCATGAACCCGGGAGGTGGAGCTTGCAGCAGTGAGCCAAGATCATGCCACTGCACTCCAGCCTAGGTGACAGAGTGAGACTCTGTCTCAAAAAAAAAAAAAAAGGAAGAAGAAGAGAAGAAAGAAGAAAGAAGAAGGAAGAAGAAAGAAGAAGAAACTGAGAAACTGGTGGAAGTAAGTACTCACATCTCCAGCCACACTGATGAAAGCAAAGAGTTCGTCTATGCCCAGCGCTGTTCTAAGCAACTTTCATATAAGTCATTTCTTCCTCATAACAGTCGCTACTGGGGAATAGCTGCTATTATCTTCCCATTTTATTGATAGTGAGACTAAGGCACAGAGAGGTTAAATTGTTTGCCTGAAGTCACAAAGCTGCTGAGTAGCAGAAGCAGGATGCTTCCCAGGTAGTTTGAATACACCATGTTGTGCTGCTTCTCAGAACCCGTGTGTATAGGTCTTGACTCCATCTGAACACCAGCCCTGGAATGCCCTGCCAGCTGTGCTCTGAGAGAAGGAAGCTGCCCTTCAAAAATGGCACAGCAAAAGCAAGGTACAGGCTTATGCAAGATAAGACACAAATAGCGGCCAAAAGCTCCTCATCCTGGAATCCATCCCTGCTGGTCATTTAATACTCCTGCCACAACAGGCATCTTCTTGGCTAAGAGCAGTAAGCTCCCTTTTATTTGAGTGATAGTTGGGTGGAATTGCTGCTTTTCCCTTCTAAAAATGCTTAAAAGAAAAGCACATCCACATATCTGGGTGGAAGGGAATTAATCAGCTATTAAGTTTTACCTGGCTAAACATTAGTGTCACCTGGGGAGCTGTGAAAATTCCTGATGCCCGGGCAGCACGCTGAACAAATTACATCAGAATCTTCGGGGTGGATGAGGTATCACTATTTTTTAAAGCTCCCTAGGCAATTCCAACATGCAGCCAAGTTTGAGAACCACTACGCCAGACCCAATTTCTTAACAGGCAGACCACATTGGAGCTACTGGTGAAAAGCTAAATCACTATTTGGCTATTTGTGCTCAGTGCCCAGATTAAGAAGAAAACCATAAAGTCTTCCCAGAGGAAGCAAGACTCGATCTGGGCTATGAAGACAAACTAAACCTGGAGAGGCACAGGCACCCAGGAGGACCTCTCCTAGGCCCTGAAGTCGGCTCCCCTCTTCAGGAACACAGCCTCCCCCTCTAATTTCTTCCTTCCTCTTCCCTGCTCCCCCATGTCCCCCAGGAATAAGCGGAGCGCTCCAGACAAATGTGATATTGAATGAAGAACATATGTCCTGCGTGCATTTAAAGAGCATTTCTCTTCCTCCTCACCAGTCTCATCGGGAAATAAGTTCCCTCCGCTTTCACATTTTGGGGACGAGCAGATGGCAAAAGTTTTGATTCAGGAATAATGTCCATTTGAATGGCCCACGCTCAAGGGCCCCTGACTGTAATCAAAGGACCATCACAGACATGCAATCTGGACTATTTGAAAGTCCTTATTTCATCCAAAACTGAAATCTTTTCCTATCCCCACCCCCAGCCCAGCTTCTCCTGTGTCCCCGTCTCAGTAAAGGAAGCCCCCATCAGCCCGGCCAGAAAGTTGGGCAGCAGCCCTGGCTTTCCCCACTCAACGTGTGTATTCTTCCTCCCACGTGTGCTCTTTTTTTTCCATAGCTTTAGGGGTACAAGTGGTTCTTGGTTCCATGGATAAATTGTACAATGGTGAAATCTGGGCTTTTTGTATACCTATCACCCAAAGAGTGTACATGGTACCCAAGAGGTGATTTTTTTTATCCCTTGCCCACCTCCTATCCTCCCCTCTTCTGAGTGTCCAATGTCTATTATACCATTCTGTATGCCCTTGCATGCCCATAGCTTAGGTCCCACTTAGAAGTAAGAACATCACATGTGCCTTGACTCATCCTCTGCTCTCCAGCCCCTACCATGGCCACAATGGCTGGAGCTCAGGCCTCCCCACGTATCCCAGGGATGACACCCTGGCCTCCTCACAGCTCTCCTTTCCTACTGGTCCCTCTTCCACCAGTACCTGTTGCACACTATGGCCTCAGAGCTTTCTATTAATAGAAGGCACAAATGACCAAGACATGGCCCTGCTTAACAACCTCTGATGGCTTCATGCTGCTCCAGTCGTGCTTCCAGCTGCATTACTTCACAGCTTACATTGAAAATGGCAGCATTTGTCCAGCACACTGGAGAAAACGGTTGAGCTGCTCATTGCTAGGAGTAGCCAGCCCTGGAGGCCCCACTGGCCAACCCCAGGCTGGAGGGGTACAGAATCTCAGCACCTTGACAAGTCATTCACAACTTACTAACTGGTAAGCATAGATCTACAGCCATGGATCCTAAACATGTGTGACCACAATTGTCTGGGACATTTTGAAAATACAGATCTCTAGGCCTCCCCTAGCCACCACTCCTCTGCCACCCACCCTCTAGTTCAGAGTGTCACAGAGCCAGGCTCCTTTCCTTAAGAGCACGTATCTCATTGGTAATTATACACTCATATGTATCAACATTTACATGCATTCTGCCTCACTTACTAAGCCATAAGCTCCAATAGCCCCACTGTATGAACAATCTTCCTAGCCCAGATCAAATGCTGCTTCTTTCAGGAAGCCTTCAGGGATCTCTTTCTTCTGGTATCCCAGAATTATCACCTTCATCAGGCAAATGTAATGAACACTGAGCATATGTGACAATGTCTAGCATATAGTATATGCTCAAAAAAATGTCTTGGATGGATGGATGGTTGGATGGATAGATGGAAGGAAGGAAAATGGAGGAAAGGATGAATGAACAGATGGATACACGGATGGATGGATGGATGGACGCATGGATGCATGTATAGATGGATAGATGGGTAGATGGGCAATTAGATGTCTCACTGAATGAATAGAAGATTAGATGAAGGATGGATGCTAGATGAATCTTGGCCTTGCTGACCTCTCCAGATTTATCTCCCACTATATCCATCAGACATGCTAAAAGCTCACAAAATTGAAAAATGTCATGACTGTGTTCCTGCATGACTTTGTCCTTTTAAAAAAGGAGCTGTTTCGCCATTTGAACAGGGGTTTCTGCTCAAAGGAAACACAAGCTTCTGGAGAGAACAGAAAAAGGTGTGTCAAAAAAGTCATTTCCCTAAGAGGCAGCACTGATGCCAAGAATAGCAGCTGTGTAGGCTTACACACTCTCCCTCAGCTGCCTGGGGAAACAGCATCAACCCCCAGGGAGGTGATCAAGGATAGCTCTATTATTAAGCACGTTTCATCATCAGCCATGGGATGCCAAGCCGAGAGAAGGGTTGTGAGTCCACTCCAATAACTCTGGCTGGACCTGGTGAAGGCTCAAGGAGAGCTATGTGGAACCCAGGATAACGGCAGTAACAATAGCTATGTTCCTGCTGAGCATTCACTACGTGGGAGGCGCCTTGCTGAGAACTTTATGCAGAGTATCTCCTTTAATCCTCACCAAATCTAGGCTACAGGAGCCACACTGAAGCCATGCTGCCTCAGTTAAAATCCTACCTACACAACCTATAGGCTATAAAGTGTTGGACAAGATATGTAATCTCTCCCTGTCTTTTTTTTTTTTTTTTTTTTTTTTTTTTTTTTTTTTTTTTGAGACGGAGTTTCACTCTTGTCGCCCAGTCTGGAGTACAGTGGCACAATCTCAGCTCATGGTAACCTCCACCTTCCTGGTTCAAGTAATTCTCCTGCCTCAGCCTCCCAAGTAACCAAGATTACAAGTGCCCACCACCATGCCTGGCTAATTTTTGTATTTTTAATAGAGATGGTGTTTCGCCATGTTGGCCAGGCTGGTCTCAAACTCCTGACCTCAGGTGATCCACACACTTCGGCCTCCCAAAGTGCTGGGATTACAGGCATGAGCCACCACCCCTGGCCTCTCTGTTTCTTATCTGTAAAGTGGGCATGACGCTATTGCCTGTTTCATGGAGTTATGAGGATAAAATGAATCAATATAAGACATTTAAATGTTTAAAACACAGTCTATGCACATAGTAAGCATTCATTAGTTGTTAGCTATTATGGTTATTATTAACTCCATTTAACAAATGAAGAAACTGAGGCTCAGATAAATTGCATTCTAACCAAGTAGCAAAGTTGGGATCTAAACCCGTCTCTGTTTAGTCAAAGCCCACATTTCTAACCATCAGGCATTGCCTAGCTCCAATGCCCTGGATATGTGATTTCACCTCAGATGCCTTCCCTCTCTACACCACCAAAATGCTGAATCTTGTTCCTCTAGGTTCAACTCTTGCATTCAGTAAATATTCTCAGAATGATTGTGGCATGCCAGAATCAGAAGGATGCGTAAATGGATCAGACACAGTCTCCACCTTCAGACTGCTACTGCCTATGGTAGAAAGACCTGCATATAAGTATTAAGATACAAAGTAGAAAGGGAGCTGCTTTAATTGAGTACTTGCCATGTACTGGACCAAGGTCTTCCTGATTTCCATCTCACTCTGGGAGGCAGTGTTATTACCCCCATTTTATAGATATGGGAACTGCTGCCCAGAGAGATTAAATTGCCTTCTCAAGGTCTCATTGTGAGGTTTTTCCATTCCTGAGTTACTTCACTTAGAATAATAAGTCTCTAATCTCGTCTGGGCCACTGGAAATGCTGTTAATTCATTCCTTTTTATGGCTGAGTAGTATTCCATTGTATCTACATACCAGAGTTTCTTTATGCATTCGTTGACTGATGGGCTGGGTTGGTTCTACAATTTTGCTGTTGTGAATTGTGCTGCTATAAACGTGCGTGTGCTGATATGTGGAAGCTAAGGTATGAGGACACAAAGGCATAAGAATGATACAATGGACTTTGGGCACTTGAGTGGAAGAGTGGGAGGAGGGCGAGGAATAAAAGACAACAAATATGGTGCAGTATATACTATTCAGGTGATGGGTGCACCAGGTTCTCACAAATCTCCACTAAATAATTTTCTCATTTAACCAATACCACTTGTACCCCAATAACTTAAAATAAAATTTTTTTAAAAAGGTTGCATAGTGAGGAAGAAATTTGGTGTGGTTTTTTTTTTGTTGTTTTTTTTGTTTGTTTGTTTGTTTTCTGATTTCAACCTTTATTTCAAAACTATTGCGATCAACATATATGATACTGGCATAAAAACAGACACATAGACAAATGGAACAGAATTGAGAGTGCAGAAATAAAACCACATCTATGTGATCAGTTAATATTTGACAAAGGTGCCAAGAATATTCACTGAGGAAAGGACAGTATCTTCAATAAACAGTGTTGGGGAAACTGCATATCCATATGCAAAAGAATGAAACTGGTTCCCCACCACCACACACAGAAATCCACTTGAAATGAATTAAAGACCCGAATGGAGGAAGCAATTTGGAATAAGGTCTGATTCTGATGCATTCAGATCACTCTGCGCTAAAGGATGACTCACATTAGCATGGATGAGGGGAGCTGTGCTGGGATGTGTGGATCCCAGGGACTCTGTAATTTAGGAATCACAGAACCTCAGGCTGAGAGGAACTACAAGGGGAGGGCTCAGATGATAATGACAATAACCAAAATTGTCAATTTTCTCGAAACATAACTTATCAAAGTAGACTTAAAAAGAAATTTAGAACCTGAAGAGATCTATAACCATTACAGAAACTGCAAAAACTGAATCTGTAATTGAATGTCTACCTCCCAAAAAGCATGCACGTGCACACACACGCACGCACACACAAGTACCAATTATACTGCAGAAATCTAATATTTGTCATATTGATTATATTTATATTACATATATATGTAAATCAGAATAAGATAGATTATATCAATGTTGATATAGCCTGGTTGCAATCTTACACCATTATTTAACAAAAAGCTGCCATTGGGGGAAACTGCACAATGATCTTTCTGTGTTATTTCTTATAACTTCATATGAATCAATAGTTATGCCAGGAATTTTTCAACTATAAAAATTCAACTAAAAAAAGTCAATGAGAAAAGAAAATTCCAATAGAAAGGTGAGCAAAGTATAGGAACAGGCAATTCTTGGATGAGAAAACAGAAACGGCCAATAAACACACATAGAGACAATCAAATTGAAACAGTGAGGTATTATCTCACACCAAGTTTGCCAATTTGTTGTTACAAATCTGGTAACGTGAAGTATTAGCAAGGACCTAGAGAAAAAGGTGTTTGTTCACTGCTGTTGAGAATATAAATTTTTACAAGCACTAGGGAGCGAAATTTGGCACTATCTAGTAAGCTGCAGATGTGCAAATTCTTCTCTCATCAACTGTGCTTCTAGTTTTCTACCTCAGAAGCATATATGGTATATGGTTCTACATATGCTACATTAATGTATTTCTATAGTAGAAAACTATATACATAATATATACACATACACAGAGACAGCAACTCTGCTTCTAGTTTTCTACCTTAGAAACATATTAATACAACATATATAATGTATTGTATGTATGCACACACACATACACAGAGAGAGATATATACAAAGAGGTTTATTGCAGCACTGTTTAAATAGCAGAATAACCCAACTTCAATAGCAAATTAAATAAATAATGATTTGTTAGTACAATGAAATGCAATGTAGATGTTAAAGTAGCTGATCTTTACACATCAACAGAGATAAATTCAACAACAAAATGTTAAATGGAAAACAGTTGCAAAATAATATATTTTAATAATATTTATTTCAAAAAATTAGACCTAACACACATACTATATGTTGTTAATGTAAACATATATATGTAACAAAAGTTTGAATATGTATATGAAAATGTGTATGAAAATGATATGCATTAGGGGAATGGATGCTTCTGACAATAGACTGAGAAAAAGGACCAAGATGAACCGGACATATTGCTGTGATATTGTACTTCTTTAAAAGAGAGATTTGAAGGAAATATGGCAAAATGTATTATACGTGTGTGTGTGTATACATGTATATAATTTTGAGTATATGTGATAGCAGTTCATTTTTAATATTTTTGATATTTTAAAATTATATATGTATATATGTATATATAATATTTCTAAATTATATATGTATAATTTGGTGAATATATATGTGATAGCAGTTACTTCTTTTTTTTATTATACTTTAAGTTCTAGGGTACATGTGCACAACGTGCAGGTTTGTTACATAGGTACACATGTGCCATGTTGGTTTGCTGCACCCATCAACTCATCATTTACATTAGGTATTTCTGCTGATGCTATCCCTCCCCCAGCCCCCCACCCCTAGACAGGCCCCGATGTGTTATGTTCCCCACTCTGTGTCCATGTGTTCTCATTGTTCAACTCCCACCTATGAGTGAGAACATGTGGTGTTTGGTTTTCTGTCCTTGTGATAGCTTGCTTAGAATGATGGTTTCCAGCTTCATCTATGTCCCTGCAAAGGACGTGAACTCATCATCCTTTTTTATGGCTGCATAGTATTCCATGGTGTATATGTGCCACATTTTCTTAATCCAGTCTATCATTGATGGACATTGGGTTGGTTGCAAGTCTTTGCTATTGTGAATAGTGCCACAGAAAACATATGTGTGCATGCATCCTTATCATAGAATGATTTATAATCCTTTGGGTATATGGGATTGCTGGGTCAAATGGTATTTCTAGTTCTAGATCCTTGAGGAATTGCCACACTGTCTTCCACAATGGTTGAACTAACTTACACTTCCATCAACAGTGTAAAAGTGATCCTATTTCTCCACATCCTCTCCAGCATCTGTTGTTTCCTGACTTTTTAATGATCGCCAATCTAACTGGCATGAGATGGTATCTCATTGTGGTTTTGATTTGCATTTCTGTGATGACCGGTGATGAGGAGCATTTTTTCATGTATCTGTTGGCTGCATAAATGTCTTCTTTTGAGAAGTGTCTGTTCATACCCTTTGCCCACTTTTTGATGGGGTTTTTTCTTGTAAATTTGTTTAAGTTCTTTGTAGATAAGGGATATTAGCCCTTTGTCAGATGGGTAGATTGCAAAAACTTTCTCCCATTCTGTAGGTTGCCTATTCACTCTGATGGTAGTTTCTTTTGCTGTACAGAAGCTCTTTAGTTTAATTAGATCCTATTGCCTTTTTTGACTTTTGTTGCCATTGCTTTTGGTGTGGTAGTCATGAAGTATTTGCCCATGCCTATGTCCTGAATGGTATTGTCTAGGTTTTCTGCTAGGGTTTTTAAGGTGTTAGGGCTTACATTTAAGTCTTTAATCCATCTTGAGTTAATTTATGTATACAGTGTAAGGAAGGGATCCAGTTTCAGCTTTCTACATACGGCTAGTCAGTTTTCCCAGCACCATTTATTAAATAGGGAATCGTTTCCCCATTGCTTGTTTTCGTCAGGTTTGTCAAAGATCAGATGGTTGTAGATGTGTGGTGTTATTTCTGAGGCCTCTGTTCTGTTCCATTGGTCTATATATCTGTTTTGGTACCAATACCATGCTGTTTTGGTTACCGTGGCCTTATAGTATAGTTGAAGTCAGGTAGTGTGATGCCTCCAGCTTTGTTCTTTTGGCTTAGGATTGTCTTGGCTATGCAGGTCCTTTTTTGGTTCTGTATGAACTTTAGTTTTGTCCAGTTCTGTGAAGAAAGTCAGTGGTAGCTTGATGGGGATAGCATTGAATCTATAAATTACTTTGGGCAGTACAGTCATTTTCACAATATTGATTCTTTCTATCCATGAGCATGGAATGTTCTTCCATTGGTTTGTGTCCTCTTTTATTTTGTTGAGTAGTGGTTTGTAGTTCTCCTTGAAGAGGTCCTTCACATCCCTTGTAAGTTGGATTCCTAGGTATTTTATTCTCTTTGTAGTAATTGTGAATGGGAGTTCACTCATGATTTGACTCTCTGTCTATTATTAGTGTAGAGGAATGCTTGTGATTTTTTGCACACTGATTTTGTATCCTGAGACTGCTGAAGTTGCTTATCAGCTTAAGGAGATTTGGGGCTGAGACGATGGGGTATTCTTGTTTTCTTTTTTTTTTTTTTTTTTTTTTTTTTTTTTTTTCTGAGACGGAATCTCGCTCTGTCACCCAGGCTGGAGTGCAGTGGCACGATCTCGGCTCACTGCAAGCTCCACCTCCTGGGTTCATGCCATTCTCCTGCCTCAGCCTCCTGAGTAGCTGGGACTACAGGTGCCCACCATCATGCCTGGCAAATTTTTTTGTATTTTTAGTAAAGACCAGGTTTTACCATGTTAGCCAGAATGGTCTCTATCTCCTGACCTCGTGATCTGCCCGCCTCAGCCTCCCAAGTGCTGGAATTACAGGCGTGAGCCACTGTGCCCAGCTGGGGTTTTCTAAATATTCAATCATGTCATCTGCAAACAGAGACAATTTGACTTCCTCTTTTCCTAACTGAATACCCTTTATTTCTTTCTCTTGTCTGATTGCCCTAGCCAGAACTTCCAACACTATGTTGAATAGGAGTGGTGAGAGAGGGCATCCTTGTCTTGTGCCAGTTTTCAAAGGGAATGCTTCCAGTTTTTGCCCATTCAGTATGATATTGGCTGTGGGTTTATCATAAATAATTCTTATTATTTTGAGATACATTCCATCAATACCTAGTTTATTGAGAGTTTTTAGTATGAAGGACTGTTGAATTTTGTCAAAGGCCTTTTCTGTATCTATTGAGATAATCATGTGGTTTTTGTCTTTGGTTCTGTTTATATGCTGGATTACATTTATTGATTTGCATATGTTGAACCAGCCTTGCATCCCAGGGATAAAGCCGTCTTGATCGTGGTACATAAGCTTTTTGATGTGCTGCTGGATTTGGTTTGCCAGTATTTTACTGAGGATTTTCACATCGGTGTTCATTAGGGATATTGGTCTAAAATTCTCTTTTTTTGTTGTGTCTCTACCAGGCTTTGGTATCAGGATGATGCTCATAAAATGAGTTAGGGAGGATTCCCTCTTTTTCTATTGATTGGAATAGTTTCAGAAGGAATGGTACCAGCTCTTCTTTGTACCTCTGGTAGAATTAGGCTGTGAATCTGTCTGGTCCTGGTCTTTTTTTTGGTTGGTAGGCTATTGATTATTGCCTCAATTTCAGAACCTGTTATTCGTTTATTCAGAGATTCAACTTCTTCCTGGTTTGATCTTGGGAGGGTGTATGTGTCCAGGAATTTATCCATTTCTTCTAGATTTTCTTGTTTATTTGCGTAGAGGTGTTTATAGCATTCTCTGATGGTAGTTTGTATTTCTGTGGGATCGGTGGTAATATCCCCTTTATCATTTCTTTATTGCATCTATTTGATTCTTCTCTCTTTTCTTCTTTATTAGTCTTGCTAGTGGTCTATCAATTTTGTTGATCTTTTCAAAAAACCAGCTCCTGGATTCATTGATTTTTTGAAGGGTTTTTGTGTCTCGATCTCCTTCAGTTCTGCTCTGATCTTAGTTATTTCTTGCCTTCTGCAAGCTTTTGAATTTGTTTGCTCTTGCTTCTCTAGTTCTTTTAATTGTGATGTTAGGGTATTGATTTTAGATCTTTCCTGCTTTCTCTTTTGGGCATTTAGTGCTATAAATTTCCCTCTACACACTGCTTTAAATGTGTCCCAGAGATTCTGGTACATTGTGTCCTTGTTCTCATCTCAAAGATGTTTCAAAGAACATCTTTATTTCTGCCTTCATTTCGCTATTTACCCAGTAGTGATTCAGGAGCAGGTTGTTCAGTTTCCATGTAGTTGTGCAGTTTTGAGTGAGCTTCTTAATCCTGAGTTCTAATTTGATTGCACTGTGGTCTGAGAGACAGTTTGTTGTGATTTCTGTTCTTTTACATTTGCTGAGGAGTGTTTTACTACCAATTATGTGGTCAATTTTAGAATAAGTGTGATGTGGTGCTGAGAAGAATGTATATTCTGTCGATTTGGGGTGGAGAGTTCTGTAGATGTCTATTGGGTCTGCTTGGTCCAGAGGAGTTGAGTTCAAGTCCTGGATATCTGGATATCTTTGTTAACCTTCTGTCTCGTTGATCTGTCTAATATTGACAGTGGGGTGTTAATGTCTCTCATGATTATTGTGTGGGAGTCTAGGTCTCTTTGTAGGTCTCTAAGGACTTGCTTTATGAATCTGGGTGCTCCCATATTGGGTGCATATATATTCAGGATAGTTAGCTCTTCCTGTTGAATTGATCCCTTTAGCATTATGTAGTGGCCTTCTTTGTCTCTTTTGATCTTTGTTGGTTTAAAGTCTGTTTTATCAGAGACTAGGATTGCAATCCCTGCTTTTTTTTTTTTTCTTTCCATTTGCTTGATAGATCTTCCTCTAACCCCTTATTTTGAGCCTATGTGTGTCTTTGCATGTGAGATGGGTCTCCTGAATACAGCATACTGATGGGTCTTGACTCTTTATCCAATTTGCCAGTCTGTGTCTTTTACTTGGGGCATTTAGCCAACTTACATTTAAGGTTAATATTGTTATGTTTGAATTTGATTCTGTCATTATGATGCTAGCTGGTTATTTTGCCCATTAATTGATATAGTTTCTTCATAGCATTGATGGTCTTTACCATTTTGCATGTTTTTGCAGTGGCTGGTACCAGTTGTTCCTTTCCATGTTTAGCCCTTCCTTCAGGACCTCTTGTAAGGTAGGTCTGGTGGTGACAAAATCTCTCAGCATTTGCTTGTCTGTAAAGGATTTTATTTCTCCTTCACTTATGAAGCTTAGTTTGGCTGGATATGAGATTCTGGGTTGAAAATTCTTTTCTTTAAGCATGTTGAATATTGGCCCCCACTCTCTTCTGGCATGTAGGATTTCTGCTGAGAGATCCAATGTTAGTCTGATGGGTTTCCCTTTATGGGTAACCAGACCTTTCTCTCTGGCTGCTCTTAACATTTTTTTCCTTCATTTCAACCTTGGTGAACCTGACAATTATGTATCTTGGGGTTTCTCTTCTTGAGGAGTGTCTTTGTGGTATTCTCTGTATTTCCTGAATTTGAATATTGGCTTGCCTTGCTAGGTTAGGGAAGTTCTCCTGGGTAATATCTCCTAGATAATATCCTGAAGAGTGTTTTCTAACTTGATTCCATTCTCCCCATCACTTTCTGGTATACCAATCAAACTGTGGTCTTTTCACATGGTCCCATATTTCTTGGAGGCTTTGTTCATTTCTTTTCACTCTTTTTTCTCTAATCTTGTCTTCTCATTTTATTTCATTAATTTGATCTTCAATCATGATATGCTTTCTTCCACTTGATTGAATCAGCTATTGAAGTTTGTGCATGTGTCACAAAGTTCTCATGCCATGGTTTTCAGCTCCATCAGGTCTTTTAAGTTCTTCTCTACACTGTTTATTCTAGTTAACCATTCGTCTAACCTTTTTTCAAGGTTTTTAACTTCCTTGCAATGTGTTAGAATATGCTCCTTTAGCTTGGAGAAGTTTGTTATTACCGACCTTCTGAACTCTACTTCTGTCAACTTGTCAAACTCATTCTCCATCCAGTTTTGTTCCCCTGCTGGCAAGGAGCTGTGATCCTTTGGAGAAGAGGTGCTCTGTTTTTTGGAATTTTCAGGTTTTCTGCTCTGGTTTCTCCCTATCTTTGTGGTTTTATCTACCTTTGGTCTTTGTTGTTGGTGACCTAAAGATAGGGTTTTGGTGTGGATGTCCTTTTTGTTGATGTTGATGATATTCCTTTCTGTTTGTTAGTTTTCCTTCTAGCAGTCAGGTCCCTCAGCTGCAGGTCTGTTGGGGTTTGCTGGAGGTCCACTCCAGACCCTGTTTGCCTGAGTGTCACAGTGGAGGCTGCAGAACAGCAAATATTGATGCCTGATCCTTCCTCTGGAAGCTTCGTCCCAAAGGGGCACCTGCCTGTTTGAGGTGTCTGTCGGCCCCTACTGGGAGGTATTTCCCAGTCAGGCTACACGGGGGTCAGCGACCCACTTGAGGAGGCAGTTTGTCCATTCTTGGAGCTCAAATGCCATGCTGAGAGAACCACTGCTCTCTTCAGAGCTGTCAGACAGGAACGGTTAAGTCTGCAGAAGCTGTCTGCTGCCCTAATTCTTAATATTTTTGAAATGCTTCAGAATTAAAAAGAAAAATAATGAGTATGAGAGATTATAATTCATGACCTAGCAACTCTACTTTTAAAATTTTAACTGACAGATTTTTTTTTGCATATATTCACGAACAAATATTTTTATTGCAGTATTGTAATAGCAAAAGCCTGGAAGCAACCTAAAAATTCATTCATTGGTTACCGCTTGATATGATTTAGCGGTGTCCCCTCCCAAATCTCATCTTGAATTCCCATGTGTCGTGGGAGGGACCTGGTGGGAGGTAATTGAATCATGGGGGCAGGTCTTTACAATGCTGCTCTCATGATAGTGAATAAGTCTCATGAGATCTGATGGTTTTATAAAGGGGAGTTTCCCTGCACAAGCTCTCTTCTCTTGTCTGCTACTATGTGAGATGTGCCTTTCACCTTCCACCGTGATTGTGAGGCCTCCCCAGCCACATGGAATTCTAAGTCCAATAGACCTCTTTCTTTTGCAAATTGCCCAGTCTCAGGTATGTCTTTATCAGCAGCATGAAAACGGATGAATTCACTGATTATGCAAATTATAAAACACCCATAAAATGAAATAGTATGTAGTCATTTAAAAGAATGGCAGAACCCCAAGCATGCTGATATGAAAGCCTGTAAGATTAAATATCTGGGAAAAAAGCAAGGTCCATGATATTGTGTATAGTATGAGCCTCTGTGTGTTTACGTATGCACAACATGTGTGTGTTAAAGAGGTAATGAAAAAATTTTTGTACATACACAACTCATGGAACACAAGGAATCGTGGAATAAGATAAAGAAGCGAAATTTTAGTTTTCATTTTATGGTCTGATGTCTTAGTTGAAATTTTTTTACTAGGTATATATACATTGTTAAGTTTTTTAAAAACTACTTTGAACAAGAGAACCAAATTATAGTCAGAATCTAAAACAGCTTTCTATTAGCCAAACCACATGTTACCAAATAATCCAATTTTGTACATTGTAATTGAATCTGCCTTTGTCAAGTAACATTTTATCTTCTGAGCTTAAAAAAAATGGCATCCATGAAGCAGCTACTGTGTAATAGTTTCTGGATATGCAAAGATGACAATCCCTGGAGGGGCAGGTAACTTAAAAGACAAACAATAACAGACAATGAGGACTACAATGAAGGTAAACCCAGCTGGCTGTGGAAGCAGCAAGAGGGTCCCCCAAAGAAGGCTTCCTGGAGAAGGTGTCTATTAAACAGGTATTAGAAGATGAGTAGGAGTCCCAGGTAAAGAGGGAAGCCAATGTGAAAATACAAGAGGATGATTCAGTGCAATGTCTGCTGGAAATTCTGAGTAGTTCAGTACGGCTGGAATCTGAGGAGAAGATGCTACACACTTCTATCTCTAGTATCTGATGTTCCATTTTACAGGAGAACAAATTGAGGCACAGAGAGGTTAAGTAACTTGTCCATGGTCTCAAGGGCAGTGTGTGGAAGAACTAGAATTTGAACCCGCATACAGAGCCTGAACTTCTAACCAATCCAGCATTTGAATTGGGCCTGGGGGAGTGGTGGGAGATAAGGCTGGAGAGTAAGCCCAGGACAGATCCCAGGAGATTTTGTCAGCACTCTGGGCAATGGGAAGCTAGAAGGATTTTAAGCAAGGAAGTGACATGGTCAGATATAGGTCTGTCCCTAAGATTTCATGACTCAAGATCTCAGGAAATGCTGAATGAATGAATGAATGAATGAATGAATGAATGAATGAATGAGTGAATCCATTTATGGAACCTCAAAGCAGAGACAGAATCAAGGGCTAACTATTACTGGTTTTAAGTAAAACTGTGACATTGGAAAGCTTGTTATTGGCAGATTTCTGCTTCCCTTTCAGACGCCCTCTCCTGTGAGTCCCTTCTAATCCCAGAACTTAACCCATATGCCATCAAGTTATCCTCACTGTTCCCTCAACTATAACAAGTTTCAGGCAGAGTGCAGTGGCTAATGCCCGTAATCCCAACACTTTGGGAGGCTGAGGCAGGAGGACTACTTGAACTTAAGAGTTTGAGACCAGCCTGGGCAACATGGTGAAATCCTGGCTCTACAAAAAATTAGCTGGGCATGGTGGCGTGTGCCTGTAATCCCAGCTACCAGGGAGGCTGAGGTGGGAGGATCACCTAAGCCTGGGAGGTCAAGGCTGCAGTGAGCCATGATTGCCCCACTGCACTCTAGCCTGCATGACAGAGTGAGACTCTATCTCAAGAAAAAAAAAAAGAAAAAAGTTTCATCAGGTCTCACACTGTTTCTCTGCCAAGTGTCTTTCCCCTTTAATAGGGACTTCTTAACAGAAAAGACTACAAGGCACCAGAATGATGTCATTTCAGACATTGTGTCAAGTTAAGGGAGATTTCAGAACATTTGCTTAAAGAACAAGACAAGCCTATCCTGGCTGGCTGGTCCATGAATTTGACTCAAGGTAGTATTTCTTGTACATGAGTTAAAAGAAGTACAATGAAAACAGTAAATAATAATATTGATGAAAATCAGATGTGACAGGAAGAAAGGACACTTATCTCAGAGCCACTTGGTGGGTATAAAACCCCAGCTCTACCATTGTATCAGTCAGCTTCTCTGGAAGCAATGCTGCATAACAAATAACACCACTATCTCAGAGGCCTGGAGTAACAAAGATTAGTCACTCTCGTTACATGTCATCTGCAGTTCAGCTGTAGCTCTTTAAATCTGTTCCCAGCTGCATATGGACTCGAGTCCACTCTGTCTCTCTTCTCATTCTGTGACCCATTCTGTGAGGCTGGAAGAATAGCCTCCATCAGGTGCATGACATCCCATGACAAAGGGCAGGATGTTCAGAGAAGTGATGGAAATATATAGTGCTTCTTAAAGCATCTGTTCAGCACTGGTACATTGCCCTTTCACTCAGATTTCACTGGCCAATGCAGATCATACAGTAAGCCCAAAATCAATGATGTGAGGACATATACTCCACCCACCAGAGGCAGGCAAGTTACATGATAAAGGATGTAAATCTATCATCTAGTGGGGAAAGAGATAGTGATGAATAGTTGCAAGAATAATAAAATTGATTATAGCCACTTTCTATGTGACTATAAATAAATTATTTAACCTCTCAGAGTCTCAGTTTTCTCACCTACATATTAGAAATAAAAATTTCTCCCTTGCAAAGTCATGATAAGAGTTAAATGAGATCATGACGGTAAAAGACCCTAGTACAACTCCTGGGATATAGCTAATAGGTCTTTGTTTATTCCATTCCCAGTGACTGCTGTGAAATGGAAGTTTCCTAGACCAGTGCTTCTTAAATTATTTTTTATGAAGGATCAGTGTTTTATTTTTTTTCTCACTCCCATCTCATTGCAGACCAGTGCTTTTGTAAAACACAATAAAAATGAATTGCTAGAAAAAATGAAACAAAAATAAAAAAAAAAAAAACCAAATTGCTAACCCCAAATGTTTATCATTAGAGTCAACAGATCTGTCAAATTGCTAGAAAAGTTATTTTATTCCAATTTCTTTGGGGAATAAACACTTATGCCAATTTCTGTTCTTATCACAGGTAACTAATGAGCATTTGTAGACTGGCACTAGTCCATTAGCCCTTAAGGAGCACCATCCGACAGGAAGAGCATTGTCTAGGAATTCCAGCTAGGGCTGCAAAGCCAAGAACAAAGGGTGACCTGACCCCTCATTCTGTAAGAGATGCTACCATCCCACATAGGACTTAATAAAGAGAGCCAGAAGGTTCCAAGACTCACCCTCTCACCACTCTCCCACTTTACCACCTGTAACCTAGAGGTGCTCCAGTTATTACTGCTTTGTAACACATCACCCCAAAAGTCAGTGGCCTAAAACATCATGTTGTTATCTCTCCTGGTTTCTCTGGATCAAGAATCCAGAAAGGACTCAGCTGGGCAGCTCTGGCTTAGAGTCTCATGCTCAGTAGTTCGTTGATGACTGAAACTGGAGTAGTTGGACATTTATCTCTCTTTCTGTAGTCTTGGGGTTTCTATCTGTAGTCTCTTCACATGGGCTAGTTTAGGTGGGCCAGGGCCAGCAGGCTTCAGTAGAGGCTCAGGGCCCCAATTTGAGTGTTTAACAGGCTAAGAGGATGTTACTGCCTTTCCTGCCTCACCACAGAAGCCACACTGCATCACTCTGGCACATTCAATGGATTATAAGCCCATCACAGGTGGGGTGTGGTGGCTCACGCCTGTAATCCCAGGACTTTGGGAGACCAAGGCGGGTGAATCACCTGAGGTCAGGAGTTCAAGACCAGCCTGGCCAACATGGTGAAACCCCTTCTCTACTAAAAATACAAAAATTAGCTGGGCTTGGTGGTAGGTGCCTGTAATCCCAGTTACTCAGGAGGCTGAGGTAGGGAGAATTACTTGAACCCAGGAGGCAGAGATTGCAGTGAGTCAAGATCACACCATTGCAGTCCAGCCTGGGCAACAGAGCAAGACTCTGTCTCAAGAATAGTAATAATAATAATCATCATCATCATCATCATCATCATCATTGCATCACAAACCCTCACAGAGTCAAGGGGAAGGGAATAGGAGAATTAGACTCTACCTCTTGAGAGAGGAATGACAAGATTCTAGAGTCTAGAAAAATATGTGGGACAGAAGATACTGTTGCAGTTGTCTTTGGAAAACACAATCTGCCCCAGAAGTCTATAAGGAACAATAAGGGGAATTCTTTGGGGGGATGTGTAGGGGGAAAGAGCTGTGGGGCTTCCCCTGCCCTCTCTGTGGGAGAGAAAACATTAAGAGTGAACTGCTCCTTGAGATTATGGGGTGCTGGGAAGAAGCAGAGCCTGGCATCCTCCACCCAGCATGGGTGCCCATTGAACTGTTAATTCTTGATCCCAGTGCCAGGGACTACGTGGAGCATTGAAGAGGAGTTCTGAGGAGTCCCAGGAGTTTGGGGCAAATGTGAGCAGAGAGGTAGCTGAGGCTGCCTGTGATGGTGGCCAAGAGAAGGCAGCGAAGGAGCAGCTGGGGCTATGAAAGTCAGTGGGGTGCATGAGTTTCTATGGACCGAATGGATCCCCTAGAGTGTTCCTGAAACTACTCTGCCCTAGAAGGTTGCCTGCTGGGAGAAGGAGGCCCTAAGAGAGAATGGTTGAAGGTGAACTGCCAAGGACCGAAATTGTGTGTGCATTTTCAGAGAGTGTAGTCATCAAGGTCCCATACTGGGTTTCTATTCAACCACAGATGCGTCTCACAGGAAGTCACCAGCCATCAAATTACAACAGTACTGGTCCTATAAGCCCATAAGACATCACTGCTTCTCCCCTAATCTCTCCACTCCTGGGCCCTGACCCTGGAGAAACCATCAACGGGAAGGAGAGTGGGGTGGAAAAACAAAGTGATGATGTTCAAGCGATGAGAAGACCAAAACCAAGCCCCTTTCCTAACCACAGGTCCTTAAACCACAGATGAGCTCTGAGCTGAGGGCAAAGAGAAGCCCTGAATCAGATGGGAGATTGAAGTTTTGATTTAGACCTGGACTTCTTAATTCCTTAAAGTAGGACTATGTTTAATACCTAAAAGTAATTGAATAATAATGTATCAACATTGCTTCATTAATTATAATTAATGTAGCATACTAAGGTAGGATGTTGATAATCTCAGAAACCTGGGACTATGGAAACTCTCTGTACTATCTTCTCAATTTTTCTGTAAAAGTGTTCTAAAAAATAAAGTCAAGTTTAAAACATTTTTAAAAGTGACTGAAAATCTCTGAGATCTGTCTGAGATGCCTCGGAGGGGTGAAGAAGTGAGAGCCAACAGAACATGTTTGAAGGCAGTGGAGGGAGAAAAGTAAAGCTGTTTCTTGTTTGTACCCTAAAAGGCCAGTACATTCAATAACAGGTGATATTAGTGATACTTACAGATGGAATGATTTTGAGAGTATGACAAAATTCTGATATTTTTCTTCCAAACCAAATGTCATAAAATGTGTCAACCTCTCCCCCATTTCAAGCACCACGATATAGAGATGACTAGAGCATGGGATGGGATTGCCTGTGGGTTTTGCTGCCCCAGCACATGTTTCCTCTATTTCTTAGATCAGCTCCTTCATGTTCCTCTAGGAAAATATCCCTCCCTGACTCACAGTCCAGGTGACCCAGGTAAAACTGATTCCAATCTCCTCCACACCCTTAATCAAAGATGGGACATGACTCAGGTCTGGCCAATCCTTCAGGTCACAGTGACCCATTCCGAAATGCATATGCAATCCAAATTTGTCCAGTGAGTCCCAATCCCCAGATTTCAGAGGAGAATCTCTCTTTCGACTATCTGGCTACAAGAGAGCCATAGCACTGCCAGGCCCACCCAATACAAAGAACTCCCTGGGAATGAAACTAATGTGAAGGAAAAAAGAAAATTAAGGACTAAATCCCGGTGACATCATTTGAGCACCTAGATCCAGCCCTATCTGACACTAAGTATCCCTGGAACCTTTCAATTATGTGACACAATAGTTTCTTTTTTCACTTAAGTCAACTCAAGATGGGTTTCTATTCCTTACAGGGGAAGGAATCCTGATAAATTCTGCACAAGTTCCACCCTCGAGCTAATCTAATGTGGGAGACAAACATAGAAAGGAATATAACCAAGATGCCAGCTGGGCCCTCCTAACCCTGGGAGATGCAGGTGCCTGGCTCAGACATCCTCGTTCCAAGAGCACAAAGCTCTTCCCATGGCTTCTTATTCCCAGAGATGTGCAGCTTCCTGGGCCCATTTGCCCCGCACCTGGGTCTGAAGCTGCTCTCTTTGTTTTTACTCTAAATCCACTCAAAAGCAGAACCCGAACTTTGTCAACTTCTCAATATACTCAAAAGCATTCATGAGTGATGCAGACTTTCCTGAATAACAGATAGGAGAGGCATAGTTCACCTCCTAGAGTGATCAGCCCAGAATCCCCGTCTCAGGCATTCCCTGTACTCCCTAAGTGCCTTCTCAGCTGCCCTTCTGATGAAGGGGAGAAAGAAGACTTTTGACTGGGTCCTCCATCCCTGGAAGAGAAGAGCCACCCCAAGTTCCTTTCCCACCCCCCAACTCTACTCCTAGATCTTTAAAATCCTCTACCACCATTATGCACAGTGACTCCACTCTGGCTCTCACCCCAAACTTGTTAACCTACAAATACACCAAGGTGCTTGGCAGAACAAAGGCTTGCCTGTTAACTTAATCCACTCTCTTTAGAAGCAAACTTGGTAAATAGGAAAATAGTATTTTACTAAATACAAAAAACATTACAACACTGTGCAGTAAATACTGCACTAGAGAAACATGTACAGGGTGTATGTAAGGGACAGGGAGGGGATCTGTGAATTCTGCCCAAGGGGGATTTAGGAAGGCTTCCCCGTGGAGGTGATGTGTGTGCTGATTGTGAAGCGTGGGTAAGTTTTTGACAAGTAGAGAATAGAGGAAGGTCATGACCAGCAGAAGGAAGAGCATATACTAAAGTGCAGAGACCAGAGGGGTCCTAGTTGATGTGGGGAGCAGCTTGAGGAGAGTGTGGAGGACAAATGGTGCGGAAGGAGGGGCTGAGGAAGTGAGTCAGGTGAGGTTGGCAGGAACCCAGTCATGGAGGGTCTTGATGCCAGTAAGCAGATGGACTCCATCCAGCAGGTGAAAGGAAGCCATTAACAGATTTTAGCAGGACAGCAAGACAGCCAGACTTTGTTTAGAAAGATCAGGCCAGTTTGGAGAAGGTCACTAGTTTGGAGGAGAAATTGAAAGGCTGAAGGAAAAGAGGTAGAATTGAGGGGAGAGGAGGTCAGGAAGCTGTTGCAATGATTCAGGCTGAAAATGATGGTGCTCTAATGGGATTGAGAAGGCATGGATGCACATTGCAGAGCTTGGTGGCCACTTGAATATGGAAGGAGACAGGGAGGGAGGAACAATTGTGTCTTCCTTTAGAGCGTGAACTCCTTGACAATGGGTCTATGACTGTTCTGTGAATTCCCAGCACAAGATCTTGCACGAGGTAGGTGTTCATTGCTGCACACCTGTATAAACAAATGAGAGCTGACTAATGAATGAGAGTGCCAGGAAGGCTGTGTAGCCTTGCTCAGAGGTGAAGAGGAAACTGGAGATCACAGCCAGAAATTCATTTCTAAGAAGAAAAGTAAAACTGTAAATTGGGAAATAGGTCACAAGAGGAGCAACCTGAGAATGGGATGCAAGGGAAGCCAAGCGTAGATCAGGGCAGCGCAGGAAGTTCAGGGCTCAGCTGGTGAATGATTCTCAGAAATCTACTTTAATGTAGCAGAAAAAGACCTTGAAGAATTAAGCAGGAGATAAACTTCAGACAATATGCCCTTTGTACCATGTATGAGGAAGTTAATGCTATATAACAAATCTCCCCAAAACTCAGTGGCATACAACATCAGGCATTTGTTCTCATGCCCATGGGTCTGCAGGTCACTGTGGCTTGGTGGATCAAGGCTGGACTCGGCTGGACTTGGCAGGGCAGCTCTGCTTCAGCCTGCACATTGGCTGAGCTTGGCTGAGCTTAGCTGGGCTAGGCTTCAGGCTGCAGGTTTGCCTCAGGGCCATTCCACATGTCTCTCAACCCCCTTGGACCAGAGGCACATTTTTCTCATGGCAAGTGGCAGAATGACAAGAGCCCAAACCAAATTGCATAAGTATATTGAAGGCCTCTGATCAAGTCTTACGCACTATCATTCCATTGGCCAAAGCAACACACATGGACAAACCCAAC
Source organism: Macaca thibetana thibetana (assembly GCF_024542745.1). Classification (NCBI taxonomy): domain Eukaryota; kingdom Metazoa; phylum Chordata; class Mammalia; order Primates; family Cercopithecidae; genus Macaca; species Macaca thibetana. Next base: position 19,457,957 of record NC_065592.1, on the reverse strand, counting down.
ACTTACTCTACAAAGAGCAAAGCAGTGGCAAAAGGTGAGACTGTGCTATCTTATTCCAGTGGAGTTATAGGGACCAATAATCCAGCTATCGTGCACAATCTTACTTATCCAGAATCTGCAGGCTCCCTCAGACCCTGCCAGTAAGGCATAGTTATAATGCAAAACGTTCCCACCTACAGGAGCATGCAAAATTCATGGAAAGCCACAGCTAATGGAGTTCTAGTTAACCATATCATCTGGGGCCCTCACCCCCTTATTCATATAACCCATGAGTCTAAAGCAATGAGAAATCTTTTAAGGAAGGTTTAGTTGAAGGGTCTAAGAAATCTAACAACATCCTTATGAAAAATCTTCCTCCCATCTTCTTGGGAAGATTCGAGTGGAGACTTCCTTAGCAAATTCCATCCACGTAAGTCATAGCCACCAAGGTTAGCTATAATGTCACCCACTCCTTTGTCAGCGAGCTCCTCCCTGCACACCACTTCATGCATCTTTTATCACCACCTTAACGCCTTTATAAAATATTGATTGCTCATTCCCATGGCCGAGCCAAGGGCCCCCAAATGAGTTTGTGTGCTGATGCCTGGAGTTTGGGGCACTTGCTGATGACAGAACCCACTTGGGGGACTAGGAAGACCTTCTAGCCCCAACATGGGAAAGATACTGGGGAGTTAAATTAACATCATGTTTGCTAATGAGAAAATGAGGATCTAGGAGGAGGGTTCATGAGAAGGGAGATGAAAGGAAATAAAAAGGTCAGGAGGAAGGAAAAGGAAGCACATGAGTTGACAGTGGGACCAAGCTGAAAGCCTGATCATCAGCTGAGTTTGTTGTTAAATTTAATGGGCTGTAGGTGTTGATTGCTCAATCTATAAAATGAGCTATTAATTTGCTGTTCTAACAGGATAGGACCTATCTTATGCAAATTGATCTGAAAGCCAGCATCAGCCCTAAGAGAATAGTTGAGATCTCTCCCAGCCAGAAGTGTCCAAGACTTTCCTACTGAAGGGCACTTAGCCAGCTTGTAACTGCCAAGTGAGGGCCTGCCTGGCAGAGGGCCCCTGAAGTCAGGGGACCTGCATGCCTTGTCCATCTCTCCATGAGACATGAGCTTCTTGAGGGCAGGTCTGTGACCACCCTGTTCACTTCTGCATTCCCAGCACCCAGCATAGTGCCTGGTCCCCAGAAGATCTACCACAGCTCTGCGTGTGATTCTGGACAAGTTACCCATTTCTCTCAGTCTCTAGTTCCACCATACATATAGAAAAGGGTTTGGACTGAGTGTTGTCACGGAACTTCCATTATCCAGGTCATCAGTTAACTCTGAGTATGGTCCCTGAATGCTAAGAGACTCTGAGAGATGAGAGAGTAGGTGAAGAGACCGGGGGGCTCTTGTTAACCCTGGGTCTCACCTACCTCCATGGGCCCACTCTTCAAGACACAGGCCCTGCTGACCCAGGTTTCATGGAGCCCTGGCCTGAAAAACCTTCATTCCAGTTTCACTTTAGTGCTGACTTGCTATGGGACAGTCACTTTTCTATGGGATTCAGGTGACAATGTCAAAGAGAAAAATGACTTTGACCTCACAGGACTGTTGAGAAGCTGAAGCTGAAATGATGGAAAGAAAGGTGCTTTAAAACTAAAATGTTCTGTGAACATGTCAGGTGAACACTGGCTTTGAAGACAATGTAATCAGGCTTCAAATCGCAGCTCCGCCACGTGCCAGCTGTGTGGCTTTGGATAAATCACTTAACCTCTCTCAGTTTCACTTTCCACAGCAATAGGCAAAAATGATCATTCCTTCCTCACTGGGTTTTCAGGAAAATTAAGTGAAATAAGGTCTGTAAAGTGACTTGTACTATAATGCCTAGCACCACAGGGCTGGCTGTCTAATTTGTAAGACCCAGTGCAACATGAAAATACAGGGTCTCTTGTTTAAAATGTATTAGGAATATAGGCCAAGCGCAGTGGCTCACGCCTATAATCCCAACACTTTGGGAGGCTGAGGCGGGCAGATCACCTGAAGCCAGGTGTTCAAGGCCAGCCTGGCCAACATAGTGAAACCTGTGTCTACTAAAAATACAAAAACAATTTGCCAGGCATGGTGGCAGGTGCCTGTAAGCCCAGCTACTTATGAGGCTGAGACAGGAGAATCGCATGAACTGGGGAGGGAGGTGGAGGTTGCTGTGAGCTGAGATTGCACAATTGCACGCCAGCCTGGGCAACAAGAGCGAGACTCCATCTCAAAGAAAGGAGAGGAGAGGAGAGGGGAGGGGAGGGGAGGGGAAAAAACATATTCAAAATATTAAGATGCAATAGCAGAGCATTGCATCCAAGTCCAGGGCCTCTCAGCGCAGGGCCCTGTGTACCTCTACAGGTCACACCCACATGAATCCAGCCTGCTATGTTGGGCCTTTCCCTCTCCTCTACCTTAGACCTTACCCTGCTCAGCACATATAAATAGAATTTGGATTTTTTTAAAAGCAAATCACTATTATTATTCCTAAGGCAGCTTCATTTTTCCTCCCTGAAGAGAACTGAGTCACTCATCCTGATAGACACCAGATAAAGGAAAAAAGAAATCAACTTTCTGGCTGCTGGCGAATGCTGTAGCTAGAGTAACAGGTTTACAGGATAAGTCAGGAATTATAAGAGGAAATACGTGACAAGCGATGTTTTTCCACACGTGGAAAGAAACCATGAGAAGGTTCCTGAAAGCACCATGTTCCTTGTTCACAAACTGTCATGGTTCCCTGTCCAAAACCTTCAAGAGAATGTCTCTTACGTCTACAAAGTTGTTCAATGACCTCTCAATTTTCTAACTGTCTTCCTTGTTCCCTATTATGGGCTTCAATCAAGCTGTTTTCTCATTGATTCCCCTAAATTACAATGTATCTTTCCATCTCTATGCCTTTGTTCTCTCAGCTTCTGCCTCCTAGAATGTACTTTTCCCATTTCTCAGCCTAATAAAACAATTTCCCATCTGAATTTACATTCAGTTTCCTCTAGGAAGCAATGCAAAATAGTCTCCATGACACACAGACTGTATTAGTTAGCTTCTGAGGCAATAACAAGCATTCTCAAAATCTCAATGCCAGCTGGGTGCAGTGGCTCATGCCTGTAATCCCAGCACTTTGGGAGGCCAAGGTGAGCAGATCACTTGAGGTCAGGAGTCCGACACCAGCCCAACCAACATGATGAAACACTGTCTCCACTAAAAATACAAAAATTAGCCAGGTGTGGTTGTGGGTGCCTGTAATCCCAGCTACTCTGGAGGCTGAGGTAGTAGAATCACTCAAACCCAGCAGGGGAGTTTGCAGTGAGCCAAAATCGCACCACTGCACTCCAGCCTAGGCGACAGTGAAACTTGGTCTCAGGGAAAAAAAAAAAAAAAAAAAAAAAAAAAAAACCTCAATACCTTACAATGTAAACGTTTGTCTTTTGTTCACATTACTGGGGAGCCGCTTGCTGACTGTGGGTTAGTTCTATGTGTCTATCTGTTCAGCTCTGCTTAATTTTGCTGCATGTGTTTTCTCATCCTGGGACCCAGGGTGAAGGAGCAGCACTTGCCAGGGATGTGTTATTCTCATGACAGAGAAAAGGAACTCACGAGAAACAGAGCCAAACCACATGAGCCTTTAAAGCCCCTGCTCAATGTGCAAAGTAGTAGGGGTGGGGAAGGCCATGCCACCTACAGGAAAACATAGCAAGGGAAGGGAGTGAGCAATTGTGAATAACACAACATATTCAGCATTCAGAGAGTGCATTGAGGTCAAATACTCTGTTTTGGATCCCAGTTACTCCAATTATTTGTTGAGTATGTACAGGTAAACTCTTAAACCTTCTGTGCCTCAATTTCATTATCTGGAATAACAGAGTAATAGTACTTATTTTTAAGGTGAGTAGGAGGTATTAAGGTGATGTCTGTAAAGTGTGTGGCACAGCCCCTGGCACATGAGAATTACTCATAAATGATACAGTATTTTTTTTTGAGATGGAGTCTCTCTCTGTTGCCCAAGATGGAGTGCAGTGGCACAATCTCGACACTGTAACCTCCACCTCCTGGGTTCAGGCGATTCTCCCACTTTAGCCTCCCGAGTAGCTGGGACTACAGGCACATGTCACCACACCCAGCTAATTTTTTGTATTTTTAGTAGAAACGGGATTTCACCATGATAGCCAGGATAGTCTTGATCTCCTGACTTCATGATCTGCCCGCCTCGGCCTCCCAAAGTGCTGATAGTATTTTTTAAAGTATGACTAGTGATAATTTCCCCTTCACTCTTGTGTCCATTTATTCATTCATTTATTCAACAAACATTTTCTCTGTATTTTCTCAGTCAGGCATCTGCCTGACTTTCCATCACACTGTCTTAGTCCTGAGGAGTTTGGGTTCCATTAATAAGTCCTATGATTCCCAAACCAAGAGTTGGCTGACATCCTGAGTCACCACACCAATGCACACAAACCCCACATTTGTAAGAAAGTCCTAGAGACATTTCCCTCTTGGCCTGGTTCCATTTCAATCTAAGAAATCTACAATCAGTCCAATGAAGGAGCATAAGCATATAAAACTTTAATTAGTTTCATGAAGTTAAAATTGCTTTCATGGGTGGAAGGAATAAGGTGCGGGAGGCTAAGACTAAAACCAAAAAAAGAAGAGAAGAGAAAGAAAAATAAAGGTTGTAAGGGCAGGAGAAAATTCTCACATGAGGCTAAAAATGAATCGTCTGCATTTGGCTGGAAATGCTGCAAATGTCATCTGACTCTGCCAAGGAATTGTCTTTGTAGATTACTCAGCTTTTCGAGTGAATGACAAGAACCTTGGAAGTGGGCAGGGGGACCCTGAGCTGGAAGGGTGATTTAGGTCCCAGGACCAAACAAGAAAGCAGACAGTTCTTTTAAGGACTGATGGGAAAACAAACAAAAAATTTGCTCTCCCACGGATTTCTCCAGCATCACCCAGACAGTTCGATATAACAGAAAACCCACAAATCCCAGGTCTGCCTTTGCCATCTGTGTAGACTTGGGCAAGCTACTCTGCTTCTGAGTGTCAGTTTCTCCACTGATAAGAGGCAGCAGCAGGACCAGCCTCTCAGGGTTGTTAGAAGATTAAATGAGATACTGTGTCTGTGCCTGGCACAGAGTGGCCACAGAGAACCTGTCAGTTCCTGTTCCCTTCCTGCATCTAGAAGGAAATTCTGCTGGCTTCAAAGTTAGATGATTCCTATATTAGTCAGGGTTCTCCAGAAAAACAGAACCAATGGGATTCGAATATATATAGAAACAGATTTATTATAACAAATTGGCTTATGCAATTATAGAGGCTGAGAAGTCCCAAGATCTGTAGTTGGCTGGAGACCTAGAAGAGATGATTGTGTAGTTCCAGTCTGAAGGCCGGCACATGTGAGACTCAGGAATTGCCGATGTTTCAGTTTGAGTCTGAAGGCAAGAAAAAAACACTGATGTCTCAGCTCAAAGGCAGCCAGGCAGGAGTAATCTCTTTTAATTTGGGGAGCAGTAGGAGAGGTCAGCCTTTTGTCCTTTCTAGGCCTTCAACTGATTGGATGGGGCCCACCCACATTGAGGAATGCAATCTGCTTTACTCAGTCTATTGATTTAAATGTTAAGCTCATCCAAAAACACCATCATGGAAACATTCAAGATAATGTTTGACCAAATATCTGGGCATCCCATGGTCTAGTCAAGCTGACACATATAATTAACCAACACAATGCCTAAGACTTCTAGCCAATGCTAAGATCTTCAAAGAGGACAGTGTCACATCTTGTGTGGAAGCACAAATTTGAGTTATTTCTATTTCCAACATTACTGAGAGAATTACAGCAACTAAAAGCCAGGAGGCACGGCACCACAATCAATTGCCATAAAAGAAATCACTCACTGAGTCTGTTTCTCATTCTGTTAAAAGGAGACAATAGCATCTTCAGTATTAACAAGACACTGCAGAGAGTTAAAAAGAAGAATGTTGTGTGTGTGAGTAGTGTATTGCAGGGCACATATGTGTGCAGGAGAAATCAGGGCATGACCCCTGTAACAGTTGTACCTGTTGGCATGCATGCAGCTGCAAGTAACAGAATAAAACAAAAAACAATTCCTTGAGCGATAAAGATATACAATCATCTCACATGAGAAGAATCCTGGATTTAGGGCCAGAATTGATTTATTCAGCAAATCAGTGTTGTCAGAGCACTGGGTCAGCCCCTCCCAGGTTCTCCTGGCCTTTTTATCAGGGTCTCGGGCTAAAGTAGCTCACATTCCTCACAGGACAGTGGTCACCACTGGAAAGGAGCGAAGGATTAGGGAAAGGGCTTTCTCCTTCTATATATCTCTTAAGAATGGACAAACTTTCTGGGACTCCCCCAGCCAACTTTCCCTTACATCTCATTCACATGACCTTTGCTAAGAAGAATAGTATCACCATGACTGTCTTAGTAAATAAATTCTGATTTATTCCCTGGTTCTGGGCACACTGGCCCCAATCAAAATCAATCAAAAAGAAAAGAATTGGATGAGCGACCAACACCATCCACCACTGCTTTCTACAAGGGCTTATCAATCAAGAGTAGTAGGGCAGAGCCAGGTGCAATGGCTCACACCTGTAATTCTAGCATTAGCACTTTGGGAGCCCAAGATGGGCAGATAACTTGATCTCATGAGTTCAAGATTAGCTTGAGCAACATGGCAAAACCTCGCCTCTACAAAAAAATTCAAAAATTAGCAGGTGTGTTGGCATATGACTGTGTCCCAGCTACTCAGGAGGCTGAAGTGGGAAGATCACTTGAGCCCAGGAGGCAAAGGTTGCAGTGAACCATGATGGTACTACTGCACTCCAGCATGGGTGACAGAGTCACACCCTGTTAAAAAAAAAAAAAAAAAAAAGAGCAGTAAGTCAGTTTAAAGTAGTATTAACATGACTATGAAAGCAAAGAGGACTTGAAGCAAAGAAAAAGTTTATCCCCAGAAGAGACAGACCATTTTTTGTTTAAGAACTATACCTCTATTTTAAGCCAAGAGACTCTCAAAAAACATCAGTAGGAACGAAGGTAGCATAAACTGAAGAGAATCTGATTTTAGCAACCACAGCCACCTCTTAAGCAATAATATAAACTAACATTATGTGATCACCAAATAGGGTTTAGGAGGGTTGAATTCTCAGTAGTAAATAGTAGTTTATTATTAATTCCTTTACTTTGTTCTAAAAGGTATGTCTTATTAATTTTGTATTATGCTTACTTAGTTTTGCTATTTGCTCATGAATAGTTTATCTTTTGTTCATAAACTTGGAGAATCTGGAGTTCTTGTTTCCCTTGTTTCTGAATGAAAGATCCACATTCTTACAGTTACATTGCCAAACTCTTAAATCATCATCTGTCGAGCACCTGATACCTGTTTCCTATTTGCCCCTGGGGGCATCTGACTCCTGTTTGCCCCTGGGGAAGTAGTATCACAGAATAGAGGTAAAACTCTCTGGCAGAAATCTGTAAGACTGAGTCAAAAAGACACTGCTCACAGCAGATGCTCAATAAATGTTTGTTGAATTAACATTCTCAAGTGAAATAAGTAAACTATGGCAAGAATATGACATCTTGCTCAGCTCTCTCCTGGAATGGGTTACATAGCTGGTTGATGGTTTGGTTGGTGGGTTAGTGGGTTGGTTGCTTGGATAAGTTGTTGGCTGGTTGGTTGGTTGGTTGGTTGGTTAGTAGGTTGGTTGGTTGGTTGGTTGGTTGGTTGATTGGTTGGTTGGTGAGTTGGTTAGTTGGTGGGTTAGTTGGTGGGTGGGTGGATGGGTGACTTGGTAGGTTGACTGGTTGGTTGGTTCCTACTATGTATAAAGCACTTTACTCAGTGCTGATCCTCAAAAGGCATCTAATGTGAGTGAGACATGCAGACTACTCCATCCATTCCTTCACCTTCTTCAAGCCAGAATCTATGCTAGGCTCTGGACAGAGAAAGAAAGAGAGAAAAAACTCAGTCCCAGATGAACAGGAGAGATAGTGAGGGAAACAAATAACAATGACCCAGAGAAGTAAATGCTAGGACAGAGAGATGGAAAAGACTTGTGAAAAGGAAGCAGCAGATCAAGTGCTTAGGCACATGGACTCTGGCGTCCAATGCCTGTTTGAATATTTCTGCCACCACTGACTTGCTGGGTAGACTTGTGCAAGTCACTCAACCTCTCTCTGCCAGGGTTCTGATGAAATTTAAATGGGAAATCAATGGAAAGTGTTTAGTATAGGGCCTCATCAAGAGCAAGAGCTCATGAAATGTCCATTATTACAGTTATTATCAAGAAAGTCAGAAGAGACTTGATGGGAAGGGCTGCAAAGTTTAAGTAGGTGTTGCCAGGACGGACATTGGGAGAGACAGTAGAAAGAGTGTGGCCAAGAGCAGAAGGGTGGGAAAGGACAAGTGTTTAGAAAACTAGAAGAGGTTTGGGATAGATGGAGATGAGGCTGAATGGAAAGGATGACAGACTAAAATGCTGAGCTAGCACCATTCTGGCTCCCTCTCCCAAGGTCAGCACTGAAGGAGCTAGACAGGGAAGACACTAAGAAACTGGAGAATGGTGAGAAACCTCTTGGGGAGGGGTCTTATTTGAACAGGCTTGGACGAGTGTCTTTGACCTGAATAAGGAGTCAGCCTAGCTAGATTGTGGGCAGGCAAAGGAGGAGAGGAACAGGTGAAGTCTTATAGTTCCTTCTCAGCTACCACGGTCTTGGAACAAACCGTGCCTCTCCTATACCTGTAGGAGTTCACATCTGTAGCCTAGGAAACCTCAGGAATAAAATCATAGAGATACAGGAGCTCTGTACTTGAGAAAGGCTAAAAAAACCAGGTGGGGCCAACTAACTTCAGGCAGCCCATTCCCCATTTCTTCCCCTCCACACTCTCAAGCAGTCTAAGAAGGGGCTTGCTGAAATGCTGCTTTTTACTGGGGCAATAGGTACCCCAAACCCAACCTGAGGACCTGTTTAGTGAGGTGAGGAGTAACTGGCTATGGTTTTATGATGCCACAGCTTGCCCACTTCCTCAAGCTGGGCTCCCTGCATACACATTGCTTGGTAGTAGCCCACATGCCTGGGGGAAAGATAAGTTTATAGGAAAACATGATTAGACATTTAAGCAGCACAGCTATGGCAGAAGAAAACAACAACAAAACATCAACGGCAGCAGCATTCTGGAACAGAAATTCCATCCAAAGCAGAAATGTTAGACCAGAGGCAACAAGAATTTTAAATTAACCTAATCAACACATGAAAGAAGATAAAGGAAGATCATAGCAATATGAAGCAGGAAAAAGAAAAAGACCCAGGAGAAATACTGTACATGGGAAATGGAATCATTACACAATGAACAGAACAATTGGAATGAATGGCTGAAGAATGAATTAATCAATGGGAAAAACAGATCAAGGAAATCCCTCCAAAGGAGGAATCAGTGAACGAATGAATTAGTTAAGTAAAAGAAAAGCTACATGAGATGGATGCAGAAGTAAAAGTGCTAACATCCAGATAGGAGATTCAGAAAAAAATCAAAATGGAGATGAAAAAATATTTGAGATGATAATGGAAATAAATGTCTTGCAAAAATTGAAAGGACTGAGAAAGTAAAGAGAAGCCAAGGAAAAGCTACACCCAGAGATCTCATGGGGAAACATGAGACATGTTCAAGACACAGGAGATAACAGGATGAAGCCAACACGAGTTGGAGGGAGAGGAGGTAAAAACTTTAGGTCCCATACCTGAACCTGATCTGAGGCCCCAATTCCCAGACTAGAGATTATCACCTTGATTCTATTCAATTTTCTCATTTCCCCTGTGGTTTTCCTTCAAGTTACAGTTGCAGTTTGTCAGGCTGATTTCTTTTTTTTTTTTTTTTTTTTTTTTTTTTTTTTTGAGACGGAGTCTTGCTCTGTCACCCAGGCTGGAGTGCAGTGGTGCAATCTCGGCTCACTGCAAGCTCTGCCTCCCAGATTCATGCCATTCTCCTGCCTCAGCCTCCCAAGTAGCTGGGACTACAGGTGCCCGCCATCACGCCTGGCTAATTTTGTGTATTATTAGTAGAGACGCGGTTTCACCGTATAGCCAGAATGGTCTCGACCTCCTGACCTCATGATCCGCCCACTTCGGCCTCCCAAAGTGCTGGGATTACAGGCGTGAGCCACCACGCCCAGCCCTGTCAGGCTGATTTCTTAGTGTCATTGTTAGATTCATGTTTCCTCCTCTACTGCAAGCATCATGAGGGCAGTGACTCCATCTCTTTGCTCCCAGGCATACATGGAAAATGCAGAGTTACCACTAAATAGCTATTTGTTGGATGGATTAATTTGTGCCCCAGTGTCCCACCATGGGGACATGGCCCGCTTGGCTGGGATGCTGACATCCTGCCTAACAGTGGCCAGCCACCTCCCCCAACCCAAAGGACTGGATCCAGCCTCCCTTACTGCCCCATGCCAATCACAGGTTGGGGTCTAACAGAAACCAAAGGTTCAGCACAGGAATCCACTCTTCTTCATGCCATCTCTTTGTCCCCTTTGCCTGCCTGCTCAGTCCCAGTATTGGATTTGGAAAGGAAGAGATTCTCATGATCACACAGCACCAGGATGAGAACCTACACCTCCTGATTCTCAAAACAGGATGTTCTGTCCCACTCTACATTGAACTCAGAGGACATCCATGAATGCAAGTTTTCCGAAGTGGGTCACTTTTTAGCTCTAGATTTGAGGAAATGATGGAACACAGACACTTGTAAAGTCAGAAAGTCACTTCTATCCTCTTCCTGTCACTCCTGTAGTATTAGCTCTGGAGTCAGACAGATCAGGGTTCCACCCCAGCTCTGACACCAGCTAACTGCGTGCCCTTCCACAATCGCATCTCTCTCTGAGCCTCAGCTTCCTCCACTCTAAAAGGTGAATATTAATATTCCTGAGTCCCAGGTGTGAGGATGAAAGCAGATCATGTGCATAAAGTACTTAGCCCATCCATGGTGCACAGTAGGCACTCAATAAATCTACTTTCCCCATCTGTTTTCTTCCTGTGGCTCAGTGTGGCAAGGAATTTAGTAAGCACTAGGGTCGTGTCTCTGTTGCTCATCCTTGTACTTCCACACAGTATTGGAGACATAGGAGGGGCTCCATAGATATTTGTTGGCTGAGGATGAGTATGAATAAATGGGTGAATTAATGAGTGAATGAGAAGTTTTCTGTTCTGATTATGCTGGGAATTAATGGGAGGTGTTAGGTTGTATAATGGCCTTTGGTAGTGTAGAATAAGTCACTGAAATGGAGCAAAGCAATCCTTTCTGTCATATTACCAAATCCAAGACAGTCCTCATCCAGGAATTTACTGGGCCAACCTCACTGTCGGGAAAATGCCTAAATTCTCAGGAGATGAGCAGTCTGCTGTGCCACATAATCTCAGCCTCTAATACTTAACACTATAAGCTCTGCTAATAACTCCAGGTCACTTGTTTAGGAAAGAGAGACAAGGATTTGAAAATTTTGCATATTAACATATATAATCTACCACCCAGTGTCGTCGACTCTGAGACCTAGATATTTCAATTCACTTCCCTCCTGCTTGCCCTCTGAGAACACAGTTATTTCAGGACATGTAAGTGAGGAGGGATAATTGCTCTATGGTTTCATTCTAGAACTTCTATTTCTTTCCATATAGAGCCAGTTTCCACACACATTGCCAAGATAGGCCCCTTCCCTGCAGGAAGGAACATTTCTAGACCTAAACATGAGCAAAGATATCCTTAAGTTTGAGTCTGACTCTCCCAGTGATCTTCTGTGACTTTCTGCAAATTGTATAAATTCTCAGTGTTCATTCATTCATTCATTCATTTACTCCCTGCCTTCTTCCACTCTCTTAATCCATGCTAATTTAATACTGAAACGTAGAGGTACTCTTCTGTGGCAGATTAAAGATGGCTTCTAAATCTTTGACCACCTTCCAGTCAAGAGGTGGGCTGTATGTGCTCTCTCTTTGAATCTGGGCATGCTCTGTGGCTGCTTGGACCAATAGAACACAGCAGCAATAATGCTGTGCCAGTTTCCAGGCTGAGGATTTAAGAAACCAAAAGCTTAGTGCTACAATAAACGTATGTGTGCATGTGTCTTTATAGCAGCATGATTTATAATCCTTTGGGTATATACCCAGTAATGGGATTTCTGGGTCAAATGGTATTTAGCAAAGACTTGGAACCAACCCAAATGTCCATCAATGACAGACTGGATTAAGAAAATGTGGCACATATACACCATGGAATACTATGCAGCCATAAAAAAGGATGAGCTCGTGTCCTTCATAGGGACATGGATGAACCTGAAAACTATCATTCTGAGCAAGCTATCACAAGGACAGAAAACCAAACACCATATGTTCTCACTCAAAGGTGGGAATTGAACAATGAGATCACTTAGACACAGAATGGGGAACATCACACACCGGGGCCTGTTGTGGAGTAGGTGGGGGGAGGGATAGCATTAGGAGATATACCTAATGCAAATGACGAGTTAATGGGTGCAGCACACCAACATGGCACATGTATACATATGTAACAAACCTGCATGTTGTACACATGTACCCTAGAACTTAAAGTATAATAATAATTTTAAAAAAGAAAGAAAACCTGTCATTTTTCATGGAATTCAGAAGAGGAATATGTGGACAGATTAAAAATATGGCCAGAACAGAAAAAAAAAGAAAGAAAGAAACCAGAAGCTTCTACTTCTTGTATTTGGGACCATTCTCTCTGGGAATTGTGAATGTCCTTAAAAGAAGTTCAAGTTCCCTGAGGCCACCGTGTTGGAGAGGACACATGTAAGTGCTCTTATCAATATCTCCACAAGCCTAGCTTTCCAGTCACTCTCCCAACCAGGGCACCAGACATGTGAGTGAAGGAGACACGATGCCGGTGGATTCTCCAGGCCCTGCTGTCCCAGCAGAAGCCTCATTGGTCAGCAATTAAGTGCCCAGGTGAGCCTTTTCCCAAATTCCTGACCCAAAAATCATGATCAAAATAAAATGGTTGCTTTAAGCCACTAAGTTATGGAGCAACATACTAAACAGCAATAGATGACCAAAACAACTTTTCTACAGGGAGCATCACAGCACATTGTGAATGAATCTAAAGGCATGTTTGCTCTTGAGTTCTTCTCGTTTGTTTTTCATTTGGGGAATTCGTATCTGTAAATAAAAATCCAGAGAGGAGACGGCACCTAGAAAGAAAGGGAAAATCAAACACAAACAGGCCGTTTTAAAAAGAGGTAATGAATAGCCAGGCATGGTGGCTCACACCTGCAATCTCAGCACTTTGGGAGGCTGAGGTGGGTAGATCACCTGAGGTTAGGAGTTCAAGACCAGCCTGGCCAGCATGGTGAAACCGCATCTCTACTAAAAAAAAAAAAAAAAAAAAAAAAAATCCAAAAAAATTAGCTGGGCATGGGCATGGTGGGGTGTGCCTTTAGTCCCAGCTACTCGGGAGGCTGAGGCAGGAGAATCGCTTGAACCCAGGAGGCAGAGGCTGAAGTGGGCTGAGATCACACCACTGCACTCCATCCTGGGTGACAGAGTAAGACTCCATCTCAAGAAAAAGAAAACAATAAGCAATAAGAAAATAAAAAGAGGTAATGAAAATAACTAATAAATATTATAGTATTTATTTGACCAAACTACAATGAAAGAAATGCAATATGAAACAAGAATGAATGTTCTTTCACCTGTAAAATTAGTAAAGTTTTTTTTTAATGATAATTGTCTGTGCTGGTGAAAGGAAGTGGAGCACTTTGGCCTCAGAGACAGCCAAAGGGAGTAAAAGTGGGTACAGTATTTCTGGAAAGAAAATTGACTGGTAAATTTTAGATCTGAGTATCTCTCCTCGAAAAATAATCTGACATGTGGACAAAGATTTATGCAGAAAATGTGTTCACCACAGTGTCATTCATAATTGTAAAATATGATGGTTTAAAAATACTTAAGTGTTGGATATCAGGGAACGGCTAAGTAAATTGAACTGCCTCCACAAGATGGAATATTGTGCCATCATTATAAATGATGCTTATGAAGTGTTCTTAACGACATGGAAAAATGCTTAATGATATAACATTAAGTAAAAGAGCAAGATAGAAAAAGGTTATAAAGTATGATTTCAACTACTTTGAAAGCATAAAAAGACTGGAAGGAAATACGATAAAATGTTAATAGTGTTTATCTGTGGGAGGTGGGATTATGGGTGGTTGTTTTTCTTATTTATTCTTTGCTGTATTTTCAACATTGGGGATGCATTATTTCTGCAATTTGAAGTGTTTTCTTTTTCTTTTAGCCAGAAAATGGATGGTCAACAGTGGTAAATCTTATGTCCAAGTTAGAAGGTATTGGGAGATTTTTAAGAGTCCCTGGGATTGAAAACCTGTGGTAATACAGATCTCTTGGGGTGAAGTTTACTTTTATGCCTGTCTATGATAGGAACAAGATTTGCTGAGTGCGTGAATGGTGCAAACACAGACTCTGCTTCCACTGCAGGGCTTGATTTGATAAATGAACGCGCCCTCACTCCCAGGATGTAGTTCTGGGCTCACCGTATGAGACTCATTTGGGACTGAGAAACTTAAAACCACTGAGGCAAATGAAAATAGGTCAGAATCCAGGTAAATTGTCCTTAGACTCAAAATAACAAAGTCTTTGAATTTCAGACACCAGGAATTGCTTCTGTGGCTCCTTGGGTACCTGTTTTTGTGGCAATTTCACACCATGTTATTTATGAAGAAATGAATGGGAAAGCAGAACTCCTCCAGTATGTAGAATTATAGAATTTGGGGGCTACAGGAGACATTCAGAATCATATTTCTAGTCCAAAGTTCTGTTTTACTCGTGAGAAACAGAAGCTCAGATAGGTGAGGGGCTTTGCACAAGGTCAGTCAATGAGTCAGTGCGGAGCTGGAACTAAAATTCAGGTCTCCTGTTAATGCACTACTCAGTGCTGCCTTCTTCTGGGCCTGGCTGGCATCAACTCACTCGGTAATATTTGGATTCTCTCTTTTGTTTATAGTCCGTATTTCCCATTAGGGCATGAACCTTATCTACCAAGTACATGGTAGGTGCTCAGTAAATATTTATTGAATGGAAAAATTGATGGGTAGATGGATGGATGAATGGATAATAGATGGACAAATGGACAAATGAATGGATGGACGGATGGACGGATGGATGGATGGATGGATGGATGGGTAGATGAGTGGATAGATGATAAATGGATGGATGGGTGGGTGGATGGGTGGATGAGTCAGTGGATGGGTGGGTAAATTGACAGATGGATGGATGGACAACCTGAGGCAGAATGGTATAATGAAAAAGCCATGGAGTTTAGACCATAGGTTGACCTGGAGCCAAATTCCAGCACTGCCACTTGTCAGTTGTGTAACCTCAAGCAAACGATTCAACTTTTTTTGAGTCTCAGGTAATTTTCTTATAAAATGGTGGTCATAACACCTCAAAAGTGTTTTGAGAGTTAAATTAGATGAGATGATATATAGTGTATTAAAAGATTTTGCTAAATTCCTGCCACCACAATAATTATTAATTACATGTTACCTTCTCTTCTCCTCCCATGAAAGCAAGTCTAAAGCATGGCTATTGTCACCTGAGTCTTGACATGGAGGTACCAGTTTTACACTAGCTTCAGATGTTTCTGTGTGATGAACTCAACTGCATACTCTGGGACAACGTCTTCTCATATTTTGTCCATCAAAATAAGTGTCAGGTCAATTCAACAGCATTTAAGTATCTAGGTTGATGCTAAGACCTAGAAAGGTCACAGAGAAAAACAACGGATGGTCTTTGTCTTCAAGTTTTTGTAGAGAAAGAACTGATATCTATTCAGACAATGAAGAAGTTTATGTATCAATGATTCCTCAGCTCAGGAGAGGGGTAATAATATCCTTAGACCAGGCACAGATGGCTATAAGACAAGGGCTCTAGTTCTGCTCAAAATCTCCCCTTGTACAGGAATCCCTTGGAGATATGCCCCATAAACTCAAACAATTAGATGTCCTGGCTGAGATGTAGCACCTGCCGTTTCCTTCTCACTCGGAGTATTGATCTGTGGATTCACCTTCCTCCAAGTTCAGTGATGATGTCAACACTTAAAAGGCCTCAAAGAAAGGAGAGCTCACTGTGTGGTGAGCAGCTAAGGATATCTCCTGGAAGAGGTGGCCCTGGGCTTAGAACAGGGACATACATACACACCACTTGTGCCTCCACTCACCTACCTCATCTAATCAATTATGGCACACCTTACACTGAACTCAGAACCCTTCTCAAACCCAGGGTTATTCCAATAGAAATTCAAAAAAAAAAATTACTAGAAAAGTCTCTACATTTCATAGTAAAGAAATGTATTTTAAAACAACCCTTTGGTCAAAGAATAAATAACATTTAAAATTAGCCAGGCTTGGTGGCTTATGCCTATAATCCCAGCACTTTGGGAGGCTGAGGCAGGAGGAGTGCTTGGGGCCAGGAGTTCAAGACCAGTCTGGGCAACATAGCTAGACCTCATCTCCACTTTAAAAAAATTAATAATTTTTAAAAATCAGCTGGGTGTGGTGGTGCACACCTGTTATTCCAGCACTTCAGAAAACTGGGATGGAAAGATTGCTTGAGCTCAAGAGTTCAACTGAGGCTGCAATGAGCTATGATTGCACCACTGTACTCCAGCCTGGGCAACAAAGTGAGACCCTGCTTCTAAAAGATAATAATAAAGTTTTAAAAAAAAATGAAAAGTAGAAAATACTTTAACTGAATGATAATGAAAATAGCAAGTATCAAAACTTATAGAATGCAGCTAAAACTGTGCACAGTGGGAAAATTACAGCCTTAATTGCATATATTAGGGGGAAAATACTCTTGCTTTCATCTCTTGGTTCTTGAAAACAAATTTTTTACAAAGAAAGGAAAAAGTCTGAACCTCAATGACCTAAGCTTTCATCTCAAAAACTTTGAAAAAAGACAGTAAAATAAAACCAAAAGAAGTAGGAGACAGGAAATAAAAAACAGAAATCAATGAAAAAGGAAACAAAGAATAATAGAGTTGATAAGCAAAGACAAAAGCTTATTCTCTGAGGACTAATAATATTGATAATCTCTGGCAAAACTCATCAAGGGAAAAACAGAGAAAAAGCATTAATAACCAATATCCAACATCAGTAATGACAAAGGACATTATTGCAGGATCCTATCAAAATTTAAAATATAATAAGAGAATGTTATAGACAACTTTGTGCCAATAGATTTGAAACTATAATTGAAATTAACAAATCCCTAAGAAAACACAGTCTAACAGAATTGACACAAGAGGGCACAAATAATGTATCTGTTACCAAACTTGAACCCATAATGGAAACCTTCCCACAAAGAAAAACCTCAGAGCCGCACAAGTGGCTTCCCTAGTGAATGCTGCCAAATACTTAAGGAAATAATGCCAATCTCACACCAACTCTTCCAGAGAACGTAAACTCTTCCCAACTCATTTTATAAGACCAACATACTCTTGATACCAAAACCTGACAAACAAATTATAAAAGAAAATTACAGACCAATTTCTCTCATGAATCCAGATGCAAAAGTTCTCAACAAAATATTAGCAAACAATGTAAAGAGTTGATCCATTTCTCCAATTCAAGACAGTTTAGTAAGTAAAGATGCTCATGGAATCCTAAATTTAGAATTGGGGTAAAATGAGGTCCTCTTTCTTTTTTTTTTTTTTTTTTTTTCTTTTTTTTGGTGTTTTGGTTTTTTGTTTTGTTTTGAGACAGAGTCTCACTCTATTACCCAGGCTGGAGCACAGGGGCGCAATCTCGGCTCACTGCAACATCCACCTGCTGGGTTCAAGCAATTCTCCTGCCTCAGCCTCCCAAGTAGCTGGGACTACAGGTGCGTGCCACCACACCTAGCTAATTTTTGTATTTTTAGTAGAGACAGGGTTCACCATATTGGCCAGGCTGGTCTCAAACTCCTGACCTCATGATCCACCTGCCTCGGCCTCCCAAAGTACTGGGATTACAGGCATGAGCCACCGCGCCCAGCCAAGCTCCACTTTTTCTACCAGGAAGCTGAGGATCCTAGAGGGTCAAAGATGCCATCACTAATATTTTCAAGTAAATGAAGAAGGAAAGAAGTAGAATGTATGAACAGAGAAATACATTGCTATTTTATGGGGAAAAGAAAACAGAGGGAAGACATTGCAGGCAAAATCTTCTGCAATTGTTCAAATTCCACCTTAGAGCAGAGCCCAGCATGCCTGGGAAAGGCAGAGTGAAGCTTATCGCACAGGTTTTCTGGGAGCCTTAACATCATTGTGTCTTAAAAGGGTGGGGAGCAGGGGAACAGAGAAGGAAAGAGACTTTGGGACTCAGCATTTTCATATCAGATAATGGACTTTAAGAGCATTTGGCTTATGACTGAATCTGATACCCTACACTCCCTCCCACCTCTATTCTTTCCACTGAACAAGTAAAAGTGCCTCTTAGCACAGCAGATTCAAGAGCAGAGATTCACTTGAGATGACTGTACCACAGTGTGCTCATCCCAGATTGGAGTAAAATGGTCTCGTCTCCTTTGAGTTGGGTCAACTGCTGAGATGATCAGGGATCTTCTGGAAAGAAGCAGGGGGACAGAGGCTGATCCACATCCCACACCTCTGCTCTGAGCTCTCAGGGAGACTGACATGAGATCAGTCACCATCACCGTGGGAGTTCACAGAAACAGTCAGCATAATGGAGAGAAAGCCAGTGGAAGGGGAGCTTCAAAGATGGAGACTCCAGCCTTCTCTTTCCCCATGGGAGTGATGGGGGCTCGAGGTTACCAAGCAACAAAAGGCCTTCTCTCCCCCTGCCACTCTCAACCGGGCTCCGTTGGGTGGAATATGGGCAGAGCTCAGTTCATCACTGACTTTATTTATTGAACAGGTTTTCTACCTGAATTCCTCACCTCCTTTCCAATCCTGAAACGAATGAGGTCATATGAAGTCATAAGTGCTCTTCTGAGCCTCCCCTATTCTCCAACTTTCCATTCATTCATTCACTCATTCAACAAGCACTTACCCAGCTGGTTGAAGTGGAAAGGGCACGAGCTTTAGAATTGTGCTATTTATGATTAAGTCATTTAAGTGAGTCACTTCCCTTCCTCTGAGCCTCAGTATTTACACCTGTAAATGGGGCTAACTTGAAAGACTAAGCCTGAAAGGTAGTAAGGATTAACTGTGAACTTACTCATAAAGTTTGTAATGCAGTGACTGGCATTTTATCAGTTTAATGCATGTTCATTTCTTTCCTCCCTATGTGCGGACTCTGGGTCTACAAAGGCGAATCAGATGTTTTTGCCTGACAAGAAGCTCGTAATATAATAAAGAAGACAAGAATATACACGAGAAATTTAAATGCCTGGATGAAAGACAGTGCAGTTTCACACAAATGTACCTGAATACTATGAGGGTGTAGAGAAGAGAAGAACTGAGATGCCCAGAACGAATCCTCAGAGTGCCTGGCATTTGAACTGGTCGTAAGGTTTTTGAGGGGGAGGGAGAACATTAATTTTGCCATTCAGATATAGGATGGGGATAGCACTCAGGCAGACAGTGTGGACAAATCACTGCAGCAAAACTGTGGAAGCAGGAAGGCCCAGGGCATGAACCAGGGTGGAGCAGGTGTGGTCTGTATGGTGGAGGATGTCAATGAAGAAGCGCAGTGGAGATGAAGCTGGAAGTCTGCAACGACTCTGTAGGGGCCTGAATGCCATGTTGGAAGTTTTGGGCACGTCTGGGTAAATGATGACATTAAACATGGACAATGAGGTCACTTAGGCTCTGCTACTAAGGTAATGTTTGAGGCCATGCCTTCCCTTCTCTTTGGATAGACACTGTAAGGACCGAAGTGCCAGGAAGTACTCCATGTGCCCCACTGTCACAGCATATCATTAACCCACCGTCACTCCCAGCCTCCACAGACTACTGACTCCTCTGTTTCCCAAAGGGAAACTCATTCTCAGCCATCTGTCACCCACAAAAGGGGACCAAGTCTGGGAGGTGGTGTGGGCCACGGGCTTGCCCACAACTCAGTGTCAGACTCTCCTGAGGCCCCAGGCACTGATGGTCACACCAGCAACCAGACAAAACAGAAACTGTCCTTCACCTGCTGAGCCTCCCTCTTAAATATCTCTGAAACCCATCAGCTTCTGCATCACTGCCTCCCTGCTGGTTCAGGCCCCCATCTTCCCAGCCAAAGGGTTCTATCCAAAACCTTTGGATTGTGACACACCCTGTGTGAAAGCTTCACTGGCTCCCATTGTCCAAGGACAAACCACAGACTTCTGTGCATGGACTTCAAGATGCTCCCAGATCTGGCACCTGCTAAAGTCACTCCTGCTATTCCCCAGCCCACCCCGATTCCCATCCGGCCAGACTGGACATTCTTGAGTAATCGGAACCCACTATATCCTCTCTCACCTCTAGACTTTCTGTGTCTTTTTCCCCACACCTGGAATTCCTTTCACTCCCTCTTAATTCTCACCCCATAACATTTCTCTTCACCCAGTGTGATAGGTTTGTGTTCCCTCAAAATGCATAAAGTTCTAGCCCCAGTATTTATGAAGATGACATTGTTTGGATATAGAAATTTTAAAAAGATACATTAAAATGGGGTCATTAGTGGGGTCCTTAATCCAACATAACTGGTGTCCTCATGAAAGGGAAAATTTGGAGAAAGGTACACAAACAGGGAGAATGCCATGTGAACCATCAGGGCAGAGACCAGCGTGATGAGTCCACAAGCCAAAGAGTGTCAAAAATTGCAGACAAACCACCAAAAGAGAAAAGATGTTTGGAACAGAGTCTTCCTCACAGTTCTCAGAAGGAACCAGCCCTGCTGACACCTTGATTTTGGACACTAGCCTCCAAAACTATAAGACTATACATCTCTGTAGTTTAAGCCATGCAATTTGTGGTACTTTGTTACAGCAGCCTAATTAGCAAACTAATACATCCCATCTACTCCTGATCACCTATCTGAACTCAGCTTAGAGTCCTTCCTCCAGGAAATTTTCCCTGACTCCCCTCACCCCCAGAGTGTGTTAATGCCTGAGCTCTGCACTCCAAAAGCATCCTGTCCTTCCTGGTGTGGTAGCACCCATCCCACTGCCTGGGCTTTGCTGGTGTGCTTGTTTCTCTCCCCAGTCAGTCCTGAGCACCGTGAAGGCAGGGCTTTATCTGTCTGCCAACCACTGTGTTCCAGAGCCCAGTTTGCTGCCCAGGACTGAAAAAGCCTCAATATGTGACCATTACATGAATGAATTAATGAATGAATGAATGAATGAATGAATGAATGAATGAATGTGTAGAGTCTAATAACAATCAGGGCTAAGATAATGTATTCAAAAAGAAGCAACCAGAAACTCAAATACTCAGTGTCCCCAAAAGTGTGGAGAACTCAGGTTGAACCGGGGGCAGCTCTGAAAGCTCACAGCAGGCTGAGAGGAGCCCTGTTCAGTCAGGCTCACCCCAGCCTGGATCAGGGTATTCTGCGGAGAAGAGTACAAAATGGTTTGGCGTTTTTGTTGTTGTTGTTTGTTGGGGGTGGGCAGGAGCCAATTCATGAAGGGTGGGGACTGCTGAGAGCTGGGTATGACAGCTGGAGCTGGATCCGCCCAAGAAAGAAGGGCTTCTTCTGGGTTCAATTCCAGCTTCAAATCACAAAATTGAGACTGTGGGAAATTTAACAAGACTCAGTCTATGGTTTTATCAACAAAATATTACAATGAAAAAAAAGAAAGGTGGAGAGGGTTCCTTCAGATCAAAGGCCACCTAGAGGCTAGCTGAGGAGGAAATCCTTTCATGCCAAGCACAGAAACCAAATCCAAGCCCTATGGATTGAGCTGAGTAAGTGATGTTTAGGGCAGAGTTGCAGCCTGGTGAGCACCCAGGAAGCAGACACCCTGAAGGGTGAGCTCAAAGCAAAGAACAATCCAGACCCCACCCACCAGAGCATGGATATGACGCCCACAGCCTGGACTGGCTGGGTGGGCAGGGCTGGGCCTCTTGAGGGAGGAAGGAGGAGCTGTGAGGGTAGGGAAGCTTCCTGGACCCTGGTTCCCTCTAGGCCTGCTGATGTTGATGCAATCACGTATGCAAGCAGCTGGGGCCACAGCGGTGGATAAGCACCTCCCAGCCAGGTGGTCACAGTGCTGCCTGCGAGTGCAGGTAGGAACTGCAGCCTGGGTGAGCAGAGTGGGTGCCTGACTTCCTGGGGGGACTCCAAGTGTGCTGGGGGCAGGATATGCTCAGTGTATTCTAAGCACAGAGAGGAAGCCTGTGTGGCCAGAAAAAAAAAAATAATAATAGAAGGAATTTGCAAGATCAGAGAAGTAGCCCGATGCCAGGTGCCAGGTTATAGGGAGCTTTGGCTCTGTGAAGACTTTGGATTTTACAGAGTGAGATGGAGGATTTTGAGCAGATGAATGTTATGATCTGGTTACATTGTAAGAGAATGACTGACTGCTGGGTAGAAAGAGACTGGAAGGGGTCACACTAATGTTCTGAAAAGCATATAAGCTCTGGAAAAACATTTGGGTTCAAATTTCTGCTTCATATCAGCAAAATCCAGACCGTGGGAAATTTGACAGGATGAATTACCTGGATTCATTTACAAAATAAGGCAACGAGAGAAAACAGAGATAGAGAGGGAAATTACGATTGAAATAAAGCTAAGTTATCAATCTATCACAATGTTTGATCCCAACTCAACTATCAAACCAGAAAGAGGTAAGGAAATGTGGACCTTGAGAGGGTGTTTGACATATTAGGGCATTATTGTTAGTTTCATTTAGGTGTGGTAATGCTATTTAAAGTCCTTATCTTTCAGAAATTCCATTTGAAATATTTACAGATGAAATGATATTTATGTTTTTGTTTTGTTTTGTTTTGTTTTTTTTGAGACAGAGTCTCGCTCTGTCGCCCAGGCTGGAGTACAGTGGTGCAACCTTAGCTCACTGCAAGCTCCGCCTCCCGGGTTCACGCCATTCTCCTGCCTCAGCCTCCAGAGTAGCTGGGACTACAGGCCCCCGCCACCACACCCTAATTTTTTGTATTTTTAGTAAAGGCGGGATTTCACTGTGTTAGCCAGGATGGTCTCGATCTCCTGACCTTGTGATCCACCCACCTCAGCCTCCCAAAGTGCTGGGATTACAGGCGTAAGCCACTGAGCCAGGTCAATTTTTTTAAATATACAGCTTTATTATTTGCATGCTGCGTGACCTTGAGTCTCAGTTTCCTCATCTATAAAATGGGCATGACAACACTCCATGGTAAAGTGCCTGGCATAGGGTAGGTACTCAGTAAATGGCAAGGGCTATGAGACCAGTCCTTGTCTGGACGGAGTCCCTCCTGGAACCCACATCTTCTCATTGACCCGGCAGCCCCAGGGATGGCCTCTCTGGGGGAGTCTCAAAGAAGAATCTGAATTCCAAGGGAGACCCACTGAGAACTCAGACTCAAAGTCTCTCCAGACCAGGGTTCCGGCCCCAGGATGACCCTCAGGCCAAGGCCAAGTCTGCCCCTAGAAGCCTCTCCCGAGCTCAGCCTCCCTATCAGAAAGTCAAGGCAGGAGGGTGGCTGCCTATCCTCCTCATACGAAATCCCCTAGATGGCAGCTCCTCCCCACTCCCTAGGACCCCATGCCAACCCACAAAGTCCCCCGGCCACATGGTGCAGCCATCCATGGGCAGCAGCCAGCCTGCTGGTGTGATTATAATTAAGTCGGTTTCCTGCATCCTCTGGGGGCTGCTCTGCCCTTTTCTCCCTTTGGTCATTTTACCTGTCATATGGTCCCCAGGGTCACAAACAATTCTCAGCATGGCTTTTGATTAAAATCCAGTGAAGCCGAAAACCAAGCCAGATTCACAGGATAAAAAAATGTTAGCCACTACCTCAGGGAAGTCAGCTTAATTCAGTGTTTGCGCCAGGAAAAGGATGGCATCAGAAGTGGGCCTTAAAGTCTGAGGTCTGACATCTTTGAGCACCTACCATACTCCAGGCCTGTGAATTACATTCTTTCACTTGATTTACCAGGAGTGAGTGGTCTTCATGTGTGCTTTTCTCCTGGGAGCCCCTAAAGTCAGAATAGAAACTCCAGACTTCTGAGCCCTCTGCTCCCTCTAACTGGGATGTCATTCCACTGTATCTCTGCCCTGAACATCACCTTTCCATGACAACTAAATGTGACAAACCCCAAGTCCAGCAAAAATCACCCCCTTTTCTCATCTCTCACCACCCACATCCTTTACAGTACTTACCACACAGCACGATAAGCCATACACATGCTCACCTCCCCCTCAATCCCCCGACCACAGATTCCTTGAAGGTAGCAGAGAAATAGGCATTTTTTAAACTGGAGAATGTCCAAAGGAGGGCGGGAATAGTGGCAGCCCATAAAGAGCAGTAGGAGGAACTGGGGTGGAGACAAAGAATAATAAGAAAAATAATAACTAACATTGTTAAATAATTCCGACATCCTAGGCACTGAGCCAAGTGCTTCGCCTTTGGCAGTACTTTCTAAAGCCACCCTTTTGCTACAGATGGAAACACTGAGGCTCTGTATTGAAGACGTTTCTTCTCTTGCACAAATGCTCCCAACAGAGATGAAATTGAGAGCCCAAGTTTAGCTAAGGGACACAATTGATCCCCTGCCCCACTTTGCTGATTATATCCCCAGGACAAACTAGCCAAGTTAGAAGGACATCTATTGTCAGGAGCAGGGAGGGGTTGCTGAAATAGTTTCACCTGCTCTTTTGCTTAAGTCAGTGGCCGCCATTTATTTTGGTAGTTAACACATTAATTTTGATAGGACACACTATGTTGTTCGGATTTCGTTGTATCAGTTTTAATCAACCAAATTATTATTTTGAAGTGCAATGACAAAATAATCTCTGGTGCTAATGTTTAAAACTCCCTCCTGATTTAAACTACAGCTTGTGAGTTTAAAAGAAGGCTTTACCCTTCTCTTTACCCCTTTTTACCCTTTTTCCCTCATTTTAGAAATGTTTCTGAAAGACAATTATTGAGAATGTGAGTTTCTTAGGAATGAAGTTGTCATGTGATAGCTGATGGGGCTGTAGCCTCCCCATTTTACAGATGAAGAAAACATCTAATAGGGCCAAGTGGCAAGACCATAGTCACCACCAAATTAGGGGCAGATTTGGGGTGTGAGCAAGCTGGGTATGGCACCAAAGCAAGTCATTTTTTCATTAGCAGTAAGAGCCATGTTCCCAGTGCCTAGCACTCTGCCTAGCACTCCCCATCCCCTGTCCCAGTGCTCAATCGATTATTAGAAGAATTAAGACATTAAATTATGAAATGACTGTTAGAATAATATAGAAATTTGGACTCCCAGGGAAGCACTCTTTTCTTCCTCAGAAACACCCAAAATGCCTCCAACACCCTTCTCCAGATCAGTTCGCATGTCAACTCTTTCCATCATTGTGTTAAGAAGGATTCTAAGATCTGGCCACCCAAGATTCCCAGCACCTGGTTCTTCAGTCAAACACTAATCCAGATACCTCTGTGAAGGGTTTTTGCAGACGTACTTGAGGTTGCTAATCAGTTGATCTTAAAGTAGAGATTATCTAGATGGGTCTAACAAAACCATACGAGCTACTTAAAAGTAAAGAGTTTTCTTTGGCTGGTAGCAGAAGGGCAAGTCAGAGACCCAAAGCATGCAGGGGATTGTATGCATGCTATTGGCTTGCAGATAGAGGGGACCATGTGCAGGAGCTGAGAGCGACCCCCAGCTGACAGCAGCAAGAAAACAGGGACTTTGATCCTAGAACCACAGGAATTAAATCTTGCCAACAACCTGGATAAGCTGAGAAGTGGGTTCTTCCCCAGAGCCTCCAGATAAGAGCCCATCCTTCAGACATCTTGATTTCAGTCCTGGAAGACCCTAAGCAAAGAACCCAGTCAAGCCTAACCAGATTTTTGACTTGTAGAGCTGTGAGGTAATAAATGGATGTTATCTTAAGCTACTAAGTTTGTAGTAATTTGTTACACAGCAAGAAAAAACTAATACAATCATGTTAAACTCTCAGCCCATTTGCTTTGTGTATGGCCTCACCTGGTTTGATCAGAAAACCAATTTATTCATAATAATTATTTACAGAGCAGGTGGTACAGGAAAGAATTTTTCCTGTTTTCCCAGAATTGGCAATAAGCATCACAGCTTAGAAAAAATGGTTGCTACAGACAACCTTAGTTCAGAGACCAGCCACTGTGAGCTAGTGGTGCTGGGGCTGTTTCCCCATCCTATGGACAGACGACTGGTGGGTACATGTTAGAAGTTTATGGGAACCCACAAAATTATGGCAATACAGTAAGTAACTTCCAAATCAGCAGAGACAAATAAGGGCATAAGAAAAACCTTATCATTCAGTTGGAAAATAATAAGGAGAGAGAACAAGATAAGCAAAGAAAAATACTGGTAAATAGAAAACATGGGTAAGAGTAAGTTTAAATATTAGTAACCGCATAATAGAAATAGACTATGCTCCACTGTTTAAAAAAAAAAAAAAACAGATATTCTCAAATTAGATTTATTTTAGCTTACTTAGACACACTTTACCAGCCTACCTAAAATATGAAAATACAAAATGATGGAAAGTAAAGAGGTCAGAAAAGACATATCAGGAAGCACCAGTAAAACAAAACTTCTATAGCAATTTTAGTTTCTGGCAAAACAGGAATTAAAGTATTAATTAAGAAAAAACAACAATTAACCTTGAAGATTCAGCAATCCTGAACATGTATGTACATAACAAATAGCCTCAATCTATGATGCATACATTTACAGAATTACAAGAAGAAATTAATAAATCATCAGTCTTGGTCACAAATGTTAATACACTTTTCTCAGAAACTGATCATTCAACTAGACAAAAAGCTAGAAAGTATTAAGATTTAAACAAATTAGGAATAGAAAGGGAGGAGAACTACATAGACTAGAAATTTAATAAAAACTTTAGATAATATTGGACATTTTATACTAATAAATGTGAAAACAAACGATAGTGTTCTGGAAAAAAATGAACATACTACAAAAATTCACTCCACAAAAGTGGAAAACATGACCACATCAGAAAAGAAAACTTAAGCCAGTATCATTTACATAAATGCTAAAAACTTAGATAACTAAATAACTTAAAAGTTTCCTAGGTTAACTAAAAAGATAAATAACTAAAAGTTCTTTTAAAAATTAAACAACTACCATCTTTAAAAACTAGAAGCTTTATTAACTAAAGCTAGCAATTTTTTTCTAATATGATTTAGTCAGGTAGTATTTATTCCCCTTATTTAAGGACGGTTTAACCTTTAAAATTCTACAAAGGTAATCCATCTCATCAGTAGGTTGAAGTATAGCTATATGATAACTCCATAAATGCAGAGAAAAGTATTTAATAAGATTGATGTACATCAAGATGAAGAAAATTCAGCAGGCAAGAAATAAAAGAAAACTTCAGTAATCGGCTTAAGTGTGTGTCTCTGAAAAACCAACAGCAAGTATCTCACATAATAAATATTAGGAGCAGCCTCTTTAAAGTTGGGACAAAACAAGGACATCCACTATCACTCCTTCCATTTAACATTGTACTGGAATTCCTAGCCAATGCAATAAGGCAAGAAAAATGTGTTATATAGTAAAATGCATAAAGATTGAAAAAGAAACAACATTGTCATTATTCACAATTGATACGTTTGCCTACACAGAAAATTCAAAATCTACAAATATGAAATTAATAAGAAAGTTAAATAAGGACACTAAACACAAGATCAATATATAAATGTCAACAACTTCATATACACTAGCAACAACAAATTAGAAGTGTAATTTTTTAAAATTCCCACTCATAATAGTGATAGAAACTATAAGGTTCCTAGAGTTTTAAGAAAAAATGATAAAACACTATTGATGACAAAAAATACATAAATTAATGAAGAAATGCAGCATTCTCTACAAGTGGAGACTCGACACCAGGAATGACCCCAAATAAATCTACAAATTCAAGGAAATTCCAGTGAAAATGAGCATTGAAATTTTTCACAGAACTTCACAGTCTCATTTTTTAGAACTTGACAATCTGACTATAATATTCACATGAATCAATAAAGAGCCAAGAATGGTGTTGAAATTTTGAAAGAGAATGATGAGAAAGACTTGGCTCAGATATCAACATTTCCAATAAAGCTAAAGTATTTTAAACAGCATACTATTCTCCCATGGATAAATGAATAAATCAGTAGACTGGAATAGAGAGCCATGTATATATATATATATAAAAAAATACATATGTGTGTATACATAGTATATATACACACACATATATACACACACATATATACAGCAGTAACATATATATAGCATGTATATATATGATTTAGTTGACATTTCCAATCAGTAAAAGGGAAATGGATTATTATATGTGAAAAGCAACATTTTAAACTTTTTTTCAATAGTCTTTATCTGTTACCTACAACTAACATTGTTACTTTTTTACAGCATAGAGTAATTTATGGCAAAAGAAGAAGAATATTTTGAAAATTAAGTGCACCATAGACAGTACACCCTGAGAGATTCCAGGGCTGCCTGCTTGTAAGGGTGAGGCAGAATTGATTGCTGCTGGAGAAATGCCCTTTCTGGGAGTTTGACATGATTAATTATAAGGAAGTGGAAAGAGGTGTTACCAGTAAACATGTTCTGGGTGCCCTTCTGGGTGCACACGTGCAGTCGCTGTACATGATGTTCATATGTTGCATGTCTCATTAGCATCTTAAATCTCCACCCAGAGGTGTGTTCTTTACTATTAGAATGAGCAAAAGGTCAGTTTGAGGACAGGTAAAATCAAAATGCACATGCTCTCTAGAAGGGAAAGTCCCTACTGAAGATAGCGGGTTTCAAATGACTCCAAGTGCTCCACATCTTAAAAGTGGTCCACAAAGCTGGAACACTATCTGTTCCTGAGGGATCAGGTCCCATCTGTGTCTCTGAGACACTGACGAGTCAGGCCCAACTTGAGATGAGCCTAATGATCTCAAGTGTAAAATGCCTAAATCATCAGCAGCTTCAGGCTGCATTTTGGAACTTGTCCACTGAAGAAAATAGCTCACAAGACACATGCCTAGGAAATGGGGTTTTCTCCTTTGCTTTTAGCAAGTCCTGTGCAGTCCAATAATGAAGCTTCCTGATGCCTCAACTTTCACATTTGTGGAAAAGGCGCCAGTGCATGTGACGTTTCCACAAAACCACTGCCCTGCAGAGCTCTGAAGTTGGTGCAGGCTGAGCACGTTACGTGCTCTGGCTAGAGACAGCAGAGGGCTGCGGTACAGTGGACAGTGTCTTGGACATCAGGACAGTTTCCATAGCAGTTTAGGAAAGAAGGCAACTCCCTCGGCTGGAGAAGACGCAATGCTCTGGAAAGACCCCTGGGTGCAGGAGAGAGAGGAAACAGAACAGGGGCAATGGGGTGAGGACAACCAGCCAGATTTGAGCAAAGGCAAGGTATACTTTGTAGCATAACACTCCCCACAATGCCCAGCCCAGACCTGCCCTTCACGTCTCTATCTGTACTCACTCTCCTTGGCAAGGGAGCGGCATGGAATCAGCCCTAACATTGCTATTGATGAAACAATGTCTGAGACTTGTTTGAAATACCCTAGAAAAAAGTGGGAGAGGCAGGAGAAAAACAGATGAAGCAAAGTGGCATTAAGTTGATGGTTGTTAAAACTAAGGGAAAGGGATGTGGGAATACCTCGCTTAATTCTCTCTACTTCTGAATGTCTTTGAAAATTATTGTAATGATGGGGTTTAAGATTTAGAAGAGAATATATAAAATATTTTTGACCCTGGGTAGCAAACAGTTTCTTAAATAAGACATTAAAGGCACAATTCGCAAAGAAAAAAATTGACAAATTTGACTACATTAATTTTTTAAACTAGTGTATGACAAAGAATGTCTTAAATAAAGATAAAAGATGTGCCCCAGACTGGGAATAAATATTGTAATGTATATAACTGACAAAAGATTAGCATGCAGAATATATTAAGAACTCCTACAAGTCAAACAGCCCAATTAAAATATTGGCAAAAGATTTTCAAACAGTTCTGTAAAGAGGAAGCCTAATGGCTAACATAAACATAAGATAATCAACCTCATTGTTAATCATAAAATGCACATTGCAATAAGATCCCCTTTCACACATCAGACTAGCAAAAATGAAAACATTAGATAATACTGGGTGTTGGTGAGGAGTAGAGAAACAACTCTCATACATTTCTTATGGAATATTAAATTGGTACAACTTTTTGGAGAATAATGTGGCACTATCTTGTAAATTCAAAAATGTTCATACCCTGCACCCCAGCAATTCTGCTGTGTTTGTTCATGGTCCCTTGCATGCAAAACTAAGATGATTTCTAAGGTATACCTAGAAATAGAATTGCTCGAATGTATTAGATATTGCCAAATTTCCTACCCAAATTAATGTGCCATTATACTACCAACGACACTTAAGTTTTTCAGTTTCTATATTTTTTTGATATATATTAATCTATAATAGATAAAAAGCAATTTTATTTTTATTTTAAATTTCATTTGTTTAATTATGAGTAAGTTTGTGCATCTTTTCAAACATTTATTGTGCATTTGTATTCCTTTTTCTGGAAAGATCCTGTTTATAACCTCTGCCCACTTTTCTCTTTTGCTCTTCCTTTATAACTTTCAAAAACTTCTCTTAATAAAAAATGGTTCTCTCAGATTTTTGCAAATATTTTCACCATTCAGTGTTTGCCTTAGACTTATATATGGCATTTTTGCCATGCAGAAGTGTTTTTAATTATATTTAATGCATTTGTCTATCTTCTCTCTTTTTTTTTTTTTTTTTTTTTTTGGCTTCATGGTTATATACAATGCCTAGAAAAACAATTGTTATGCCAATATTCTTTTAATTTCACCGATGTCTACATCTAGTACTCCACGGTTTCATAATTTACATTTAAATCTTTATTAAATTGCAATTTATTTTGCAATTCAAACAAGTGAAGTAGAAATACAGCTTGCCCATCCTCTACCACCAATGACCAGCCAGTAGACCCAATACCATTTATCCATCTTTTCCATACTCTTTCAAATGCTAACTTATTAAATGCCAGATTCCTTCATGTTTTTTAATGTTTCTGGACTTTCTATCTATGCCCTATATCATAGTATTTTCATCAATATCATTGTAAAATATGTTCTGATATCTCATAGGGTTAGTCCTCACTGCCAATGTTCACATTATTCCTGTCTTTTCTCATATGGTCTCATTTCCATATGAACCTTAGAATTATGTTGTCATTACTTACTATTTTATTGATTTCAAATTGAATTTATAAGTAAATGTAAGGAAAATTACCAATTTTACAATATTAACACTTATTATTCCAAACAAGGGGTGCCTTTCCATTTAAAAGTTTTTTGTTTGTTTGTAGTTATTATGGACTGAATTATGTTCCTCCCCACCCCCCCACCAAAATTATATATTGAAGTCCTAACCCACAGTACCTCAGATGATGACTATATTTGGAGATGAGATCATTACCGAAATAATTAGGGTGAAGACGTTGAAGAGAAGATGGCAAGCCAAGGAGAAAGGCTTGGAACAAATACTTCCCTCAGGGTCCTCAGAAGAAACCAACCCTGCCAACACCAAGGTCTAGAACTTCTTCTAGCCTCCCGAACCATGAGACAATAAATGTTTGTTGTTCAAAGTACCCAGGCTAGGGTACTTTGTTATAGCAGCCCCAGCAAATTAATACAATGATGGTAACTTTTCAACATCTCTTCCTGATCCACAAAAACCATTTAGAAAGTAGGTAGAGTTGACTGAACTGGGTTCAAGTCCAAAATCTACCATTTACCAGCACTAAATGTCTTGTCTAAATCATTTACGTTCTCTGTAACTCAGTTTCTTCATCTGTAATATGGGGTGATCATCCTTTGTAGGTCATCTGTGAGGACTAAATGAGATAATGTAGAAAATGTGTATGGAATATGACCAGTTTAATGTAGGAAATGTGTATTTAGTGACCAGTTGGGTGAGGGAAAGGAAGGCCCTAGAATCTCTCTCAGTGGGTGACTCAACGGAGGAAGATACCATTCAGTAAGACATGAAACCCAGAGGAGAAGCAGGCTTGAAGACAAGATGATAAGGTCAGTTCCAGACATGCTCGTGCTGAAAGACCTGAGGGACATGGTGGAGCATTCCAGAAGGAAAACTGAGGGGAGAACTGAGCTGGAGACATAAGCAGGAGAGTTGACTCCACGGGAGTGAATGAAGCTCCTCACGGAAAGGATATGAAGTGACAAGAGGGAAAAGACAGACAGAGTCCTGAAGGCCACCAGCACCCAGAGACTCCCTAAGGAGCTCACACTAGCAGAATACATCCTGGAAATACTTCCTTATTTTATAGTACTTGAGGGGGCAAGCATTGTAATCACAACTGTTTCCAATTTCTTTGTAAAGAGTTGAAGGCTTTGTCCTTGTTGCCCAAGTCAGCCTCCAGCATCCCTCTCTTCTATTTGTTCTCTTCAGTTATTGTCTATAGAAGTGGTCCTCAACCTTTTGGGCACCAGAGACTGGTTTCATGGAAGACAATTTGTCCATGGACTGGGGTGAAGGGTGAATAGTTTGGGGATGATTCAAGTGCGTTACATTTATTGTGCACTTTATTTCTATTATTATTACATTGTAATATATAACAAAATAATTATACAACTCACCATGATGTAGAATCAGTAGGAGCCCTAAGCTTGTTTTCCTGCAACTAGGCAGTCCTATCTGGGGGTGATGGGAGACAGATCATCAGGCATTAGATTATCATAAGAAGCATACAACCTAGATCCCTCACATGTGCAGTTTACAATAAGGCTTGTGCTTGTATGAGAATCTAATGCTGCTGCTAATCTGACTGGAAGCAGAACTCAGGAGGTAATGTGAGTGATGGGGAGCGTCTGTAAATACAGATAATGCTTAGCTCACTCACCCACCACTCACCTCCTGCTGTGCAGCCCGGTTCCTAACAGGGTCCGTGGCCTGGGAGTTAGGGACCCCTGGTCTATAGCAAGCTCAGTGCCAAGGCCTCCACCACACTTGCGTCCATTTCTCGAACACCTACCCCCAAGTACTGACCCAGCTCTCTTTCATGGGTTTCCCACAAATCCCCATTAAAGTAAAATAACAAAATCTTTCTCCAGCCAGAAATGCTGAAGGTAACTGACAATACCCTTACAAACACTAAAAAATCTTCTCCCTCAAAGACGAATCCAGTCTCTTATTTTCATTTTAAACTTCGATCTCCTCCCCAACCCCTTTCCCCACCCCTTCAGCCATGAATTCATGACTCCAGCCTGGATAGCTCCTGACTGAGCACGCCAATGGTTGCAGCCATAGAATCTGAATTCATGGAGCCAAGTGATAGGGAGCCCATCAGAGTGATTATGGATACAGACCTGGGTGTTGGAAAGATCTGAGTTTTATCCCACTGCTGTCATTTATCAGCTGTGCAACTTCTAGCAAATTACCTCTTGTCTTAATCTGTGCTGCTATAACAAAATACCCAAGGACCAGGGTAATTTGTAAACAACAGAAATTTATTCCTCGCCCTTTTGGAGGCTGAGAAGTCCAAGATCAAGGCACAAGCAGGTTTAGTATCTGGTGAGGGCTCAGTCACAGCTTTCAAGATGGCACCTTGACTTCTGTGTCTTCCAGAGGGGACAAATGCTGTGTCCTCACATGGCGGAAGGTAGGAAGGGCAAATAAAGACCTATCTTAATTTGCTACAGACTCCTTTATAAGGTTGCTCATCCCCTAACTCCCTCCTAAAAGGTTGCATCCCTTAATATTGCTGCATTGGAGATTGTTTCAACATGAATTTGGAAGTGACACAAACATTCAAATTGTAGTGCCTCCCCTCTCCAGACCTCAAATTTGTCTGTAAAATGGGAGTAAAAGTAGAACATTCCATTTAGGATTATTATTAGAATTAAATAAAATAACCATATTACTCAGCATACAATAAGCCCTAGGTAATTAATAAGCCCTAGGTAGCTTCTTTGTTCTATCCCTAAAAGTTTGGGCTTCAGTCTTTACAGTACATTCCCTCACTTCACAGAGACAATTTAAAGACTCCATTGACCTTGGGAAATCTGGAATTTAATCTTGAACGTGTAAGGAATGCTCATGGGTTTGGAATCAGAAAAATTCAAGTGAATTCAATCTACCTCACAAGTTTTGATATCTCTAATTATGCTTACCTCCCATGGTTAAAGTAGATAATAAATGAAAAGTGCCTATCTCAATGTCTGGCAAAGAGTAGGTACTTACAGCTGAAATTTCAATCAGCTTGAAAAGACAGTAGAAAGAACTTTGAAAGTTCTATGGGAAAAAGAGCTAAGAGGGAGCACATAATCCCCAGAGAGAATATAAAGTATTAAATAGATGATTCTTTTCAGTATGGCTAAATTTTCAATGTAAACTTTCAACTTTCAACATAGCTAAACTAAGTTAAGTCTCCAAAAAATAATCAGCCCAGTTCATTAAATCAGGCCAATTCAACATGGGCCAAGGACAGTTTACATGGGTTTTGTTTGGCCTTGGATGTTGGCGTCCCTTCAGCAGAGTTACAGCAGCATTTGCTGCTTCTATTAAACAAGAAGTTGTGGAAAACACAAGTGGGGCAGAATGGGGGGCTGGGTGCAGAAAGAATTTTTTTAAACAGGAAAGAAATGTCATTTACAGAGCAGTATCAGGCATCAGCGTTGCAGGGAACAATTCGGATGGGGCAAATTAAGCGACTGTTCCCATGATGAACTGTCGCTGCACAGTCAGTCATGTGACGGTAAATCTGGGTTGAGTGGCAGCTGTGTTAACAAACTGGAGAGAAGATTGATGCCCATCCGAGGCCAAGAAATGCACAATCAAAGTGAAGAGCTCTTTCAGCCCTGCGCCAGTCAGAGTATAAATATGTATCACTGGCTTCTAAAGTGAGTTATGATTTCATTCTCCTACTGGTACCTGAAATCTAGAGAGGGCATTTGTCTAGTCCCTGTATCGGGAGTGACAGGTATAGCAGCGTGGTCACACGGGGGAGATAGCTGCTTGGCAGATAAATCAGGCACAGTGAAGGGACCTGTTGTTATCAATTTGATCTTGGGGGAAAAACATCTCCGTGTACTCAGGCAGTATTGTCAGTGCATTGAACGGGTCCTTCCTTTACTGAAGCATTTGCAGGCATCGTTTTCTCCAATCTGTTGCATGCCTGGATGAACTAGTGTGCAGCTTTCAATTTCTACACTTCACACAAGATACTGTCTGGTTTGCCCACTAGGGTGTAAACACCTTGAGGACAGATCCATGTCTGATGCCTCTGTGCTCCCATCTTTAGTACAGGAGTTACCATGGTTTGTTCTTTTGAAATGAACAAAAAGGTCAAGCCTGAAATCTAACCTCCACCAGCAGTAGAGGAAACACCTGAATAACAGCTGCAAGAACACAGGGATGATTTTTCCGGGTCTCTGTGATAAGGTCCTTGACCTCTGAGTACATCTTCAACATGCAGGCTCATTTCTCCTCATTCTATTTACTGTCATCAGGCAATTTTCCCTTCTGAAAAGGTTCCTTTCTGGGGCTTCCCATCTAACCACTGAAGTAACAGATTCCAAATCTCTATCTGCAGCTGAGATCCTTCTCCTGGGCTCCAAATCCATATGTCCAATTTTCTCGAGGATCTTTCCATCTGCATATCAAACTCAGCCTATCCAAAGTGGAGCTCAGCACCCTGCATCTCTTTTTCCCACATCTTTGACATTGACAATAATCAATGACATTGTCACTGCCCCAACTGCTCAAGCCAGAAGCCCAGCAGGCATCCTTGGCGCCCCCACACCATGACATGACAACCATGATGAGTGGACTCTAACAAGAAGTTAGACTCTTGTTTGAGTGGAGTGAGTCCTGGCTAGGACACTCCTCAGAGCTCATATTCCTGAGATTTTTTTTCCCCTGTATGTTGACAGAGTGGACTTTGCAAGGATGAAGAGTTGATTGTATCCAGTCTCCAGAAAAGAAAAAGGATTGAACCAAATGAGTGCTTTCCAAGCTGGCTCTACAGATGTCTTTATCTGTAGATGGAGAAACTCCATACTAGATGATCCTTTGACTTTGAGAAAGGCTGCAGACCTTTCCTCTGCTCCCTAAGGCCAACTCCCAGGAGGGAATTCCTTGGAGCCTCATGTGCTCCCTGTCTCCCATACGGCATCCAGAGACAGAACTTGAGGCTCTGCTCTCCTTCACCCAATGGTAGAAACCCAAAAGTTAACCCTGAGAAGGGACCAGATAGAGGGAGAGAGAGTAGCCCCACAAGACACTGTTTGGACAATTTCAGCATCAGCACATTGCGGTCAGAGGCAAGGGGCCCCCAGAAAGACCACTCCCTCCTAAACCCCTCCGTTTTTTTCACGAGGAAAGCCTGTGACTGGATGCTCATGTAATCAGGGTTGAGACCAGCTGAGCGTACACAGGCTTTGGAGTCAGACAGATTTTTGGTCAAACACCAGTTCCACTGCTTACTCACTGTGCAACCTCAGGCCAGTCATTTTATCTCTCCGAGCTTCAGTTTACTCACCAGCAAGACAGTCCTGCCTCACTGGGCTGTTGTGATAATTAAGTGTAGATATGTACAAGTACTCGGCCCAGCGGCAGAAACATAGCAGATATTTGGTAAATGGCAACTGACTTCACTGATAATCACAATCATCTTTCTGTTTTGAATTCTGAGTCCTTCCATCCCTTGAAAGACTGTTTCAAGTCCTTCTCTTCCCTGAAGCCTTCTTGGATAACTTCTGTCCTGGTCATCTGACAAGGAATTGGCACTTTCACTGAGCGATTTGCCAGGCCAGGAGCTGGGGAGACAAAGATGACACACACACACAACTCCTGCCTCTAAGCAAGTTATGTATGGTCCTAAGCAGAGGTCAAAGCCCCTAGTCACCACTTCTTCACTGTGTAAAGTTCACTCTCCTGAGGCTCAGATTTCTCATCGATACAATGGAGACAATATTCCTTACCATCATCGGTCGTATTGAGTATGGACAAAAGCTGGCAGGCAGGCAGGGAGTGAGGAAAGGAAAGGAAGTGTGTACAGGGAGGGAGGAAAGGAGGTAGAGTCTAGAGGGGAAGAAAAAAGGGAAGTGTAAAGACCAATGCACTCTGAGATAGGAACGAGTGGATGAATGGATGGGTGAAATAATGAACCATGTTTCTCCCTGCCATCTCCAGGTCCCACAGTCAGCCTCTGTTTGGCCCACATGCAGGATACCTGCTGCCTCATCTTCGTGGAGAGAGATTTCCTTTTCCCTCTCTTACAGCCCAATTTTCAATGAGGGAAACTCATTTGGAGGCCGCTGCTCTGAGAAACAGCATCATCGGACAGAGAGCCCGCACCTTCACCCATTTACAGACATTAATAATACATGGCAAAAAGCTGCCGCTTTATTTTATTTTGTCCTCCAAGTCAAGCTCTTTAAATCAAATATTTAAGGAGGGAATATTTACTCACACATCCTCCAGGAAGCATTTCTGGTCTTAAAGGCAAATGTGCACCACAGCAATGGAGGGCTGGCAGGTAAAATTGTGGAGTAGTAACTCCTTTTACTCTCACAAAAACCCTGCAAGGTGCTGCATTTAGCATCACCATTTTATAGATAAGGAAACTGAGGCTCAGAGAGGTTACATAAAATGTCCTAAGGTGAGTCAGCCCCTGAGCAGAAGGGCATGGATTCACACCCATGCAGTCTGATTGGAGGCCACAGGATTCCTGATTCATGGTACTACCTCACACCCAGCCTAGCTGTGAGGGATAGGAGGCTGAGACTGATGGGTGAGCAGGCATTAGCTAGGCTCAAGGTGGGTACCCATCCTTGCTGGGGCATGGCACCCACCTCTAGGAAAGTGAATGAGCATCCCATGTACTTGACATTACCCAGAGACAGTCAAGTGCAGGAGGTTCAGAATGTCTGCAGTGTGGGTGGGAGTGTGGTAGGAAATGAGGTCAGAGAGAAGCTGGGTTAGAACTGGAAAGACATTGAACACCAAGCTACGGAGGTATGGCTTTATCTTTCGGGCAATGGGAAGCTATCAGAGGGGTAGACGGGTTCAGATTCGTGCCTAAGTGAGCAGTTTAGGAGGCTTTGGGGACAATGGATTGGGGTGGGGGAATATGGCAGCAGGGATGTTGGTTATCATGATTTTGAAGCACTCCCATTTCTTGAGAACCTACTGTGCCAGGTCTGTAATGCATTTTCTCTCTAGCCTTCCCCCTGCAAGGCAGGCATAACTGTCCGCATTGAACAAATGGGGAAGTACGAAGGGCATGCCCTGGGGGAAGCTCCTTCTGTGAGGCAGCAAATTAAAGCTGCTTCTCTGTCCCCTCCCAGGCCAGCCCCTTCAGTGACTCATGGCCACCCCTAGTGCCCTTCTGAAAACCAAGAACTGACAGGGATATTTGTTCCCTCACACCTGCCCTCTGTGGGTCCTTCTGAACACCTACTGTGTGCAGGTCTTACTGTGTGCAGGTCTCGAACCAGGCTCTGGGTAGGAGTCTTGGGCAAGACACAATTACTGCTGAATTAACTGAAAGGAAGCAGATCACTCTGAATCCTGGGCTTGCAGCCCCAGTGCCATCCCCACCCCCAACTCCTGTCCTGGGCTCTCTAAGCAATTACATCCAGGCATATTAGTGGTCGCCAGCTAAATGCTGAAGTATGTGTTTCCTGCTATAGGATCGCTTATCGCTGACTCTGCAAGGCCTGCTCTAAGTGCTCAAGAGCAGGGGAAGGGGCCTAGTAAGAGGGAGGACCAGCTCAAGAGTAGACTGCAGCCCTCCCCCCATGGAGCTCAGAGCCCCTCATGTTTAAAAAGCAAGAGCTTCTGGAAAGGATTCAGGGTTGGGGGAGTCATGTTTAAATGCACTTTTAAGAGGCATAACATCAGACAATCTTTGCAAGCCACAAATGGAGCGAGGGATGGCCAGGGAAGGGAAGGGGGTCTGGTTAATGGAACAAACAGGAATTGGAGTAGAGAGCAGAATAGGGATTGTGGAAGAAAGCCAAAGCCCCTTTTTGCTTGGGACTAAGATGTCTCAGAGGGATTCCCGGTCTAAGGGACCAATCAAGTTCCATTCACATCCATATCCACAACATTTATTGAGAATCTACCTTGACATCAAGGTCACCCGGGTGGCTGCCAGGATCGCCTTGCAGCTTTGAGAATCAAATGACATTAGCTCTGACTCCCGACTCACCGGGCAGGTCAGAGACCCAAAGTCACCTCCTGCCTCCCCTGGGCCTTCTGAGTGTAGGATTTAGATTTCTCCTGGTCTACTCCGGCTCCTGGTGTGTTTATCTGCTGCAATGACTCTGCTCGCCAGCTGCACACATGGTCCCTTTTCCACGCAGCCTCACCCACACTGGACACACCCTAACCTCCTCTCCCTCCCCGACCAGCATCCCTGCCCCAAGAGGCAGGGAAGGAGATAGGGAAGCAGACTTTGCTGGCAACTGGCAGAATTCCCAGTCCCTTCCTGCACACATATCTTCATCCAAGACCCTGCCCTAGGCCTCCTCTCTTCCTGTGTGGTCTGGTCCCAACCTCTGTCTCCAGCCTCATCACAGCCCATCCACTCTCTTGCACCCTGAGATCTAGCCACTCGCATATTCTCCACTACCTTAAATGTGCCACACTCCTTCCTGCCTCAGGACCTTTGCACAAGATGTTTTCTCTGTCTGCAAGGCCCTTTCTCTATTCTTCCCCTGAAGAACTCCCACTCAGGTCTCAGCACAAATGTCACTTACTCAGTGAAGGATTCCATGACTTTCCCAAGCTAAATAATATTTCCCTTCCCCTGTCCACCAGTGTGTGCTATTCCTTCACTATTCTTTCGCTTTATTGCATGTATTGCTTTGTGTGTGTGCATGTGTCTGTGTATGTAATGTCTCTCCCACACCAGACTGCAGGCTTTGTGATGGTGGGGGTCACATGTCTAGTAGACACTCAACAAAATGTGTTGAATGAATGAATGGTGTGTATAGGATATATAAGTAATTTAAGAGGAGTGATAAGTATCTCTAACACATTGAAGGAGGCTTCAGGAAGACGGCAATGCCTAAGTAGGGTTTTGAGATACAAAAAGTACTCACTGGAGGGCTCAGATCAGAGAGCAGGTGCTGACACTCTGTTCTTCAGAAAGAGAAGAGCTTGAAGCCACAGAATAGAATGGGTGTTTGAGGGAAACACACTGGGTGTGGTCTGCCAAAGGAGTTAAATGCAAGAGAAAAGGGGATGAGGTGAAGCTGGAGATGGGCAGGAGATGAAGTTAGAACTTAATAACCAGACAATGAGGCAATGGGGAGCCATTGAGGGACTGTGAGCAGGAGAGTGATGGGATTGGAGACCTGGTTCCACTGTGGAGGGGAAGTGGCCAGGGAGGGCTGGGCTGGGGACTGCCATCGGATGGCTGTTGCAATGGCAGGGTAGCAGGTAATTGGGAGACCAGGATGTGTGCACTAGGGTGAGGGTTCACCCAGGAGGAAGACAGACTTGCTGGAGGAGATAGATGACCTGGTTTGGGACATGTTGAGTGGAAGGTGCCCATAGTCATCCCAATGGAGATGTCCATGAGGCCATAGGATCTGTGGATCAGGAGCACCAGTGAGGCACCTAGGCCAGAAATGCCAGTCTGGGAAGCCAGCTTGAAGGTGGCAGGTGGAGCCAAGGGCATGGGTGAGTGGACAGGAAATATATCCAGAGGGATAGGGCTCCCTAGCTCCTTCCAGCCCCAACAATCATTGATTTTATGAGCACTGGAAGCTTGGTTTGAGAGGGGAAGGGGAGGAGTAGAGTTCATGCTCTCTGCTCCAGATAGAGGAGCCGGAGGGAGCAGAGAGACGGAAGGGGCTTATTATCCTCCATCTCCTTGCACCAGGCATCACTCAGATTGGCATCTGATTGCTGGCACTAATGAAAAGGCCTGCCTGCAGCCTGGCAGCCTGTAATCAGGGGCTCACAGGGTTGGGTTGGGCTGCCAAAGGCCGCTGGCTCTGCCCTCCACCCTCTCAAAACCTGGTAAAGGTTTGAACCTGATGCGTCTTCAGTGGCATGTGACTGGTCTGCAGTGAGGATTTTCTTCCCAGGCGCTGGCCCTTCAGAGGGACACTGGCCAGTGGAGTTTTCACTAGCAAAGGTTAGAATCTATGTTTCATGAAGGACAAGAATAGAACTAGGGTGCTGAGGTTGAGAAGAGGAAATCACAAATCCCAAAAGGCTTCCCAGGGCCAGGAGAGGAAATGTGAGGGGCAGAGGGTGGGGGGTGAAAGTAGAGAGCTCCCTGTCACAGTGAGTGAAGGATATCCTGCTATAGAGAGAATCCAAATCTTGAAGAAGAGGTAGACTAAGGTGACTCTTGGGGCCCCTTCTCTCCCTTGGATTCTAAGTCTTTACAATTCACATGCAATGTTTTCTCTGGGTATCCATTATTGCATCTGATCCCCAAGGTCCAGAAAGTTCTACCTAGCATTTCAGCATATCACCTCAAACAGTCTCAGCTACATTTGCCCACATTCCTGTAGCTACAAGCATTCTGGAGTCACACATCCCCTCTAACCCAGTCCTTCCAGCCCCTCCCTCTTTGCCCCCAAAGTGTCCCCCCACTGTCCCATCAGTGTGGTCATATGCAAGTTGCTTGACACTGAGAGAATGGAAGGTGACAGCCCAGATTTCAACATTAGGCAAAAGCTAATCAATCCTATCAGACTCAGTTAATGCAAATCTCTTGTGCTTCTAGCCACAGTTTTCTGCTCAGTGTTACTGGTAACCTCTGGGAAGACTGCTTGGCCATGACTGCCCTTCTTTAAGTCACAGAGAATAATTCAAGATCTTTATAGGAAGGAGTTTTGTTGGGCTACATTTTCATCTTCACAATGGGGTCCTGAGCTTGTGGTGTTTCACCTACATGGCTGGACTGAGCTACTCTGGAAGATGCTTGTGGGTTTGACCTGATAGCCTCTCCTACCTACTGCCCCTTCCCTTTGGCCATGGATGTACTAGAGGCCATGGGAAAAGCTCAGTGACCACACATGAGCACTGGCTCCCCCAACCAGCGCCCCAGGAGGCAGGAGGCAGGCAGACAGGTGTATGTGCCTCTGACTCAAGTCCACTCGCTGCCATCTTAGAGAATTTAGACCCCCCAGTGGCTGCTGAGGGGTAAAGTTACTACATCATGGGAGCAAAGTTTGGCCTGTAGGAGAAGGAAGCCAGTAGAGAAATGCTTCTGCCTTCTTCCCTCGGGCAAACTGAAGCTATAATAGACCCTCTGAAGATGTCTTGAAGCTTTTATGAACTGCACAAAACTAGTCAACTCAGTAACGCACTCCCTTGGATTGGTAGAACTTCTCTCTTGCCTCACTGCCCTTTACCCCGTTTTTTTTTTTTTTTTTTTTTTAAGACAAGGTCTGACAAGGTCTAGCTCTGTCATCCGGGTTGGAGAGCAGTGGTGACATCTCGGCTCACTTAACCTCCATGTTCCGGGCTCAAACCATCCTCCCATCTCAGCCTCCCAAGTAGCTGGGACTACAGGCATGAGCCACCACTCTCAGCTAATTTTTGTATTTTTCACAGAGACAGGGTTTCACCATGTTGCACAGGCTGGTCTCAAATTTGTGAGCTCAAGTGACCCACCCACCTCAGCCTCCCAAAGTGCTGAGATTACAGGCATGAGCCACTGTGCCTGGCTTACCCCATTCTTACTTTCTTGGGATTATCATTACAGCTTTCCCCTGTAATGATAATAGAGCCAGCCTTCCAAATCCACTAGTTCTGCATCCCAGATTCAAACAACCGTGAATCAAAAACATTTGGAAAAAACAGACCAAAAAAATTACAATACAATAAAAAAAAACAAAAAGTAGAGTGTGACAACTATTTGTATAACATTTATATAGTATTAGATATTATAAATAATCAAGAGATGATTTAAAGTAAGTGAGAGGATGTACATAGGTTATATGCAAATATAATGCCATTTTATATCAGGAACTTGAGCATCCACAGATTTTTGTATTTGTCAGGGTCCTGGAATCAATTCCCCACTGACATAAAGAAATGACTATATATAAATTGCTGCCTATGGTTCTGTTTCCTTGGGAACTTGAGCTGATGGGTTACAATGTGGCTGGTGAGTTTTTCATCCCTAGAAAGATGAAATTCTAGAATGGCAATAACAGACTCCATCTCATTGAATTTCCCTTGCAAGGCCCACCATGGAGTCTTCTCAGGTCCAACTTCAGTGACTTACAAGACTATCATACGTCATCGTCAGCCCAGTCTACTCAGAAGGGTATAGGGACACTGCTCATCAGCAGGATGGCATCAAGGGTTTCTAAACTACAGGAGCCCTTGGAGAAGCCCACAAAGCAATATAGCTCAAGTGCAGGGAGACAAGACCCACATCAGGCCAGCTTGAGAACCTACCTGCCCCACAGGAGCCAATACCTCTTGTAGCAACTTCTGGGGCCAGGGTCATGGCACTCAGAGAAGCTCAAAAATATGGCCTCCTATGAGGTAGCTCTCCCCAGTCACAAGTAGCTTACCAA
The DNA here is from genome assembly GCF_024542745.1 of Macaca thibetana thibetana. Classification (NCBI taxonomy): domain Eukaryota; kingdom Metazoa; phylum Chordata; class Mammalia; order Primates; family Cercopithecidae; genus Macaca; species Macaca thibetana. The sequence goes on along the minus strand of NC_065592.1, from coordinate 19,414,152 downwards.
TAGGGGATCATTTCTGCCACAAGAAATACTGCCTAGTAACAAGGTTGACATATCCTTTTTATCCAGTTACCAGGGGAACAGAGCTACCAAGTTAATGAAAGGTCAAATCTCATGCAAAATGGGAAAGTGCATTGTTAACGTCTCACCCACACCACTCATTACATGAGCTCCAGAGGTATGGAGACTTGGCAAAGGTCTCACGGGTCAAGGACAGGAAGTAGAAAATATCCTAGGTGTTTCACATGCAGGAAGGAATTTAATACAGGGGATTCACTGGACACCACAGGGAGCTGACATCCAAAAAGCAGAAAGTCACTGCCATTGCTGCTGACACATCTGCTTTTACCCCTCTGAGCTGGCGACTAGAACCTAGAATACTAACTCTAACTGCTACAAACACGTGTGTCTCTATAACTTTGCCTATGGGCAGCAATAGCAGGATGAAAATGGTCCCCTTCTCCTCGCTTTTGCCTCCCAAAGTTTCACATGAGTGCATCTCATCAGTGGAACATACAACTTACATTCAGACCTAGCTGCAAGGGAGCCAAGGAAATGCCATTATTAGATTTCCTGGAAAGTACACAGAAAAGGATGAGGATAGATACTGAGTACCAGGTGAGATATTCAGTGTGCATAGCATATTAGGAGTTAATCCACTCACAATTCCCCTCTTCCAGGCCAGGCTTCTCTTTCCTTTGGAACTTCCTAGTTCATGGTCCTTTCTCTCTGAGCCTTCAAGCACTGTCCCTAGCCCTCCAGACACTCCGTCTTCCCTCTCAACACAACATAATGCAGTAGCACCTGAATGCCCAGCAGCAGAGCTGTATGGGCCTGGGACAACATGGTCATAGGAGGAAGGTGGTCAGATGTTCTTTCTTAAAGCAAATTGATCTTTTTTTCCTAGAATAATGCTCTTCCTTCATTGTTGGTGGTTTTATTTGTTTTTGGACTATTAGTAGTAGTAGTAGTATTACTATTATTATCACTACTATTATTATTATCTCCTCTTCCCACACTCTCGAATCCTTAGTCTCTGCTTAACTTTTCTTAACCTTCAATCCAACATGGCTTTCAATGCACAAAAAAGAGAAAGACCAGGAGACTTGGGCAACCTCTCACTGCCTGTCATGGAACAGCCAACTTGGGGAAACTTGTGAGTGGAAGTAGGGGCAGAGTTATCTCCTGGCCCCAAGATACAGGAGGAAGAATATAGAATAGGGTAATTCAAAATCTACTTACTGCTAGGTCTGTAAATAGTAGGCTTGAGCAACCAGTAACTCTACTGAAGTAGGTTGTACTAATGGCCCCAATTCTTCCTCTCTCCCTATATTATGACACTTGGACATATAACTTCGTGGGATCCTCACATTCCAAGGAGGGGAGAGGTAAGGGCAAATTCCCCATCCCATGACTCTAGGCTTGGCTCTATGACTTACTTTAACCAATGAGATGTTAGCAGGCAGAATGTGACTGACCTAAGTCTTAAAAAGCTACCTCTCTCTTCGCCATGAGAAAGACATGCCCAAGCTAGCCCACTGTCCCCCAGGACGAAGAGAAGAAACATATGGAGCAAGCCCACTCTCAGCCAAGCCTGGCCTGGATCACCTCATCCCAGCAAAGCCACAAATCCATGAGAATGAATCATTATTGTTTTAAGCCACTGAGTTTTGAGCTTGCTTGTTATACCACAATTGTATATGGTTAAATGACCCACATCATGGGTCCCATCCTTGTCATGACTTCCCTACTATCCCCCATGCACCCAGCAGTGGCCCCCACCCACAGTCTCTCTAGGAAGACACTAATCCTAAAAATATTTCTTCCCAACTAGCAAGAGCCTTGGCATCAGGATACCTGAGTTTCAGCCCTGATGTCCCCTCATTAAACCTCAGTTTCACATGTTAAATAGATGGAATGTGGCCAGGCAAGCTCGTATTTATAGAACACCTACCTCATGCCAGGCACTTTCTTATGCCTTTATACAATTTGGGGACATAGCTGATTTTATTATTCACATTTTACAATCTAGGAAACTGAGACTCAAGGAGGCAGCACGACTCATCCAAGGTCACACAGTCAGCAAGAGAAGGATAAGTAGCCAGGTGCAGTGGCTCACACATGTAATCCCAGCAATTTGAGAGGCCAAGATGGGTGGATCACCTGAGGTCAGGAGTTCAAGACCAGCCTGGCCAACATGATGAAAGCTGTCTCTACTAAAAATACATAAATTAGCCAGGCATGGTGGCGGGCGCCTGTAATCCCAGCTACAAAGGAGGCTGAGGCAGGAGAATCGCTTGCCCCCAGGAGGCAGAGGTTGCAGTGAGCTGGGATTGCGCCACTGCACTCCAGCCTGGGCAACAAGAGCAACACTCCATCTAAAAAAAAAAAAAAAAAAAAAAAAAAAAAAAAAAAAAAAAAAGAGCGAGAGAAGGAGCCAGGATTCAAATCTAAGATTTTGAGTTGTTAAGCCTAAAAATTGGAATCCCAGCTCCTTCAGCTTCCACTAGGAGGTTTCTTCTTCTAATGTGTGTCTGGACTGCAGTGTGGGGATCTACAAGCTATACTTCCTGGACTCCTTTGCACCTGGGGTTTAACTGTGATTAGGTTCTGCCAACCAAATGCTGCCGTGCAAGCTTTGGAAGGCAGAAGAGGAGCATCACAGGGAGAGAAAATGCCTCAGCCGCCCCTTCTGCAGACAAGCCCAGTCACAGGTGTCTCTGATGCAGCTGTAGCAGAAGTCCCAGCGTTTGATCCCTCACTTTGAAGAAAGGCAGGGCTTTTCATCCATTCAGCCTGTCTGAATCATGGAGAGGTAGCATGGCCCTAGCCTATAGCAGCAGTGGGGCCTCTCAACCTGGCAGGCACCTTCCTGACCCAGCATCTTAGCAGCAGCAGCAACTCCCTTGGTGTCCCAGTTGTGTGTGTGGCTTTGGGAGATGCTCCTAAAATTTCTACCTAAAATCTGTTTTTTCAATGCTCCCAGTGATTCTGTAACCGCTGTAATAGTCTGTAAGACCCTGGGTGATTTTGCACCTGAACTCCAACCAATACAGATACAAACATCTCTCCCAACTCCTTTACTCCCACATGTCAAAACCAAGATCCAGAGAAAGCAAGGGGCTTAGCCACAATTGCCTGAGGGCCGGTGTGTCCCAGACCTTCGGATTCCAAGCCTGTGCTCTTTCCACTCCACCTCTAGTAACAGAGAGAAGGAGAAAAGCCAGGGACTGTTGTGACAAGAACCCAGGAACCCTGATTTCAGGGCTTGTTTCAGACAATGATTCTATTGGTCTGGAGACATCCTTTCTTAATTTAGAAAGTCGTGTTAAGTTGGCACTGAGTATTCCAAGGAAGATGTTAGGCCTGAAGCCCTTTTTCTCCTCACTATAATCCTTGGCAGACCCTACGTTACCTACGTGAAAAGCCCCACATTTGACTGGACCAAAAATAGGACATTTTTGGAGAAGGCAATAAAAGTCTGACCTATTGTTTAAATGCTGTAAATATAAGTTCCAAGAGATGCATGCACTAACCAGATTGATCAGTATTAAAAACCATCTCTGTAAAGATGAAAAGTGGTTGTCTCTGGTGAGAATAATTGTAGGAGGCAGCTTTTTCTTTGCTTTTTTAAAAAATCATGTTACTTATTTTTTAAAGCATGTACACATTATTTTTAATAAACAATGTTTAATTATTAAAATAGTAACTTATACATATGTAAATGGTTATATATAGTACATAAAATATATAGTTAGAGATACATTACATATATGTTTTGTATGGGTGTATGTGTGTATATATACATATATTTGGAAAGTCCTAATGTCATGAGAAATGGCAGTTATATAAGTGAGTAAATTTGGCTTTATGAAAAACTGATTTTTTTAAATGCCTGCTATGGCAGGTAACTTCACTCCTGAATTATCTTCTTCGGAATTCAAAAATACATTTTATCTTATGCCAACTATATCCCTTGTTAAGTTTTTATGCCAGCCACCCTGGTTTACAATGTGATGTCTTTTTCATTCTTGCATTCTTCCCTATATTATTTTTGCAAAAGGCTTGGCAAAATGGTTATGGAATGGGCTTTCCATCAGTTATTATGTTAAGGGCACATTTTTCTGGCTCTGGTGTAAGAAACTTCTGCATTAAAAAATCTCTTCTTGCCTACAAATTTTGAAAATTTAGAGTATAGCCGTTTAGCTACAATATCATAAACCATGGTAGGCAAAGCTGCAGTTACTAAGGGCCTCCCACCCATTCACACGTGAGAGTACAAACTGACCCCACCCTCATTCCCCACGCTGATCTCAGTGACATCTGCCCCCTGCTCTGGAACTTCCAGGACTGAGACCAAGGTTGGCATTCAAGGCCCTACTAAGAGTAGGTTGTCCTCAAGACTTCTGAAGACTGGCCCCTACTTACTTCCTCTCCTATACCTCACTCCAGCCAAATGCACCTTCCCAATATGTCCCTAAACCATTCCTTGACTCACTCTTTCTTCTTTCTAGATTTCGCTGACATTGTCACATGTCCAGATCCTTCAAGGTGAACTACAATAATAAAAACAGGCCGGGCGCGGTGGCTCAAGCCTGTAATCCCAGCACTTTGGGAGGCCGAGACGGGCGGATCACGAGGTCAGAGATCGAGACCATCCTGGCTGACACGGTGAAACCCCGTCTCTACTAAAAAAATACAAAAAACAGCGGGCGAGGTGGCGGGCGCCTGTAGTCCCAGCTACTCAGGAGGCTGAGGCAGGAGAATGGCGTGAACCTGGGAGGCAGCTTGCAGTGAGCCGAGATCTGTGCACTCCAGCCTGGGCGGCAGAGCGAGACTCCATCTCAAAAAAATAATAATAATAATAATAATAAAAACAGCCAGTTATTCGAGCATTCACTATGTGTCTAAGTATGCCTTCAGAGATTTTAAGCAGGAAAAACTTACTGAATGACATATATATTAAGTCCTTTGCATCCATTTCCATTTAATCTACACAACCATCCTCTAAGGTCCACCTCAGGAAAATGAGTAACACAGTTTATTAACTTGCCCAAGGTCCCCCAGCCAGGAAGGAGTGAATCCATACTATGAACTGGGCAGTTCATCATCAGAATCATGTTCTTCTTTATGACACTATATTGGGTTCTGGACAGTTGATTGGTACATTGTGAACAACTGTTGTCAAGGAAAAAGGCTATAAACACCTCAAAAAGTTAAGCATAGCATTACCATATGACCCAGCAATTCCACCCCTGGGTATATATCCAGGAGAAATGAAAGCACCTGTCCACATAGAAATGTGTACGCTAATGTTCATAGCAGCATTATTCACAATAGCCAAAAGGCAGTGACAACACAAATGTTCATCAACAGAGGAATGGAGAAACAAATTGGGGAATATTCAGACAATGGAATACTATCCAACCATCAAAAGGAATTAAGCAATGATACATGCTACAGCATGAATGAACCCTGAAAGCATCCTAGAGTGGCCCTGTCACTATGGGATGTTGATTAGGGAAGCTGTGCATAGGTGGGGCTGGGGGATATATGGGAAACCTCTGTACTGTTGTTCAGTTTTGCTATGAACATAAAACTGCTCTAAAAAAAATAAAATCTATTTTTTTCAAGTTGCTGTATTGGTTTGCTAGGGCTGCATAACAAAGTACCACAGGCTGGGTGGCTTAAACAACAAATTCATTTCCTCGTGGTTCTGGAGGCTAGACGTCCAAAGCAAAGTGTTGGCAGGGTTGGTTCCTTCTGAGGTCTTTCCCCTTGGCTTGGGGATGGCCACCTTCTCCCTGTGTCCTCATGGGGTTTTCCCTCTGTGTGTGTCTGTGCCCTAATCTCTTCTTCTTATATGAGCCATCAGTCAGGTCGGATTAGGGATCATCCTAATGACCTCAATTTAATTACCTCTGTAAAGACCCTGTCTCCAAACACAGAAACCTTCTGAGGTACTGGAGGTTAGGACTTCAACATATGCCGATAACAGTCACTTATTATATGATTTCTTTTCCGTGAAATGTGCAGAATAGGCAAATCCATAGAGACAGAAAGCAGATTAGTGATCACTGGGGTAGAGGAGAATGAGGGTGAGTACCGAATGAATCAGGGTTTCCTTTGGGGGTGATGAAAACGTTCTGAAACTAGAGAGAGCTAATGGTTACACAGCATGATGAATCATAAGCTGTACATGGTTAATTGTATGATGTGAACTTCACCTCAATAAAAACAGGTCAGAAAGGAAGGGGCTTCTCTGAGATTCCCATTCTTCCCCCTCCCTCCGAGCCACGGTACAAGGTCTCCACGCCTCTTCACCCAGGGGAAGGCGGGGCACTGAGAGATCATGGGCCTGGGGTTATCCTAAATATGACATAAGATTAAGTCAAGTTTGCCAAAGACAGAAGGAAGAAAATGGCCCCAATTTCAGGAGGATGTAAATGAAACCAAAGCTCCAAGCAGAATATCAATCCAAAGAACCAACTGCTGTGTGTCTGAGACTGGCCAGGTGTGAAGTTTATTCCTTTGTTCTGGGCCCCTTGCCAGCCCTTGCTGTGGAGGCTTTGTAAATGTGTCGACTGGCCCCACGCTCCAACCTTTGTTCTCTAAAAGGGAAACTGTTTCCCAGATTTTGCCTCAAGGTGGAGAGTCAGAAAGATGAGGGGTGCGACTACATAAGCAACATGAGCAGACTGTATTAATGCCTCCCTGGGGCTGCAGACAGAGTGCCTGCCTCTTCTGGGGCCTCAATGGGGTTCCATGTGGTCCTGGGTCTCCTTGACCCCAGTGCCTCCCACAGGACATGGAGGTGGTGCTTGTTTTCTCACCTGTCTGCCACTCAGCCCTCGGAGGCCCTGGAGTGCAGAGACAGTGTCTCATTCTATGTTGGACCCCTGCCTGACCAGAACAGGGCCCACAACAGAAGAAATGCTCAGCTAAAGTCAGAGGAAAGGAGAGAAGGCAGAAGAAAGAAAAGAAGGGTGGCATTTGATAGGAAACAGACGGCATGATTAGGAATAATTCGTTTGATCTCGGGTTCCAATCATCCCAGGCCTGGTTCCCAGGTGCCCCAGGGACCTGACTCCTCTCCACCGAGGGGAGCTAAGGCTGTGATGTGCTGAGAGCCTTCAGGAAGCAGGAGGGTTGAAAGGTCCATTCCTGATGTCATTTAGCTGTCTCCAAGTTCATGAACCTGATTTGCTACATCAGACACTCCATCTCCCTCCTCCAACAGCTCCCCCACCCCAGTGACCACACACTCACCTGGGTCTCCAAAAGTTCCCCTGAGATGAAGAACCCTTGTCCAACAATAACCTTTGCCACCCACCATGTGCCTCAGAGGTGGAGTCGGAATCTGTGGATCCCAGGGAGGACTTTGAGTCACTCCTCAACAGCCTATGCCTCAGCTCCAGACTTTCCTGGGAAGCCTTCCCCTCACTCCACACTGCTTCGTCTGTGCCTGTAACCAACTCCACACTCGTTCTGCTCATTCTGTCTGCATGACAACCAGTAAGTCAAGAAACAAGGAGTTGGAGCAAGGAAGGCAACTTTATTTTGGAAAGCCAGCAAACCAAGACAATGGCAGACTAATGTGCTAAAGAACCATCTTAAAAGTCACGACGACGCTCAAGCTTCTTTTATATTGAGGAGGGGGGAACAAGGAGGTTGAGGTCAGGAGAGAACTGGTGAACATTGACATGTGGGCATCAGCAGGAGTCTGAGGAAGTCTGAGACTTCTTTGCCTTTGCCCAGGTCACAATGTACCCATACATTTTTTGTACTTTTATTTTAAGCTCTGGGGTACATGTGCAGGTTTGTTACACAGGTAAACATGTGTCATGGGGGGTTGCTGTACAGATTATTTCATCACCCAGGTACGAAGCCTGGTACCCATTAGTTATTTTTCCTGAGGCTTTCTCCCCTCTCCTATCAATTTTTAACATAACATTGTTACTTGTGTGTATGTCCTCCTTATTTCCTCAGGGGTTACTTTTGGGAAGGGACTATTCTCATCCTTACTTTAAAGTTAAACTATAAACTAAATTCCTAGTTAGCTTGGCCAACGTGGAGAATGAGCAAAGGCAGTTAGTTTGCGAGGTCAGAAGCAAGATGAAGTCAGCTGTGTTAGATTTCTCTCACTGTTACATACCTGACTTCCTGTCTCTTTTGTAATGCCTCTGTCTTCCAGGCATCTCCACCCGGGGCTCCTCCAGGGACCTGGGCACAGAGGCCAGCACGTCTTTCCCCCACAAAGCTGCTTCTGATCCTGCATTCTCAGCTGCATCTTTCAGTTCTCCCCGGTCCTGAGGTCACCTGCAGTGGTTCCCTCTCCTATCCCCATCATCAATCAATCACTGTATCCAGCTCATGATAACTTCTTTCCATCTCCTTCCATGTTCAACTCACTACCATCTTTCTCTAGAACCATATTAACAGGTCTTCCAGCCCTAAAGCTTGCTCCCCTACAGCCCACCACACTGTATAGCCAGAGCAGGTTCTGCAACACGGTGGTCTGACTAGGGCAACATCCTTCTCCTCCAGGACAAAGTCCAATGTCCCCAGCCCTCCACCATCTGGTACCAACCCACCCTTCTAGGCCGGCTCCTCCCTCTCTTGCAGCCTAGTCTCTTCCCTCCAGTCACACTGCCTACGAATGATCTACCAGTTTCTCCCTGCGTGAACCATCCTCTTCCATCCCTTTGCATGCATATTTTCTTCTGCTTAGAATATCTTTTGCTTATCTCTATCTAATAATTTTTTCTTCACCCTAAAAAAAATATTCAAATATCAGTTCCTGTGATGGCTTTTCTAACATCACAAGCAGAGGTAGCTGCTTCTTCCTCTATTCTCTCACGGTAGAATGTAAAAAGCATTTGTTAGGAGTCATATCACAATGCACTAGAATTACCCATTTACAGTATTTGTCTCACCCACTAGAAGATGAATGACTTGAATTTAAACTCTGAGTGCCCACATGCTTAGGAATGTGCCCAAGAGTAGGGTGGGCGACACTAAGTATTAGAAGGAAGACAGAGAGAGAGAGGAAGAAAAGGAGAGAGGAAAAGAGAAAAAGGAAGGAGGGAAGAAAAAAGAGGAAGGGAGGGAAGGAGGGAGGAAGGGAGGAAAACAAGGGAAAAAAGGGGGAAAGGACGTGCATAAATAGATGTACAGTAGAGTTTTATCTGTTCATTTGGTTTCCCAGACTTACTGCTAAGAAATGAGTGCTTTCACTAGAATGGGTCAGGAAATCCTACTTGGTTCCTCAGTTTTCCCAAAGAAATCCATCTCCAGAAGCCCAAATAAAATACGTTCTGAAGATCGTATATATTCAAATAAGCACATGTTTTGAAGACTGGAAATTGTACACGATTTTTTTTACAAGTGTACAGACTTCTTTGTTCTTACGTCCTACCAATGCCAGCCCAGAAGCATTCACAGTGCAGACAGCATCACCCACCATCTTGGAAACTGAAGTTCTATGATGGTTTTGCAAGTATCCTACAATGCAAAATTATGGGGGCAGGCCTGTCATGTGTTAATGCGTGCTAAACTTTGGATAGTTTGTAATAAAATTTCCTATGACTATTACTTACTGAATCCTTGCATTTTATGTTTTCTTTCTCATATAACCTTCAGCATGGCAATGGTGTTACTTTGTCCTAGGCTCCTAGAAAACATCCATCACTCAAGTTATGGAGAGAACAAATATCTACAAAGCACCTGCTCTTGGCAGACAGTGTTTCAATCATCTCATGAAGAAATCAAGGATCTGAGAAACTGGGATCACACAGCCAGTGGTGACAGGGCCAGAACTGGAACTCAGGTCTGCCAGAGTCCTCACATATTTTACCAATACCATGAGCTCCTAAAAGCACTTAAATTTCCAACATTAAGTCCTGTGTGTCTAACTCAGCATATAGCAAATCCCATCTAGACCACGTGGTCTTTATCTCTGGCTAGTCAAGGATTATATCTCAGATTGCCTTTTGGCTTCTGCGCTCAGCATAGTGCCTTGCACTGACAAATGCTAAGTGAACACCCATTGTTGGCTAGGAGATGAAAGTAGAGGGCTTGGACTGGGAACTGGAAGACCTAGGTCACATGCAGTACCATCCACTAACTAGCTTTGAGCTTTAGCTGAACACTTATTCTGTTTCACAGATTCCAAATCTGTGTTTGGACTCAGTCTTAAGTGACATATCCAGATAGTCTTTGTTTAATCAACGTATTGAGCATGTACTATGTGCCTGAATGTACCATGTGCTTTTTATACTTTGACCCTTTGATTCCCACACAAGATTGCAGGATTCCTTCTACCTGGAAGGAAGGGGAACCTCTTTGAGATCGATTGTTTTTTGTTTGTTTTGTATAAGCTTGAATTATTTTCAAGTGTGACTGTTTTATCTCTGTGATGGTTTTCCAAGTATCTTACAATGCAAAATTGTGGGGGCAGGCCTGTCCATGTGTTAATTCATGCTAAACTTTGGATAGTTTGCACTAAAATTTCCTCTGACTATTACTTACTGAATCCTTGCATTTTATGTTGGAATAAAAAAAATCTGGGAATGGGCCAAAAATATCTAGAAATTACTTGGTCTTCAGGGATATCTAAATGTAATGTGAAAAACGAAATTGCACCTGAAATGTGCTGTAATTCCGTTGTATTTTGGTCTTTTATGGCTGGTTCACGTGGAGCACAGCTCAGTCACAGCGTAGGATCGCTGTAGTGTCATGGGCATTGCTTTTTCGGAGTGGAAGTTTGCATGTTTCATGTCTTGGGCTGATCTTGTGAATACTAAAAATGAGAAAGGAGACCCCTGATTTTTTGAGGTATGTACCTGATGGCCTCTAAGACATTGGAGGGTAATATAGTCAACGATGGCTCCAGTAAAAAGGAAAATATAAAGCAAAAGGAAATTGATTAAACAATGAATTTCTACCTTGTACATTGCTGGTGGGAATGTAAAATGGTGCTGCACCTACGGACATCAGTTTGACGGATGCTAAACTTAGAATTACCGTATTACCCAGTAGTTCCATTCCTAGATATATACCAAAGGAATGGAAAATAGACACTCAAACAGATACTTGTATGCCAACATTCACTGCAGCACTATTCACAATAGACAAATGGTAGAAACAATCCAAGTGTCCATCAACAAATAAATGGACAAACAACATGTGATATACACATAAATGTATTTATGTATATAATGTGATACACTTATATAATGGAATATTATTCAGTTATAGACAAGACAAACATACAAATTCACTTACATGAAATAGCTAGAATAGGCAAATTCATAGAGACAGAAAGTAGATGAGAGGTTACTAGGGGCTGAGGGAAGGGAGGAATGGGAAGTTATTGCCTAATGGTATATAGTTTCTGTTTGTGTGGATAAAAATATTTGGGAAACAGATAATGGTGATGGCTGTACAACATTGTGAAAGTAACTAATGCCACTGAATTGTACACTGAAAATTGTTTAAATGGCAAATTTTGTGTTATGTATATTTTATCACAATTTAAAACAAAATTTGGGAACACAGAAGAACAGAACTAAAGAAACCCAAATATATATCTGTGGGCTGACTGGAAAAGGTTTGGGATTCATAATTTATTTCACGGTTAAACTGCTCATGCTTTGTAATATGTTCATAGAATATAAATAACATTAGTGATTATAGAGTATCAATTTCTGTCCCATTAAAGCATTAAAGACTTTCTTTCCAGCTCAGAAGGGGTGGTGGGGGGAGAGGGGAAAGGTAATGAGGTTCCTATGGAGAAAACTAAGGGAGAATTTGGAACAAAATCTTGAGCATGAGTATCTATCTATATTCAACCATTGATTGTCATCTTTATTAGGCATTTGGAGATTCCATCTGTGGTATTGCAAATGTACACCCCACATCTGGACTTTAGCCCAAAGGCAAACTGTAGCAATTACCTGCCCCATGGAATGTGGCCTTTGTGAAAATTAGCACTGTAGGGGTGCTCAGCAGGGAGGAGTTGAAATTTAGAATTCAAGGAGTTAGGGCAGGTGGTTTCTCCTCCCTCCCAGCATACAAACCCCTTTTCATCGTTCTGGTCAGAACTTTGCTCTTGATCCTCCAGAGTACACCAAAATGCAATGGAAACAAAGGAGTTTGTCGCCCTCAGGTAGCCAAGTGGTGAGAAAATGTAAATAGAAGACATGGTATGACAGTTAAAAACAAGTTGAAGGATGGCAATACCTAGAACAATGAGACCATTCACAATGGTCAAACGATGCTGCTCCCGGGACTGGCAAAGAGGGAGCTGGTATTGGGATAGTTTACACTTTCTGTTGCTTTGTATACAGAATTACAGCAGTTCAAAGGATCATTATCCTAATGTTATTCACCCATAATGGTAGAACAGTAGTAAGGAAGAAGGAAAAAATGCAAAGGTCAGGGTGGGGGTGGGAAGGAAAAGAAAAAACAAGAATAGATGAGAAAAATTACAACCAAGTCCTTTTAATAGGGAGATAAAATATGTAAAAGGACACTTAGGGGAAGTGTGGGGAATGTTGAATGTAAAATATTGATCAGCAGGAATCTATGATTTAGCAAAGTGGAAAAGTATTAGGGTGTCTAGAAAAAAAACAGTAGTTGGTAAATTCAGGAGAAAATCTGTAGATCAGTCAGATCTTGGTAGGGAGAAAAATGAAGCAAGGAGAAAAAGCAAGCAGAACTGTGGAATCGTTACATTTTTTACATCTCAAGAGGAAAACTCACTTGGGAGAGACAGAAATCTCCATCAAAGCCAAGTACTAATATATCACTCCCTGGTGCCCTAAAAATAGAAAACCTACTTTATGGTAATGACATTCTAATGGGGAAAAGACATATAGAAACAAAGACACTGTGCGTGTGGGGTATATTCGTTTCCTTTTGCCACTGTAACAAATCACCACAAACTGCAAGGCTTAAAACAACACAAACTTATTATCTTACTGTTGTGGAGGTCAGAAGTCTGAAATTGTCCTCACTAGGCCAAAACTGAGGTGCTTGCAGGGCCACTTTCCTGCACAAAGGAAAAGCTCTAGGGAAGAATCCCTGGCCTTGTGTTCTCCCCCTGCTAGAGGCCATCTGCATTCCTTGGCTCATTGCCCCTTCTTCCATCTTCAGAGCCAGTAGGACAGCATTTTCAATCTCTCTAACTCTGAGTTCTCTTCTGCCTCCTTCTTCCACTTCTAAGAACGCTGTGACTACATTGAGCCCATCCAGAGAATTCAGGACAGTCTCCTACTCTAAGGTCATATGATTAACAATGTTAATCCCATCTGCAAGCATAATTCTCCTGTGTCGCCCGGCGCAGTGGTTCACACCTGTGATCCCAGCACTTTGGGAGGCTGAGGCAGGCAGATTACTTGAGGTCAGGAGTTTGAGAGCAGCCTGGCCAACATGGCGAAATCCCAGCTCTACTAAAAATACAAAAATTAACCAGGCTTGGTGGCACGTGCCTGTAGTCCCAGCTATTCCAGAGGCTGAGGCAAGAGAATCACTTGAACCTGAGAGGCAGAGGTTCCAGTGAGCTAAGAGCGCACCACTGCACTCCAGTCTGGGTGACAGAACAAACTCTATCTCAAAAAAAAAAATCTCCTCTGCCAGGTAACATAACATAGTTGCAGGCTCCAGGGATTCAGATGTGGGTGTCTTTGGAAGAGGGTTACTACTCTGCTTCCCACAAGGGGGACCACCGTCTATAAAAAGGTCTGGAAAGAAGTTTGGGAGGGACTGTGCCACAGAAAAAAAGTGATATAAAAACAAAGACTATGACTTGTGGCCAACTTGAGCCTCCAGACTAGGGAAAGGTTTGCCTTCCAAATCCTGTCAACCTGTTGCCCCTCCCCCTAGCTGTAGTCAGAGTCTGTGTTGAGTCATAAGTCATGTGGTTGTGCATCCAAGTTGCCTAGGCAGGTTGACTCATCACCATCACTGCCGGAAGCAAATCCCAAATCCTCCTCAGTCAAGTCTGGAAAAAGACAAATACTCATCCTCCCAGGACTCCAGGTAGGGAAAAAATAGGGAAAGCCACTGCTTAGATTATTCCCCTGCCCTTGCCCTCTTTCCAGAGGGTTGGGCCCATCCAGAGATGGGGAGTGGACCAGAAGTCAACAGTAGGTCTTATTGCTGGACCCTTTTTAAAGATGAAGATTCTAAAGCATAGAGAGATTAAGTAACTTGCTCACAATCAGCTGTCTAGTAAGCTGAGAAAAATAAAATTTGAATTCAGGTTCGTCTGACCGCCCCCCGCCCCCCGCAAAGTTTAGTTGTTTATTCAACAAGTATTTAAATGTTTACTATGGGTCTGCCATTATATTGGATTATAAGACTCTCAATGTTTTTATATAACTTCAATTTAAAGGAGACACTGGCATGTATTCAGACATTAGATACAGCAGCATAGGTGTTTACAGATCAGAAAGCCTTGGAATAACAACTAATCCTGCCTTCTTAGCCAGGAAGGTTTTCCATAGAAACAGACATCTACACTGAATCATTAGATTAGATAGAAATTATCCAGGTGAAGAGGTGAATAAAGTCATTCCAAGGAGAGGAAACAGCTTGGACAAAGGCATATATTTAAGAGAAATCACAGAGTACATGAGAAACCATTCGGAATGGGTGAGGCTGGAGAGTATGGAAAACTAAGGGCTAGGAGGAGAAAACTATGAGAATCTTGGCTGGGGACAAAGACAAGGGTCAGGTATCAAAGGTTCCTGAATGTCTAACTAGATGCTTAGAGAGTCTCATAATCCTGAGAGCCACGGAAAGCAAGTGGCATGATCCAGTCCACTCCAGGTTTGCTAAAGATCATCTGGCAGCCCCAGAGTGGAGTATGAATTGGGAAACAACCAACCCTGAATCTGAAAGCCAGCTTAGGTGATTGTGGCTGTAATTCTGGTGAGGGCTTGGATTTACAGTTTAGTAGAAGGATAGAGAGGAGTGAGTGGCAAGGTATTAAGGATGGAGTTGGTAACACTTGGGTTCTAATGAGATGTTGAGGGTGAGGGAGGTGAAGACATCTGGGATGACACACCTACTTTTGGCTTGGATGGAAGGAGGTGTCAATCACTGAGATACTAAAGTCAAAGGATATTTGGGGCAAAGCAGAATGAGTTTAATGACAGGCCATCAAAGGCAAGCATTTACTCTCTCTGGCCTTGGACATGTCATTAAAGTGCCAGTTTCCTCCCTCCTCAAATGAAAATAAATAATACACTTCTGGGGTTCTTGGGAGGATGAGACACGATGGTGGGTGGGTTTTCATAGACTCTAGAGTGATGAGGAAGGGGTTATCAGATGAAAATGCCATTCAATTCAGTCAGCTGAATGGAACGGGAGTCCTGTCCCACTCTGACCCTTCTCTCTCCTTGTTGGGGCAAGCCTGCACTTCTGTGCCAAGAGGTTCATTTAGCACCTCAGAGAGGGACAGCGCCTGCCTGGCCTGCTGGATGGGTGGGAGGGTTGCCTCTGAGAACTAACAAGGATTTGCATAATGGTCTCCAATGTCACTGTGTCCCAGTCCCCTGCCTGGCGCACTCCAGTCACCTGTTGCTCAGGTGCACAGCCAAAGGGAAGAACTTTGACGATAGGAAAGGCTGATGTTGACATGAAAAATGACAAAATATACATCAGCTAGCAATTACCATTCCAGACGTGTTTGCTGTTCTCCAACCCCAGGCCCCCATATGCAGTGCTCAGAACAAATGTACGGTTTTGCCAGGCCCCCGTGTGCAGAGAAGAAGCCGCCAGACCGTCCCCTCTCAAGTTCACTACCATCCACTCTCATCTGAGCTTCACAATATCCCCTAGAAGCTGCAAAGGCTAGAGTTCTCAGTCCCAAATTACAGAATAAGAAAATAAAATTCTGAGAAAGAAATCACTTGAACAAGGTCACAGAGCTAAGAATCCACAAAGCTTTCATCTTGAATCTAGGACTGTGTGCTCCTGGTCCTGCCTGCCTCTTTCCTCTACATGTGCATTTATTTACTCAACTTTTTATTACATTCCAACATATAGTGCCAGGCATTGTGCTAGAACTATTCCAAGTGTCACGTAAAGAAGCAATTAGATATCACACGTAGAGGAAGGGCATAGTCAGTGCATGGTATTATGTTAGAAGGAACAAATTCTGCACTCAGGATTTAGATGTGTCTCTTTCTGTGTGAACTTGGGCAAGAAAATTCACTTACCAAGCTTCGGTTTCCTCATCTATAAGATGAGTGTAATATGCATAGTTACCACCACAAATGTTATAAGGGTTAAATAACAATATGTGTATAAAGCATCTAACACAGTGCCTGACATATAACTGGCACTCGATGTTAACTTGTTAAGTGAAACAATTATGAAAAAGCTTCATGGGAAAGGGAATGTTTTTTAAAAAACAGGAAAAAGCACATAACTTTTGTTAATGTTTATATACTTTGTGGTTCACAGAAAACAGGTTGCTTAAACTTGAAAATATTAGACTCGGGGGTTTACTTACCCTCTTAATGAAGAAAAAAAGCATTTGGGCTTATTTTTTAAAAGTTTATGGGAAGCCATTGTTTGTACTGACCAAACCAGAATAGAGTTACTCAAGCTAGGTGCCATGTAATTGAACTTTGTGAGCCAGTTTTCATAAAAACTGGAGATTCACAGGAACCTTTTGAATTTGACGGTGTTGAAGAGTCATCATTTTATATTTACATGCAGACTCAAATAAATAACTTCAACTTGCAATAACCCTGAAGAAAAAAAAAATTCCCCTAGAACCCAGATTAGTCTGGGGAAGAACTTGTAGGCAATTGAATGATTCAACTCATCACCCTTCCTTGACACTAGAAGAACTATGGTTTAGCTAATTACGGCAGAGGGAATATTTCTCTAAAGGAAGACAGGATAGTGGATGCTCTACAGAGAGCCCTTCTATCCCCAAAGTCTGTGCTTGCACTTATACTAGGTACTAGGACTCTGTCTAACACGTATGCTTTGGCCTGAGAGTGAAGAGACTTAGGCTGTAGTGCCAGCTCCATCATAGATGAGCCGTGTGACAGGCAAGGCAACTCAGATTCATTTAGTTTCTTCATTTTGAAGTGGTGACAACATTGTCCCAGGAGCAACTGGTCTACTTAACTTTGATTCTCCCAATATATGCTTATTTAGCACCTATGTTGTGCCATTCTCTTTTAGGTGATGAGATTCTAATGATTATTAACTAATGTTTGGATTCTGCCCTCCAGAAGGTTCCAATCTAGTGGAAGAGTTAATATGTAGTAGATTGTATTATTCTTCAAAATATTTACTGCCCCTCCCTGTAAGAGGAGTATGACTTGAGCATATTGACTCACTTTTCTGATAAAATATAAGCAAAAGTGATGGTGTCTCTTTCGTGAAGAAACTTTAAATGTTATTATGTGATTGCTCTATATCTCTTTTTCCTGTCCCCCAAGACTGGCAATATTCTAAGTAGGGCTGCACCTGGAATAAAATTAATGTGGGACAGAGCCACACTTGACCTGTGATAAATATAAAAGCATGAGCAATAAATTAATCTTTATTCTAATACACTGAAATTTGTGGATTATTGGTTACTAAAGCATAGCTTGCCCTATCTAACTGATAGAATTAATACTAGAAGGGGAGTGATGACAAAATATTAAAAGCCACTAAAACTATAAGGCATTTACTTCAAAGCTAAAAACAAACAAACAAACAAACAAAAAAACCGGGCATCAGAGGAAAACTCATTGGAGGCCGTAAAGAAGGTACCAATGATACGCAGTGCTGAAACATCTGGTAAAAATGTTCTTCTCAGCCGAGTGTGGTGGCTCATGCCTGTAATCCCAGTACTTTGGGAGGCCAAGGCGGGCGGATCATGAGGTCAAGAGATCGAGACCATCCTAGTCAACATGAAACCCTGTCTCTACTAAAAATACAAAAATTAGCTGGGCATGGTGGCACACGCCTATAGTCCCAGCTACTCTGAAGGCTGAGGCAGAAGAATCGCTTGAACCCTGGAGGCAGAGGTTACAGCGAGCCGAGATCGCGCCACTGCACTCCAGTCTGGTGACAGAGCAAGACTCCATCTCAAAAAAAAAAAAAGTCAACAACTTGGAAGGCAGAAAATACATGAAATGCACTTGTGAATTTAGGTGAACAGTTTGGGAAATCCAATATTAGTAGCATTCTTTGGTTATTATTGGTTGCACTTGACAAACCAGTTCATGAGCTCAGAAAATATTTGGCCAGTTTGGTAACAGAAAGGAAAGAGAATTAAGTCCAAAAGTCTAGTATTTGCAAACGGAAGATTCAAGTGCTTTTCATTTCCACTGGTAATAGACAAAACTTAGAAGTCCTTTGAGCAACAAAGACTGATTAAAACACAGTCTATCAGTAAAGACCAAATCAAGGTTGTGATCATTACAGCCTTTATTAAAATCTCCGAATTGGTTGAGGTGGCACCCAGCAATTCCTTTCTGTTGGACAAAATGGCTCAGGGAAAAGAGATTAAGAATATGGTTCTTTGATAGAAGTCTGAGACTCTCAAAGTGCCTGTAATTAAGATGAGAAAGATGTGTCTACATGGAGTGTATGTGTGGCTAATGGTACATAGGGCTAAACAAAATGTTGAATGAATTGTGCGAGTGATAGAGCCACCAACGTATACTGACTGACTGTTCAAGATGTGGAGGAACTCAAGGGCACCCAACCTTCCGTGGGCAAGAAGCAGCCTTAAAAAGCTGATTTTTCAATGCCTTTTTCAAAAGTAGCCAAAAAGAACAATGAAAAGGGAAGGATCTCCCAGGAAGTAGAAAGCCATAGAGAATACTAGAAGGGGAGTTAATCCCAGGGAGCAAAACCAGAACACTCCCCATCCTCAAGATAGTGAGCCCTCATGGCATTCACCCAGCAAGAAGGAAGAATTTCTAGGAACCAGTGACTGCTGGGTACCTCCCTTGCTTTCTTTTTCTGAAGAGGAGTGTTGATTGCAGTTATCCTGTCTCTGATCAATCATTGTATATCAGAAGTGTAAGGAACAGAAAACTTGTTTCCAGCTCATAGATCACCAAGTCAAGAAGACTCATATCCAGACCCGAAATAGAGGCACTCTCATGAGCCTGGACTCAGTGCATGACACTGTGACTCAAAAGACTTGTAACTTGTCTCCCTTAGGGAAGGAGTGGATTCAAAAGGGAAGAAAGTGAATGTTTGTGACCAAGAGAAAAGGATGCAGTAGATATGTTATCACTCAAAATGTTCACTGCCCCTTCCTGAGAGGGTATATTTTCCACTCCCTTGACATCAGGCTTGGCCATATGGCTTGCTTTGGTCAGTGAAATGTGAGCAGAAGTTATATGTGCCTCGTCCAAGCAGAAGCTATGAAGAACATCCTGTAGCCTAGTATATTGCTGCTCCTCCCACCATGAGACCAGCACACACCCAGATGGGGGCCTCCTCTTTAGCTGGATTCAAACATGACGATGACCTAGGTCAGGGCTGAGCTGATCTATGACGATCATGTAACGTGAGCAATAAATAAAGTATGTAGTTGTAACTGAATAAGAATTGGAGGTGGTTAGTTACTGCAGCCAGATCTAGCCTATGCTAAGTGATATACAAGGTACATAAATAATAGGGATTAGAGAAGTTGAAGATGTTGTAATAAAAGAGCAAAAGAATGTCAAAGAGGATCTGTGGAGAAAGAGAAAATTCCTGCTAAGAAGATCAGGGAAGACTTCAAGGAGGAGGTGGCACTTGAGGTAGGTTTAGAAACAGCAATAGGAATTGAACACGTGGAAAGGAAATGGAGAGAGGCTCTCTAGAAAGAGAGAACAGCATCTATTCCCCACCAATGTAGGAAAATCCAGGGCATGGATAACTTTATCAAGAAGAGGTCCCAAGACAGATTCTTGGGGGTCCTGTGAGTTCTTCCAATGTTATTTTAATTTAATTTTGTCAATAATTCATTTGTATACCAATCCTCAAAACAAGTTTGATAATACCTTTAATTTTATAATCTTTTTTCTAAGTAGACTTTCTGCATCATCTGGATGGCCACATTGTTTTGGTTTGCCCATTGTGTCCTTTGATCTGGTTGACCTCATTAAGTGATCAACTAAAGTGACAACATTTGGCTTTTAATGCTGCGCACTAGAGGTGTATTTATGAGGATCAGTGAGCTCTTCAATTTGAGAAGCACTGGTTGGGAACAAATAAAAGCATAGAGAACCACTTTGTCAGAATGTCCAGGAAGAGGCAGAAAGTATGGCTGAAAAGATACATGAGAGGATATTGAAGGCCCTAAAAACTAGACTGGGGATATAATTTTTCAACTGTCCAGATTCAAACAAAACAATCTCCATTTTTCAGACAACAAAACGCAAAAACCCTCTATGTCACTCACAAGCATCAGTGTATGAGATTCAGGGAAAGCCCGAGTTTGGCTGCAGTAACAAACAAGGGTTCATTTCTCCCACACACTACGTGTTTGGCACCGATGAGCTGTAGCTCTGCTCCACCTTGTCTCCCCTCTAGGTCCCAGGCTGTTGGAGCAGCCTCTGTCTAGGGACATTGTCAGTCACAATAGCAAAGATGAGAGAAGACCAAACCACATGCTGGCTCCTCCAGTTTCTGCTCAGAAGTGGGGCACGTCACTTCTCTCCATTTTTCACTGGTGAGAGGAAATCATTTGACCAAGTCTGATTAAAACCAGAGCAGAGCAGGGAGGAGCAGCAAATATGCGTGGGTTACGATGTCACCTACCACAGTGAGCCAGAATTTGGGGATGCACTCAAAGTCTGCACTTCATGTAACCACCAAAGCTCACACGGGATTTGATTTTTTTTGGCTCCCAGAGGCATGAAATCATCAAAGGGAGGGAAAAGTTGAGTCCATGACGTGGCATCAGCTGGACCATGGCTATGCAAGCAACATCCCTCCCAGGGTCTCTTCATAATAAATGAATAATAAACATTCTACTAAAATCTTTAAACGGATAGAGGAGTTTAATTATAATAATTTAATTTCAGAAGAAAAAGCTGCTTTTATACAATTACAGTGAGGCAACTTTTAATTAACTTTGGAAACTTTCTTTTGCTTAGAAAATCTAATTTAAAATACAAAACTATTAACATAACACAAGATTCAGGAGGGGGCAGAAATAATATTGGGAAGGTATGGAAAAGACATAGAAAAGATGCCTTTAGGGAGTTAGGGTCACCTAAGTCTCCCAAAGCATTCAGTAGTTCCTGTCCCTCCCTAAGCTCTTGGGATGCCAAGGGAAGTTTTTGCCAACAGTTGCTATGTGGGATTCCTCTAAGCTATGGGATCTGATGAGAGTCCTGCCTTTTCTTTCTTCTACTTTCAGGACGCACCCATATCTGATGCAGGGAAAATGGGGCGGGGGGGGTTAGATTTGAGGGTCAGAGGAAATGTCAGAAAGTGAAATGACACCATAAATTAGCCCCTCCTCAGAGGGGACAGCAGGGGACAGTCTACTTACTTTGCAACTTACCTACTCTTAATGTGTGCCCCTGGGAATAACAGCATGGTCTCAATCACAGTGGTCAACAATCCAGCAGCATCACCAGGGAGCTCATTAGAAATACAACACTGAGGGTCGGATGCAGTGGCTCACGCCTGTAATCCCAGCACTTTGGCAGGCTAAGGCGGGCAGATCATGAGGTCAAGAGATGGAGACCATTCTGGCCAACACCGCGAAATCCCGTCTCTACTAAAATACAAAAATTAACTGGGCGTGGTGGCACACACCTGTAGTCCCAGCTACTCGGGAGGCTGAGGCAGGAGAATCGCTTGAACCTGAGAGGCAGAGGATGCAGTGAGCTGAGATCGTGCCACTGCACTCCAGCCTGGTGACAGAGCGAGACTCCATCTCAAAAAAAAAAAAAAAGAAAGAAAAAGAAAAGAAATACAACACTGATTCTTGGGCCTTGCCCTAGATCCACTGAGTCTGAACGGGCATTTGTTGTGTGTTTGGGAGGATATTTTTTAACTTTTAAGTTCAGGGGTGCATGTGCAGGTTTGTTATATGGATAAACTCATGCCACAGTGGTTTTTTGTGCAGATCATTTCATCACCCAGGTATTAAGCCTAGTACCCATTGGTTATTTTTCCTGATCCTCTCCTTCCTCCCACCCTCCCATAGGCCCCAGTGTGTGTTGTTCCCCTCTATGTATCCATGTGTCCTCATCATTTAGCTCTCACCTATAAGTGAGAACATGCAGTATTTGGTTTTCCGTTCCTGCATTAGTTTGCTAAGGATAATGGCCTCCAGCTCCAT
This sequence comes from Macaca thibetana thibetana, assembly GCF_024542745.1. NCBI lineage: Eukaryota > Metazoa > Chordata > Mammalia > Primates > Cercopithecidae > Macaca > Macaca thibetana. The sequence continues at coordinate 19,391,834 of NC_065592.1, read as the reverse complement.
CTATGTTCCCATAAACGACATGATCTCATTCCTTTTTATGTCTACATAGTATTCCATGGTGTATATGTACCACATTCTCTTTATCCAGTCTATCATTAATGGGCATTTAGGTTCATTTCATGTCTTTGCTATTGTGAACAGTGCTGCAATGAACATACGCATGCATGTGTCTTTATGGTAGAACAATTTATATTCCTTTGGGTATATACCCAGTGATATACATGGTTTGGATCTGTGTCCCCACCCAAATATCATGTCAAGTTGTAATTTCCAATGTTGGAGATAGGGCCTGGTGGGAGGTGATTGGATCATGGAGGTGGATTTCTCATGAATGGCTTAGCACCATCCCCTTTGTGCTATTCTTGTGATCGTGAGTGGGTTCTTATGAGATCTGGTTATTTAAAAGTGTGTGGCACCTCCCCCCACCTCACTCTCTCTTGCTCCTGTTTCCCTCTATGTGACATGCCTCACTCCCACTTTCCTTCCGCCATAAGTTTCCTGAGTCCTTCTCAGAAGCCGAGCAGATGCCAGCACCATGCTTCCTATACAGCCTGCAGAACTGTAAGCCAATTAAACCTCTTTTCTTTATAAATTACCCAGCCTCAGGTATTTCTTTATAGCAATGCAAGAATAGACGAATACACCCAGTAACGGGATTGCTGTGTCAAATGGTAATTCTGTTTTTAGCTCTTTGAGGAATCGCCACACTGCTATCCACAATGGTTGAACTAATTTACACTCCCACCAACAGTGTGTAAGTGTTCCTTTTTCTCCGGAACCTCACCAGCATCTGTTTTTTTTGTGTGTGTGTGTGTGTGTGGTTTTTTTTAACTTAATAATAGTCACTGAATGAGCCTCTGAACATGATGCCCAGGTGATGGCTATACACGCTAAAGTCTGAGAAGCCCCAGGCGAGGCCACAGTCATCTCCAAGTATGATCTGCCAACAACCTGCTTCAGAATTCCTTGGGGTGTTGTCTAGAAAGTAGATCTCCAGACCCTACCCCAAGTCTAGTGAAACAGAACCCCTGGAGGTTGGGCTCAGGAACCCACATTTCAAACAAGGTCTCCCAAGAGATTATGGTATGCACTAGAGTTTGGGAACAACTGACATCTTCCAAGGAACTCCCTGCTTGAGGTCAGGAAGCCTGACTGGCTGGGGAGCCCCTCAACCTCTTCTTGGCCTCAGATTCTTCAAGAGAACAGCACCCATTCTCGGAAGTTTACCAAGTGTCCACTGAGAAAGTGGATGGGAACCGCTGTGTAAATGACAGCTGATTATGTAAATCTGAGTGTTCTTTGCTGAAGGTGACGTTGTCATACCAGGCTGGTTCCACTGAAATCAGAGAGACATTAGGGGGTTAGGAGAGCCATCTGGGGGGTTAGTAGACCAAGATTCTAATCTGAATTCACCACCAACTTACTACAAGGCCTTCAGCAAATTAGACTACCCTGTCTGGTCTCAGTTTCTCAACTTTCTCACCACCAAGCAATAAAGTTGTAAAATGTGCAAGATCATCAGAGATTTCTAATCGATCTTTGAGACCTCCTAGGGCCCTGGAATCTGTCATTTGCCCTTCAGGTGGAAACCACCTTCCCAGATGAAGACAGAGGCAGAGGGGCCTCTGATAAGAATGGTTTCAAGCCCACCAGGGGCTTTAGGAAGAAGGGGCTCTGTCTATCCATGTTACAGACATGTGTTTACAAATCAGTCCCTTGGCGTTCTTGCATTCTTCTGAAACTCTAAAAGCAAAACCAAAAGGAAAACAAACAAACAAAATTGATTCTCGAGTAGCTCGGAATCCCCTAGCCCAGCTGGCCTTGCGCCTGCCCACCAGGGATTCCAAATACAAGCAGCTGACCCAGATTCCCAAGTCAAAGGGCCTCCACTGGGGTTGCACAGGGCAGAGCAGTCGGCAGGAACCGTAATGTTACACTGACCCCCTGTGGAAGTCGGAGGCAGCAGCTGCTGCTCCCACCTCCAGCATCCCCACTCCCCTCCCCCCATTCTCCCAACTGAGCACCCCCTCTCCGACAGCAGCCCCCGACCCTCTGAAGGAGGGCCACCCACCAGCTGCCGCCTCTGAGGCACAGACTACTGGCCGAACGCGAATGCATCCCAGGGAACCCCCGCCAAGGTCAGATGGAGGACAAAGGGAGGTGGTATGTCCTCTGTTTCAGCTCGCTGCCCCCACCAGCGCACCATCTTCCGCCTGGACATTGCTCCTGCCTTCTCAGTGGCCTTCCAGCTCCCACATTCATCCTCCTTTGGGGCGAGGCCTCTTTCCTGCTCAAAGGCTTTTGCCAGCTTTCTGTAGCCTAGGGATTAAGTTCAATCCTTGGTCTGGCTTCCAGAGGTCACTAGGATCTAGTCCCAACCTAACTCTTGAGCCTCCTTGCCCAGGCTCAGAGAGGCCAGGAGCACCCAATTCCTCTCTCATCCCATAGTTTCCTACACCATGCCCTTGCTCAGGCTGCCCGCCCCCCACCTGACACCTCCCAGCCTGCTCCTGTCTCCTCTTTCCAGTCCTTCCTAGACTTCGAAGCACAGCAGAAATGCTGCCTCCCGGAGACACCTTCCCTGGTCACTCAAGCTCCTTACAGTAGCGGGAGGTCAGAGGCTAGCTTTACACCAGCTCCTCCTGCCTCTTCCCAGATGTGCGACAGGTCACTTCCACTCTCAGAGCCTCAGTTTTCTCAGACAGAGAATGGAGATAATAACCCCAGCCCAGCCTAGCTCAGAGGACGAGTACTGAGGTGTCACAAGATAATGGAGAGCTCTGAAAATGGTTAAGTACATGCCTACATTACCTTATGTTACAATGGTTTGTACCATGGTGGGTTTTGGGGGGTTTTTTGGTTTGGGGGTTTTTTTGGTTTTGGGGGTTTTTGTTTGTTTTTTGAGATGGAGTTTGCTCTGTCGTCCAGGCCAGAGTGCAGTGGTACGCTCTTGGCTCACTGCAACCTCTGCCTCCTGAGTTCAAGCAATTCTCCTGCCTCAGCCTCTCGAGTAGCTGGGGCTACAGGCATGTGCTGCCACACCCAGCTAATTTTTGTATTTTTAGTAGAGACGGGGTTTCACCATGTTGGCCAGGCTGGCCTCAAACTCCTGACTTCAGGTGATCTGCCCCCCTCGGCCTCCCAAAGTGCTGGGATTATAGACATGAACCACCATGCCCGGCCCTGTACCTCCTTTTGCCTTGCATCACTTGGGGATTTTGTTTCACACACTAACCTCAGATAACTGAGAGTGGCCACTGGAGCCAGTGAACGGCAGACTCAGACCTGGGACCCTGAGGTCCAACTCTGTGTTAGATGCTGGAGACACCAAGATGCCTGCAAAGAGCCCTCCATCAATGAAGGAGACAGATTCATGAGGATTTCAACTCAGGTTGATGAGAGCTAGGATGGAGGTAGACAGGCACCTAGCAGGGCCCTGGACCCAGTCTGTGGGGTTAGGAAAGCCTTCTGGAGGAGGTGATATCTGACCTGGGACCTGAAGGGCCAGTGTGTGTTAGCCAAGAGAAGAGCATGAGGATGGGCAGGAGAGCTACAGGTCTCTGCATGCAGTGACCCCAGTGGGGGGACACCTTAAGAGTGCAGTGTGGCCAGCAATGCAGTGGAGGCCTGATCATGCAAAAGACTCCAAACATGAGCACAGTGGGCTCTCTGCCAGCTTCTAAAGAAGAAAACGACATGGCCAGATTATTATTTAGGTCGGTTCAGAACCTAATATCTGAGAAGCATTCCTCTGACTTCAAGATGCACAGCAAATGTGTGGCCGGGCACAGGCAGGAGCCAGAGAGAGTGTGGGGCAGTCGTCCAGCCGACACATTCCCCATTTTGGGCACTGATCAGCAAAGGAGAGCCCCACTTAATGCTACACGTGGAAAGGCAGAAATAAGGGAACCACAAACACACTCAGATTCACAGGACCCAAGAGGACCTTAGACATGGTCCCTTCCAAATCCAGCTCCCAGCACCTGACTTCTCTCTTCGTCCTTCAGCCTCTGTGTGCCATCATCCCAGGCCAGGGAACTTGCTACCTGCCCAAACAAAGCATTTCCCAAGGAGAAATGTACCCAAAGCCTATGGGGATGATGGAGATGTGCTGAGAAAAAGGTATTCTCTGAACCATGAGCCAAGAGACGTGGGAGTTACTAGTGCAGAGCCCAGAATGGTGAGCCCATGTCATTCACTCAACCTCTGCCCCATTCTGCCTGGTTATGCTATGTTGCCCTGAGACCTGAAGGCATGAGATGTCAGTGGGAAGGAAAACTAAAACTCGCCAGCATGAGACCCCAGGCCAATGGCCATGGCACTCAGGTGAGTTGGGCCTGAGGACACAGAATCCTGTCGATGACAGTGGGCTTCCGGAAAGGGGAGGTGGCATCAGCATCCTCAAAGGTGAGCTTCAGACAAGTCCTTCCAATGTGAAGAGGAGGATGGGTGGGAGGAAATAAACCAGCTGTATGACAGCAGGGAGGATTTACTGTGTACCAGGCCACGCCCTCAACACCGTGCATGTTTATTAACTCACTCCTCACCAGAAGCCAATGAAGCAGGTACTTTTATTATCCCCATTTTCCAGATGAGGAAGCTGAGGCCCAGAGAGTTTAAGTAACTTGCCCAAGGCTACCGAAGAATAAGTATGCAGAGTGAGTGGACAAGAGCCAGGCCAGCCTCAAGGGACAGAGCCAGAGCATGTCAGTGACCCAGGGATGGGGCTGCTTGAGGGGTAGGGGGGCTCTACCTCAGGAGGCTGAGCTGGAAAACAGGACCCAGCCAGAGTTTCCTGCTCTGCCATTCTGCAGCTAGATGAGCTCTGACAATGCATGTCTTCTCTCAGTTTTCTCAGCTGCAAAATGGGCATGATGAGCCTCATTAGCCAGAGCTCTTATGCGGATGAACAGGAGAAGGAATGCCCAGCCCAGAGTAGGGACCCATGCGGACTCCTTCCCTTCCCTCCCCTGCAGACAGCCTGCTGAGCCCCATGGGCACACACCCAAATATCAGGAGCTGGCAGTCAAGAGCAACTCCCCTCCCCTGCCACGTTTCATGTCTCACAGTCTCATTCACTGCCCTTACCATGTGGGACACCATGGCCAGCATTTAGGAATCACCCTGGGGTCTCATTCTTGATGAAATGAGAGCGTGTTGTGGAGGACATTGTTCATCACAGCTGGGAGGCGCCCCTCTCAGAGATCCAGGACTGCCTCTCTCAGCCTCTCCCAGGAACAGCTGTGGCTCCTTTGGGCAACAGCAAACAAGTCGTAGATGCTCCTTTTACTCTTTGCTTTAGCTACTAGGGAGCTCAGAGCCATGTATACACTATGATCATCCAGCCCTACCAGTTTCCCAGTACCCACTGGAAGGAAACAATGTGGAGGTCTTCTCTACCAGTGCAGATCGCTTCCCAGTACACATTCTGGGGAACAGACACTCCCCTGGGGACATCTTATGTTGCCATACTTTTTTACTCCTAGCCCCAATTACCTTATGCTTTTTTCCCCAAAAATAAAAATACACACATGCCATTTGAAATTCCACCCCCTCAGAGATGAATGTTCACGTGAACGTTTTGGTAGACATCCTTCTAGATGGGCATAAAATGAAAGTATAATTTTATAAAAACATCATATAATTGACTCAACTATATATCATAGATAGCTTTTCTTTTTTTTTTTTTTTTTTTTTTTTTTTTTTTTTTTTTTTTTTTGAGAGACGGAGTCTCGCTCTGTCGCCCAGGCTGGCGGATGCAGTGGCCGGATCTCAGCTCACTGCAAGCTCCGCCTCCCGGGTTAAATCCAGCCTCCCGAGTAGCTGGGACTACAGGCGCCCACCACTAGTTTTTTGTATTTTTTTAGTAGAGACGGGGCACATGGTCTCGATCTCCCGTGTTGCTGGGATTAATGAGCCACCGCGGGATAGATGCCTGCACAGTGTTCTATAATAGGGATTGCCATCATTTATTTAGCCAGATTCCTGTTTCTATGTGCTGTAGGCTCTCTCTCATTTTTGGTCACTATAGAGCAAGCAGCCATGGAATTCCCGGTGCAATTATTTCCCCCATTTGTGTGATATTCTCCTTAGAAAAAATTCTTAGAAATTGTCTCATGTTTTTAATCTGACAGTACTGTTTGTATTTTGTAAGAGAAATATTTATAAAATAATGATATGTTTGTCCATTTATCAAAATAATAGATTATTTCACCATAAAAATGGATGAAGTACCGATACGTGCTACAACATGGATCAACCTTGAAAACACACTAAATGAAAGAAGCCCGTTGCTAAAGGCTGTATATTGTATGACTACATTTATATGAAATGTTCAGAATAGGCAAATTGAGGGCTACAGTAGAATGGAAGGTTTGAGGATGATGGCTAAAGGGTATCAGGTTTTCTTTTGGGGAGATGAAAATATTTGAAAATTGATGGAGGGGTGGTTGCACAATTCTATGAATCCCATTCAATCGTACCACGGAATTGTACAGCTTAAATGGGTTATTTGAATGGTATGTGACGTGCATCTCAATGAAGCTGTTACAAAAATAAAGAAAAGAAACCATAAACAAATCTCCAGGAGCCTGAAAGGAGGCAAGAGGCCTGTGAGGGGGCAGTGGAGGGAGAGAGGTTGGCAACGCAGGGTTCCTCATCCTGGGAAAGAAACCAGGAGGCAGTATCTCAGCCCCACACGCCAAGGCAGGAGCAATGGTGGCAGAAGAGTCCCTCTGATGTTGAGGGGGGACCCAGGAGATATCCACCGGGCCTCCCACCAGCCCAGATGGCTGTTCCCAGCACCACTTTCCCAAGCAATTGGCTCCCACCAGCTCTGAAGGCTGTGATATAGGCAGAGCCTTCTCTGGCACTCATGTGGTAGATGACGAAGCTCTCTGATTACAGTCGCCTTTGATCATTTCCCTGAAAGTCACTACTAAAAGCCAGGAAGCAACAAACAGAAAAGAAGAGGAGAAAAGAGCTCTTCAAGTCCCAGTGGTTGGGAACGGCGGGAGGAGAAAATGGAAGAGGATTGGGCTGAATTTTGGGAATCACCCAGGAGGCTCTCCTTGTGGAAAGCGGGTATAGCCAATAATTTCACCTGCAGCTTCACACTGGTATCCGCCTCCAAGTGCCTGGCAGATTCTACCATCTACATTCCAACAGCTGAGAGCACAGGGCAGAGGGCAGTTGGCAGCCACAAGACGCTAGGTAGCCCCCGTGCTCCCTTCTTTTCTGTCACCCTCCCAAGAGCCTTCCCCACAGTCAGCCAACTCAGAGTTAGAATAGCACCTGGTTTTAGAGTAAGGAGGGCCTCCAATCCCATTTCCTAGCTCCAGGACCCTGAGCAAGTGACTTCCCCTCTCTAAGCCTCAGTTTTCTCACCTATAAAATGGGAGTGATGGCCACAATCTTCATCTTGTTTATTTCCCTACGGGTTATGAAGATGAAATGAGCCACTAGATGAGTCCCTGAACACCAGACTGACTGCCCCAGAATCCCTATGGATACATACTAAAATATAGATTCCTGGGCCCCCACCCCAAAGAAGAATGGTTCACTGGAAATGGAGTGGGACCCAGGAATCGGTATTTCGGGGGGAAAAGCTTTTCTAGCACTTTTGGTGGGTGGCCAAGCATGAGGGACCTCTACTTTACAAACCAACAGATGTGGCCTCTCAGCCTAAGAGGCAGAGATCTGCCGTCAAAGACAGTGCTGGTTGATCCTGGTGAGCAGCTTGCAACTGGGCCAAGTTACTTTCTGACTCTGAGCCTCGGTTTTTTCACCCGGAAAGTGGGGACTCTCACCTCTTTTTCAGGTTTCATAGATTAAGGACGTGAAATGCTTAGCACATCATGGGTCTTCAACAAATGGTAGCTGTTTTCAGTTTATTTGTTGTTGTTGTTTTTGCTTTTTGTTTGTTTGTCTTCCGAGACCGTGTCTTGCTCTGTCTCCCCGGCTGGAGCACAGTGACACAATCTTGGCTCACTGCAACCTCCGCCTCCCGGGTTGAAGTGAGTCTCCTGCCTCAGCCTCCCAAGTAGCTGAGATTACAGGTGCACACCACCACACCCAGCTAATTTTTATATTTTTAGTAGAGACAGGGTTTCACCATGTTGCCAGGGCTGGTCTTGAACTCCTGACCTTGTGATCCGCCTGCCTCAGCCTTCCAAAGTGCTGGGATTACAGGTGCTCAGTGAGCCACCACACCCAGCCAATGGTATCTTTCAGGAGTGGGATTCGAACCCACGCCTCCAGGGCAGACTGCAATCTGAACGCAGCACCTCAGACTGCTCAGCCATCCTGATCCTAACCAGCTTTCTGTTATTAGTTTTATGTTGGCTTATAATTGTATTATTATTATAGACTGTTAGTTTAAATTCAGCTTACTCAGAACATAAACCTCATCATTTTTGTTGTCCTTTACCTAAAATTTTTCTTTAGTCTTTTTTTTTCTCATTCTAAAAGCAATATACATTCAGTGTAAAAATTCAAACAATCTGGAAGCATTGAATCCCACTACTCATAGTTCAGGGCATAATCTTGCAGACATTTCTCTATAAACAGGAATAAACATTGCTGTCATTTCATACACACACACATTACAGGTTACGCTGAAACTTACTCTTTTTTTCCACTTAATCTATCATAGACACCCTTTCATACCAGCATATTGATCTATTGACCTACAGGCTAAAAAGTGTTCCATTAAACAAGCATACCATGATTTATTTAACCAGGCCCCTTCTGATCAGCATTTAGGTAGTTTCTGATTTTTCACTCTTAAAAGCAAACCTCCAATGCCCATCCTTCAACATTCATCTTCGCACCCTTGGGTAAGCATTCCTGGGCATCCATCAGGTACCTGGTGCCTAATACTTAAAATGTATTTATCTCTGTTAAACCTCATCACATCTCTGCCAGACTTGACAGATCAAGAGACTGAGACTCAGGGTTTTAAGTCACATACTTCTGTTCACATAGCTAGTAAGGGGCAGGGCCACAGTAAAGCCTGTGGTTGGTTAATTGTATTGGTAGCCCCCAGTCTGGCTGTCTCTCTGCTTCCCTGCTCTTTGGTAGACCCTCCTCTGTGGACTCTCAGTGAGGCCATATCACTTACTTCAGCTAATCAGGCAGTAGCAAAGCAGATGCAAGCAGAAGTTTGAAAAAGCATGTTTGGGCTCCCTCCCTCTGACCCCTGTTCAGCCATGAGAACAAGCCCAGTCTGTCGAAGAATAAGAAAATACAGAGAACATCTCATCCAAGGCCATCCTAGACCAGCCAGCCCACAGCCCACCTGCCAGCTGATCTAAGACACATGAACAAGTTCATCCCAGATTAGCCAATCCATCCCAGATCATCAGAACAGCACAGGTGACCTGTAGACTCTTGAAAAATAATCAGTAGTTCTTATATTAATCCACTGACTTTTGGTATAATTTGTTATGCAGCAATAACTAACTGATACAAAACTGAACTCTGACTCACAATCCCTATTATCTCCAAGATCCCACTACCTTTGTTAAGAATCAAAACCTTATACATGTCTCCTTATCAGAGAGTGCTATTTTTAAAATCCTACATATAGTCCGCATGTAACAGACACTGTGCTGACAGACCTGGAAGCTCAAAATTAAGTAAGATACGGCCCTGCCACAAGCAACTGACCGTCCAGAGAGAAAGAACCTAAACAAATGATTACTGTTCACAGACAGGAACCTGGAACTCAGAAAGGGTCTCCAACTGATCATAATCACATAGCACTTTAGTGACGAGGAGGAAACCCAGGCCTCCTGACCCTGCTAAATCCAGAGTTCCTGGGACCACTCAAACCTTCAACATCTTTGAGCACGGCTAAAAGTTATGTGCCCACATCCCCATCCCCGGCTATACAGAACAGCAGCCCCAGAGGGAGCTTCTTCCCAATTTACTGAGTCTGGTGGAAGAGCTCCAGTTTCCATCTAGGGACATTAACTGCAAATTTATATTTGAGGCCCTGTGTGCAGTTTTTTATGCATCCTTAAATACCAAAACATAATTACCAATGTCAATACATAATGTTTATTTCTTTCAGAACTGACATTTTAATTTTCCCAAGCAGGCGGGAAAAATGATATGCATAAAAATAATGACAAATATTAAAAGTCTCCCAAATATGGGACCGAGATCACCCGCGTAATCCTAAATTTAAATGCACTCACGATCGCAGCCACATTAAAGGCCTGATAAGCCAAATTAGGTTCCATGTAAGCATAATTAATCTTTTTTTTCAATGAAGATATTACAAGGGCATTAATTTGAATCCCAAAGGCCTTTGGGAAATTGAATTATATAGATAAAGCAAATATTTGACCTTTTGCAGATAATTACTATTTAAAAAAATTCACAATGCAAATGAACACCAAGTAAACCTTGGGTGTTACCCGGCCCTGCTGAAATAAAATTCTTTATAAATATTCAGCAAGCAAAGAGACAGGTATTCTACTCTATTCAGCCTCCCAGCTTTTTATTTCAAATTTGGAAGCATAAAACTCAAGCCAGGGGTCCTCATGTTTATTAACAAATAATTGAACGAAAATTGGCCAGGACTGATTATGTCAAATTTGCAAATTATCTGTTATCATTAACAGGTTATTAAATTTCAAAAGATAGTAAGCAATGAAGTCTCTTTTCCTACAGCAATGATCCCAGGGCCAGCGTTAAATGGGGCTAAGGCTTGTTGAGGTGAATGACTTGCCACTGTTGGAACAGTCCTTCCGTCACCTCTGAGCCAGGTCCTTGGGTCCCTGGGCAGGATGGGAAGGAAAAACCTGCATCAGTCCCACCACCCTTCCCTTTTGGCCACTTGGCCTGGAAGAAAAAGCAGAGGCCTAGGACCAAACCCCGGTCCCACAGCTCATAATCTGAAGGACGCTGGGCATCTCTGGGCTGGGTTTCCTGGGCAGTTAAGGAGTAGAATCAGACCAGTGGTCATGGCCCATGGGAATATGAAATGAGATCAAGGGTTTTGAATGCTAATGCCTGAGGCATAGGCTTCAGAGTTGGACCAACTTGTGTTTGCATTCTGGTTATCACACTGATGACCAGGTTTCCTAAGTTTCCTGATCTGTAAGATGGGTCTATAGTACCGTCAAGGTATCCTGAGGTTCTTGTGAAGATGAAATAAGAGCTCACAAGATGCTGGCAGAGAGTAGGTGCTAAGCTGCTTCTCTGTACTCCCAAACAGAGAATAACAGTGGTGCCTCGGTCCCCTTCCCAGTTTCAAGACATACAGCATCTCTGAAGCCTGAAGCAGCACTGCTTGGGTCTAGAAAGACACAATCCCTCCCAAAGACTGTTCCTGCAGCTTCTGGTGCTAACCCCTCTCCAGAAAGATGTCGCTGCTGCTAATGACTAAACAACCACTGCTACTAACAACTAACACTTGAGTGCTAGCCTGTGCACTGTTCTAAGAGCGTTGCATGGATATTTCAGTGAATCCTCTCTAACAATTGTATAAAGAAAGACTGCTATTATCCCCATTTCAGATGAGGAAACAGACCCAGAGAGGTTACAGAAACCCGTGACCTGGTAGCACCAGGGTTCAGGCCCTACACTCACATGTGGGACTGCCATCTACACAGTCCAAGAGGCCAGGCTAAGGCCAAGCCACATACCACTGCCACCATGGTCCTGGCCTCCCCTTCCTCTCTCAGTGGACACAAACATAGGAATTCGCCCCTCTCCAAAAGCAAAGGCCTTTATGTCTACCAGCCCACCACGGCATATGCCCCAGAGTCTCCACCTGCCAGGCCTGCAGCTCCAGGGGCACTTGTCCATGTGACACAAAAGGGCTGGCCTGAGGATCTACCCTGTCCCCTGTACCACCTACACTGTAGGATGGTGCCTGCCTCTGTTTCTTTCTAAGACTGAGTTACGGGAGATAGACATGGCCTGAGTTTGGATCTAACTAGTGCTTCCACGAAAAAATCAGATGCAGGGAGAGAAAGGCAAGAAAGCAATAATGATGCTTTCATGTAGCCACGCCGCTGCAGAGCAGAGCGACCTGCTTTGCCTGGGCGCAGCTAGGCTTTCAGAAGGGACATTCTGCCCTGACTTTGAAGGATGAGTGAGGTACCCTGGTGGAGCCGGGGAGGAAGAGCACTCCAGCGGAGGAAACAGCGGGAACAGAGAGGGAGGTGCATAGAGCAAGTGTGGGGGTTAAGGGACAGCCGCCCGCCAGCACCTGAGTCACTCTTTATGTGAAGGTTTCTGGCCCCAGGCTCCCTTTAGCCCAGAGCACGGCCACCAGGTCCTCAGCCTCACCTCTATATCCATGGGGCTAGCAGGATCCAAAGCTGGCCCTGGCTCAGAGCCACGCGAAGGGATGCATTCTCCCCACAACAGTATTCACCTTTATGTTCCAAACTCTGTCCAGGGCATCATTCAAAGCCTTCACTCTCAGGGTCTACAGAGAAAGAGGATATTGACCTATTGAGATTAGATAACAAAGCTCCACCAAACCCACTCCCTTCCCCCAGCCCCAGCAAGGCAAGTTCAGGGTCCTCAGCTCCTGGGACGTGTTTACAAAGTCATCTTCCCCGTCATTATTACACCGGAGTTTTCTATTTATGTGATTACAGCAGAATTGAATCTGGCCAGGTGAAATTAAATTTGTGTATTTCCGCAATCATACAATCTTCAGACACTCAATGTCCTAGTCCCAATTAGCCTGCCCTGATCTAGAAGGAGGGGGCGATGTCCTTATTGACAAGAGGGGAATAAAAACTCAGAGCCTGGAGTTCTCAGTGATTGACCAGCTGTTCTGAAACGAAAATCCAGGGCATTTCCGGGTACCAGGAGGAGAGCCTCCTGGGCAGGGATGTGCCAGGGGAGCTCTGGTTGCAGAGGGCAATTTGGTTATCCCACAATCTGGGGCAGTTTCCTGGGGCTAGGCCTTCAAGCCTGGCAGAGGCACATCCACAAGGATATATTTGTCTTGAGTCAGGCAACTACTTGACTGTAGGTTGCCAGGTAAGCACCACAGCCAAGAAAAGAACCCAAGTTAAACCCTAGATTGTGCCTGGACCCACTGCAGGTCCTCATCTGCCCAGCTCCTAATGCCTGTGCTCCTGCAACTTCAATTATCTCACCAAATACTTTGCTCGTGGCTTCATCTGCACCCTTAGCTTTGATGACCACCTAGACCTCTAGGTGGTCTTCACCCCGGACCTCTCTCTCGAGCTCCAAATGCAGGAAGCCAGGCCTCTGGGCATCTCCACTTGGATAACCAAGATGCCTCCAATTGAACATGGACCAAAGAAGTCAGCATTTTCATTTATTGAGAGCTGATATATGCCAGGCACTGTTCCAAGGACTTTACACCAAAAGAGTCCTATAACCACTGTTATAATCCCCCTCTTACAGATGAGGAAACAGTTTCTCTCTCTTTTTTTATGAGAAGGAGTCTCTCTCTGCTGCTCAGGCTGGAATGCAGTGATGCAACCTCAGCTCACTGCAACCTCCGTCTCCCAGGTTCAAACGATTCATCTGCCTCGGCCTTCCGAGTAGCTGTGATTACAGGCATGCACCATCACGCCTGGCTACTTTTTGCATTTTTAGTAGAGACAAAGTTTCACCATATTAGCCAGGCCATTCTCAAACTCCTGGGCTCAAGTGATCCACCTGCCTCAGCCTCCCAAAGTGCTGGGATTACAGGCATGAGCCACGGCGTCTATATATCTATATATAAGATTCTTTGGAAAAAGAGAAAATCAGTGAGCTGCAACCATGTCTTCTCCAACTCCATAGATGCTGGCCTGTTGCTTCAAAGGAAATCTGAAACCAGCCCAACTTGTTTCTTGCTGAGTTACCTCTTCGATATTTTGCTTTTTCCTGTCCGGATCCTTGCAAGCTACTTGTTTTTACTTTTTTCCTTGTATTTCAACACATAGTCCAGGATTTATCCAAGCCAGGGTCTCCTTCCATTGGCTTTATCAGGAAGGAGGGGGCTTTCTTAACCTGCATAGCTGATCTTTAATTTCTGCTTTGAGGGGGTGCAGTGGCTCTTCCCTGTAGTCCCAGCAATTTGGGAGGCAGATGCAGGAGGATCACTTGAGCCCAAGAGTTCAAGACCAGCCTGGGCAATATATCAAGACCTTGTCTCTACTAAAAATAATAATTAAAAAAAAAATTAGTCAGGAGTGGTGGCATGCACCTGTAGCCCCAGCTACTTGAGAGGCTGAGGCAAGAGGATTGCTTGAGCCCAGGAGTTCAAGGATGCAGTAAGCCTTGATCACACCACTGCACTCCAGCCTGAGCAACAGACCAAGACCCTGTCTCAAAAATAAACAACATTTTAAGGTTGGGTGCAGTGGCTCATGCCTGTAATCAAAGCACTTTGGGAGTCCCAGGTGGGCCAATCACCTGAGATCAGGAGTTTGAGACCAGCCTGACCAACATGGCAAAACTCCATCTCTACTAAAAATACAAAATTAGCCAGGCATGGTGGCGCATGCCTGTAATCCCAGCTACTCAGGAAGCTGATGCAGGAGAATTGCTTGAACTTGGGAGGCGGAGGTTGCAGTGAGCCAAGATAGCGCCACTGCACTCCAGCCTGGGCGACAGAGTGAGACTCCGACCCAAAATAAATAAATAAATAAAATAAACAAAATTTTAAAATTTCTGCCTTGGGGCTTATAGTCCTGTTCTTCCTCAAGAACCACCATAATATCTGTTATCGCCCCCAAAGTTTCTGTCTTTATCCTTTTATTCTGCCTTCAAAGAGAACTTAAGATTGTCCTCTGCATCTCTGATTTGATTTTCCATAAAGTCGATTTCAACACCAATGTTTCCAAGGATGTTGTAATGATTCTATAGCCTTTTAAATCCCTTGTAATCCTTCCTTATCTCATCCATCTCTCTTTATATTTCATCGAAGTATCTGTTCATGTCGGCTTAACCCTCCTTAAGATTTTCTGCTCCAATTTCTTAAGAGCCCAGCTTCGAGTGAAGGTCCACACACAACTCTAACATTTTCTTCTGGATCTGGAGAAAACACTTTTCAGAGGTCTAGTCATATTCTGAGTTTTGAATAATATTCTCATTCATTCATCCAGCAATATTTTTTCACGGATCCCAAACCATTTCTTCAAGAAGAATATAAAACAACACTGACTTACTCATCCAATATTTACTAAGCATCATGATGTCCCAGGCACTGCACAGAGTGCCGAAGAGGCTCCACCACACCTGCCCCACCATCGCAGATCTTCTCTGACTGTCCTCCTGAGAGCCTCCGAGGTGCCAGCTCCCAGGCTAGTTTACAGAGGCCCAAAGGCTTCCATTTGATACAGCTCTTCTAGAAATAATCTTTTCCTGGCTCTTGACTCTCTTTGAAATATTGAATTCATCCAAACCACAATCCCCAGAATGCCCTTACCTAATTCTGGATGTCCACTATCAAGAGGTCTGGCTACTCACTGGCCTGGAGAAATATGAAATGTGTTTCTTGTTGATCTGTGCTACTGACTAAATGTACGTGCCTCCCTCAAATTCACAAGTTGAAGCTCTCATTCGAAACAAATGGAATTTGCAGGTAAAGTCTTTAGGATGTAATTATGAATAGGTATAGATAAGGTACTGAGGGTGGAGTCCCCATTATGGAATTTGTGGGGTTTTCATGCTTTGTTTTGAGACAAGGTCTTGCTCTGTTGCCCAGGCTGGAGTGCAGTGGCTCAGTCGTGACTCACTGCAGCCTTGACCTCCCTGTCTCAAGCCCTCCTCCCATCTTACGTTAGTACTCACACTGCTGTGAAGAAATACCTGAGACGGGGTAATTTATAAAGGAAGGAGGTTTAATGGACTCACAGTTCTGCACTGCTGGGGAGGTCTCAAGAAACTTACATCATGGCAAAGGCAAAGGAGAACAGGCACCCTCTTCATAGGGCGTCCCAGCAGGAAGAGTCCCAGCAGGGGAAATGCCAGACCTTGTAAACCTATCAGATCTTATGAGAACTCACTATCACACCAGCACGGGGGAAACCACACCCATGATCCAATTACTTCCACCTGGTCCTGCCCTGGGTTATGGGGATCGCAATTCAAGGTGAGATTTGGGTGGGGCTACAGAGTCAAACCATATCACACCTCAACCTCCCAAGCAGCTGGGATTACAGGCGTGCCACCATACCTGGCTAATCTTTTTTTTTTTTTTCCTGTTTGTAGAAACGGAGTTTTGCTATGTTGCCCAGGCTGGTTCTTGAATTCTAGAGTTCAAGCAATCCGCAATCCTCCCACCTTGGCCTCCCAAAGTGCTGGGATTACAGGCATGAGCCACTGCACCTGGCCAAATTGATGTTTTTATAAGAAGAGGAAGAGACCAATACCCCTCGCTCTCTGCCATGTGATGATATGGTGAGAAGACAGCCATCTATAAGCTAGGAAGAGAGAACTTACCAGGAACTGAATTGGCCAGCACCTTGATCTTGGATTCCTCAGCCTGCAGAACTGTGAGAAATAAACATCTAAAAGTCTGTTGTTTAAGCCTCACAGTTGGTAGTGTGTTATAGCAGCCCTCTGACTAAGATGGTCTAGGTGGAAGTGCTTCAAGGGCAGGGACCACATCTGTCTTCTGCACCTTCCACAGAAGGGCCATTGAGTCCTGGATGGGACCTAACTGAATGCTCTAATCATGCAGGGGAATGAAAAGGTGACATTTGCTGTCCTTTTTCAGGTCTGGATTTGCACAGCTAATTCCCAGGAGATAGTTCTCGTCTCCTTGGGGACAGAGGCAGCTCTCTTCTTGAGCCCTCCCTCTCCTTAGCTGTTGAGGCAGAGACCAAAGAAAGTGTGGTCAGCCTGGATCTTGCAGTGAGGAGGGGAAACCGAGAGTAGCCGGCTCCAAAGTCAAGCACATTTGAAGCAACACCGATAGCAGCTAAGAGAGGCGGCTGCTGACAACCAGATCCCAGGCCTCCACCTCCTACACCAAAGCTCCCCGCACCGCGACCTCCCTACTTTGCTCTAGTGCTTGAGATCTTACCAGAACAGAACTAGCAGAGGCTTGGGAAGGGCGATGACTGGGGGGAGGAAGGGATGGGGAGGGAAAGAAGGCAGGGGGAGGGGAGGAAGGGGGGGAGGAAGGGGGGAAGGAAGGGAGGGGAGGGAGGGAGGAGGAGGGGGGAGAGAAGGAGGGAGGGAGGGAGAGGGAGAGAGAGGGAGAGAGAGGGAGAAAGAGAGAGAAAATTTGTGGTAAGAGAAGCAATTCTTAATCTTCTCAGAGTGAGGAAGGCTATCCATACCAAATGGTTAGGATACAGAGGGCCAAGAATTGGCACAGTTCCTGCCTTTGAGGAACATATATAATAGAAGAAAAAAAACAGAACAACACATAAACAAATAAAATGTATGCATGCATATTTGATTATTTTAAAGGTGCACCAATTCTACATGCTTTATAGCAGCACAGGCTGGGCTGTATGGGGTGAAATTACATGAGGTCTAGAATTTGTTACTCAGGTGCATCCCTGGGGACTAGCAGCAACCGTTTCACCTGGGAGCTTGTTAGAAATGCAAATGCTCAGATTTTGCCCCAGAACTACCAAATCAGCATTTGGAATTTAATGAGATCCTCAGGTGATTCGTTAGCACATTAAATATTGAGAATCACTTCTCAATATTCTACATGTTCTAACATGTAGAATCACTTCTCAATATTTAATGGTGGTGGGAAGAGCACTGATTTCACAAAGAGAAAAAGGAAAAGAAATCAGGGGAAGTAAGTCAAGTAGAGAGGAATATTGATAGCTGTTATATACCCAAAAGAATATATATCATTCTATTATAAAGATATATGTGGCCGGCCGTGGTGGCTCACGCCTGTAATCCCAGAACTTTGGCAGGCTGAGGTGGGTGAATCACAAGGTCAGGAGATTAAGACCATCCTGGCTAACACGGTGAAACCCTGTCTCTACTAAAAATACAAAAAATTAGCTGGGCGTGGTGGTGGGCACCTGTAGTCCCAGCTACTCGGGAGGCTGAGGCAGGAGAATGACGTGAACCCAGGATGAGTAGCTGGCAGTAAGCCAAGACCATGCCCCTGCACTCCAGCCTGGGTGACAGAGCAAGACTCCGTCTCAACAAAAAAAAAAGATATATGCATGTATATGTTTATTGCACCACTATCCACAATAGCAGAGATGTGCAGTCAACCTAAATGTCCATCAGTGATAAAGAAAATGTGGTACATAAACACCATGGAATACTAGGTAGCCACAAAAAAGAATGAGATCATGACCTTTGCAGAGACATGGATGGAGCTGGAAGCCACTATCCTTAGCAAACTAACACAGGAACAGAAAACCAAACACCACATGTTCTCACTCATAAGTGGAAGCTGAACGATATGAACACAGAGGAACAACGCATACTGTCGGGAAAGAGGGGTAGTGGGGAGAGGGAGAAGTTCAGGAAAAATAGCTAACGCTTGCTGGCCTTAATACTTGGGTGACGGGTCAACAGGTGCAGCAAACCACCGTGGCAGACATTTACCTATGTAACCTGCACATTCTGCACTTGTACCCCAAAACTTATAATAAAAAAGAAAATAAAAGAAGTTGAATTGGCTCATGGTTCTTCAAGCTGTATAGGGAATCATAGCAACTTCTGCTTCTGGGGGGGCCTCAGGAAACTTACAATAATGGTGAAAGGCAAAGAGGAAGCAGGCTCATCTCATATGACCTGAGCAGAAGGAAGAGAGAGAGGAGGGGGAGGTTCACACACTTTTAAATGACCACATCTCATGAGGACTCACTCTCACAAGAACAGCACCAACAGGGAAATCTGTCCCCATTATTCAGTCACCTCCCAACAGGCCCCACCTCCAACACTGGGGATTCAATTGAACATGAGATTTGGGTGGGGGACACAGATCCAAACCATATCACTGTTGAAACTGGATCATGGGGCTCGGGATTTCACCATACTAGTCTCTGCTTTTGTGTCTGTTTTAAAATGTTTGAAGTAAAAAAAATAAGCAAAAATCTACCAATGAATTGACAGGGGAAAGCTGAGCAAACCATGGTCCAAGACAGCAGAACTTACCCTGGGACTTCCAGAGAGGCTAAAAGAAGGTCCAGGCTCCAAGTCGCTAATGCCAACAGCTATGCTGGCCTTGGGGATGGGGACATCATCAGGAGATTTGTCAAGGGGCTGCACTTGGGATGCTGCATACGTGTAGCCTCAGAGAACAGAAGGCACTGACGCCAAGCAGGATGAATGAGAAAGATGCAGCTCTAGGTGAGATTTTTGGCACTCCAAAGATAAACAGAAAATTTTGGGCCAGGCACAGTGGCTCATGCTTGTAAGCCCAGCACTTTGGGAGGCCGAAGCAGGCGAATCACTTGAGGTCAGGGGTTTGAAACCAGGCAGGTCAACATGGTGAAATTCCACCTCTACTAAAAAAGAGAAAAATTAGCAGGGCGTGGTGGCAGGTGCCTGTAATCCCAGCTACTTGGGAAGCTGAGGCGGGATAATCGCTTGAACCTGGAAGGTGGAGGTTGCAGTGAGCCGAGATCGCGCCACTGCTCTCCATCCTGGGCGACAAGAGCAAGACTCCATCTCAAAAAAAAAAAGAGAGAGAGAGAGATAGAAAATTTAAAATGCTTCTGGAGAGCAAACACACCACCTACCAAGGTTATCTACCCTACCGAATGCTGCAGGAAATAGCAAGGCCTCTATCTTAAATGCCTAGGGCTGCTGTAATCAATGACCACAGACTTAATGGCTTAAAACAACACAGATTTATTCTCTTACATTTCTGGAGGTGAGAAGACTGAAAGGAGTTTCATTAGAGGGAAACCAAGCTGTCCGATTGCACACAGTCCAGAGGCTCCAGAGGAGACTCTGCTTGGTTTCCTGGCCTTTTCCAGCTTCTAGAGCTGCATTCCTTACATTCCTTGACTCCTGGCCTCTTCCTGC